>NC_136482.1:14566547-14691547 GCF_053919585.1 Euprymna scolopes | reverse complement strand
TGTTGTAAAACTCATAAACTAACTTTAGCTATATTGACCTACATTATTCTGTCCTTTGTTCTCATTCATGGTCACACCTTGATTAACAATTCTATTTTAGTTCCCTTTGTATGTCTTGGTGAACAACTTCCTATACCTTTGTTCTATTGATAAACTTATATCCTCTTTTTTTTAAATTCTAAATACTTTTTGTGTGAGGAGAACGTTGATACCAATAGTTGTAGTGAAGTTAACAAAAAAAAAAAAAAAAATAGTCACGCACTAAGGCAAAGATGTGTGCATGTATATAAAAAATGAGAGACATCAAGTACAGTTCTGACAAATTTTGGAAAACATGTAGGTTTTACACGATGAATTGTCTTGGCAATGAGTTTTTCCTTCAGAGCATGAATGTTCCAGAAACTTCGTTTTCCAACTTTGTAAACGTTTTGGACATATGGAGACCAAAACAGAACCTAGGGTGGTTATTAGTGGAAAGATGATTAATAATTTTGTAGGTGTTTATCAAGTTACTTACTAGACTGCAAAGCCTTTAATGGATCCAAGCCTAGGGCAGCAAAGCATTCCGTGTATAGTAAGCATCTGATAAAAAGTATCGTTTCCAGCAGATTTCATGTAATAATTTCTTTTTAAATTGTATTTATCTGTTTCGATATTCTCATTAATAATTTTACTTAAAACTAGCAATCGACCCATGCCAGCAAGTATGAAATCTTCATGCAGTTAAATACGTAAACTGAACCTGGGTTTTCTTTTTCTTCTTTCCAAATCTTTGGTTTGTACTAAAATTTGTATTCCTCCCATCACTGCAAGTAACTTTCCTTTCTTCCTCTGTATATCCAACATTAAATGGCATTTCCATAAACAAAGTTTGTTTCCAAGATTTCCCATCTGTAGAACATGTTGGCATAAGATTGTTTCCCTGGGAGCTACAACGTGATTATCTTGAAATCTAATGTCAATAAACACATGCCATAAATCGTTATAATTAATTCTTATCGTTGGGTCGATCTTAATTCTTTAAATGGTGACACTTCTGTACGTATATAAAAAAAAAAAAATGTAGACTTTATTGTATTATATATTGGGACCCTAAACCAGTAAGTAAAGATTATATTAATTAGTATGAATATTGATATACTAATAATATATTAGTACACATCACGATAACCTAGCAGTAGATGGCATGATTGAAGAGGAAGGTCAAGGTTTAGCTTTGTAAACAAAATGTACTAGAACGAGAGGACATTAGAAAGGTCGTCACATGTTAGAAGAACAGAGTTTTTGTCAGTCTGAGTCTGGAAGCAAGACGGGTAAAATGCATCTGACAAGGTAGAGAGAATTTAAACAGATATCACCTCAATATCTGCCCATCTGCATCTAATTCCAAAGTAGAACAAGCCGCGCGTGCATGATCCCCCTCTGGTGTTGCATGTGAGATGACACCACAAAAAATAGTGAAGAAATGATGAATGTGAGAAGTGTGAAGGGCCAACGTTGCCTTCACATTTTTGCCAATGTTCAAAAAAATCTAATGGATGGAGCAAAAGGTGTGGGTAAAAAGTGTCATTTTTTTTCAATTTTGGGGTATTTGTGACCCTTTCTAAGCTCCTGGGAATGCTGAATTAAAATGGACAAACGATGCAGTTTCACGCATTAAGACACGTATATTTGAATGCAGCACCATGGAAAAACTACTATATAGACATACATATCAAGTTTTTGAGTAATATGAAAAAAAGAGCTACAAAAATGCATGTTGTTTTTAGCCCTAAAAGTCCTAGCAGAATGCGAACCAGAATTTTGCCAGGGTCAGCCATACTGAATTTATATTAAGAACAATGGCCTCCACATTTTGGACAAGTTTCAGGAAATTTAATGGATGGATCAAACGCTATGGGGCAAAAAGTATCATTTTGGGCCATTTTGAGGCATTTTTGACCTCTTGAGCCTCTGGGGATGCCGAATCCCAGTGTAAATGGATAACAGTGCAGTTTCAGGCCTGAACACATGTATATTAAAGTTGACCACTATGAAAAACCATTATATAGTCAGGCATATAAAGTTTTTGTTGAGAAATATGAAAAAAGAGCCACAAAAAGGAATGTTTTTAACACTGAACCACCAGGGACCCGAACCAGAATTTTACCGGGGTCAGGGATTTATATTAAGAAGAATGGGCTCCACATTTTGGCCAAGTTTCAAAAAAAAATCTAACAGATGGATTAAAAGTTATGGGGCAAATTTTATGCTATAACAGATTTCAAATAAATTTTATATATACATACATATATATAAGGTTAATGTAGTTTATTGTTTAGAGCATATTCAAAGAAAATTTAAATTTACAAAAGCAACAAAATGCAGAAGTCTGACCGATAGTCAAACTGAAACAAATTACTATATGAGAGGTGTGCAATAACTAATGCCCCTGACCCACTCTCAGTTGTCTGATCTAGCTGAAATTTTGCATGTGCAATGATTTATATCTCTACGGGTTATGTGGCAAATTACAGCTCTGAACTAATTGTGGTTTCTGTTTTACAGATGTTTGAACAGAGTCAGGTGTGAAATGGAGCCTGTTGAATGTCGAGCAGTGATCCAGTTTTTGTATTTGAAAGGATGCACACCACAGGAGACTTGATGAAATGAAAGAAATTTATGGTGATAATGCCCCATCATATGACCTTGTAAAACGCTGGCATCGTGAATTCAAACATGGACGGAAGTCTGTGGAAACAGCTCCCAGACCTGATCGCACCCCCCTTCTGCCATTGATGAGGCATCTGTCTGTCAAGTTGAGGCTGCCATTTTGGAAGATCGACGCATTACTATTCGCCAAATAGCCCAAGATGTGAAGATTAGTACAGGGTCTGTGGAAACTATCATTCATGACTATGCATATGCATAAGGTGTCTGCCAGATGGATTCCCAGGTTGCTCACACCATTCCAGAAGTGAGAATGCGTCAAGTGCTCGAGGATGAATTTGGAGATGTGCCAAGAAAATGAGTCAAAGTTTTTCACAAGACTGATTACACAGGATGAAACCTGGGTCCATCACTATGATCCAGAGACCAAGGCCAGTCAATGCAGTGGAAGTACTTGGACTCACCATCTCCAAAGAAGGCAAGGGTGCAGCCCTCCGCTGGCAAGGTAATACTCACAATCTTCTGGGACCAGGACGGAGTAGTGATGACAGATTTTCTGGCAAAGGGTACCACAATTACAGGAGCCTATTATGCTTCACTTTTGTGGAAATTAAGGAAAGCTATCAAAATCAAGAGGCGGGGCAAGATTAGCAAAGATACCATCCTCCTGCAGGACAAGGCTCTGGTCCACAACTCGCATGTCGCCAGATCAGAAATACGGGCATGTGATTATGAAATCCTCCCCCATCCTCCTTACTCTCCTGACCTTGCACCCTCTGACTCACCTCTTCCCAGCCATGAAGTTGTTTTTGAAAAAAAGCGTTTCCCAGATGATGCAGCCTTGATTTCTGAAGTCATGTCGTTGTTGGAGGACCAACCTGGGATGTTCTACAAAAACGGTCTCCAGAGCTGTATCAAACGATGGGAGAAATGCATAACTCTAGGTGGTTCCTATGTAGAGAAAGACTAATAACTGTGCCATGTTTCGTTGCTCTACTCCTATGGGAAGTGGGTTGGGAGCATTACTTATTGCACGCCCCTCATATAACAGTGTAATAAACTATGTACTGTGTTCTTACGTCAGCATGATTAAATGGAAGATTTGTATTGTAATATTTCAGGAAATCTGTTCTTCGTCAAATGCATGTGTGTATATTGTATATATATCAAACACTAAAAGAATAACGATCTAGGACAAGTAAAATGAATTCTTTAAAACAGAACAGTTTCACTATACTTTTATGCCTCCTTACAAAGACTAAAATAAAGATATATTAAACCTTTTGGTTAGAACCCTTGCTTCAATTTTTGTTAAAAATTCGTTAGGACTGACTCTAGAAAATGCCTTAATTTTAAAGGTAAAATTTAAAAGACCTTAAAAAGAACCGAAAATTAAGAGAATTTTACTTACTTAGTATCTAATGACAACAGATTAAATTTAATGTAAACCTGAAATATTTGGATTTTTTTAATGTCTTATTTATATTATGCTGTCTAAAATCATTTTTTGTCATTTTTATAATTTATGCTAATTTTGCCATGACACAGAATCATGTAATAATATTTTCACCTTAAATGCATTGGTTTAAAAAAATCAATGTAAGTGAGCACTTGGTTTTCATTGGCAGATGCTGCGTGTCTGTATCATAATCTATTTTTTTTTCTGTCCAGCCATTTAGTTTACAAGGTCTATTGTGGTGTGCATGACGATGCTGCATTTGAAAAGGTATCTATTTTTCTTTTCAGAAATACTTTTGATTGCTTGTGAAGCAGATGTGATTTAAAACTCCAAAAACTACAGTGAAGCCTGTTCATTGCAGATGATTGATCTTGGATCATTTACAAAATGTATTTACCACTTTCACAAGTTACAGAATAAGAAACAAATATCTGGAAAATTCACATCCGCTTGCCAACATATTCGTTTATCTAATACATAAAAGGACAAATGTCTACATTCAGTTAAAACTTAAAAAATACAGAACAAGCGCCCATAATCTCTCTCTCTCTCTGTTGTTTTTTTGTTTTTTTTTTAAATTAGTATAACCTCGGATGTATTTGTAAAAAAAAAAAAAAAAGTCATTATTTGGGGCTCAAATGACCATTCACCTCATTTAATGTTGTCAAGACATACACCTATCTTTTAATGTTATGTCCGTTTTCAACTCATTAAATGGAACTAATTTTTTTCAAAGTTATTTCCCTTATCCTGACTAGTTTGTGTGTGTTCAGAGAGAGGAAGGAGCTAAGCGAAAGTAAAAGAGGGGCAGGAAAAGAGAGATGGATAGAAATTGTTACAGTTTTATCCCAGGCAATGCCGGATAGCTCTGCTAATCCAAAATAAAGCAGAAAAACTCAAGTAGAAATGTAACCTTCAACAGTTCAATGCCTTGTTTATAAAATCCATAACACAAAAACAAAAGGAAATTCTAATAAAAAGTACAAGTGCACATAAAGTCATCAGAAGATGATTTAGTTGCAAGAAAATCACGGTCGATCAAGTAGCAAGTGCATCAAGTTGATCTGAACGAATAATTTTAAATGAAAAAAAAGGGAAACGATTAGCACGAGTAATGTCAGAAAATGTATAGAATTCATAGGATCTTTTATATATCAGATATTTACAGTTATCAGAGTCGATTAAGCGACAATCAAATCCCCTATAAGAGCAATTTGAAGAAAAAACTCCATCCCTATTTTTATGATAGTATCATTATCCCTACCCTCAAAAATTTTTTTTTTTTTTTTTTTTTTATTCAATTTTCCCCCCAAACAAGGCACAGTGCCACTTTGAAGCAGGGGGCTACTATCAGGGACTTAATTAGCGGGGTCATTATGAAGGGAGATGAGTAGAAAGATGTTTGTTAACATTACACTTGAACTTCTGCATATCATTGCAGTTGTGAAAGCAGAATCCCGGAAGGGAGTTCCAAAGACCCACAGTTCTGGGGAAGAAACTATTGGAGTAAAAGGCTTTCTTGCACCTAGGGATCTCTACTGTAAAGGGATGAGACTTAGTAGCTTGTCGGGTTTGTCGGGGGTAGTTACGTCGGGGAGGTACAAGTGTTTGCAGTTCGTCAGAGCATTCACCATTGAAGTATTTGTAGAGCAGGCAGAGAGATGCAACATCTCGTCGATGGGACAGAGGCTGAAGCCTAGATGACAGTTCAGGACCTATCAGGTTGGCGACTCTCTTTTGAACCCTGTCCAGGAGCGAGAGACAAGAAGCAGATGCACCAGCCCAGATATGACAACAGTACTCCATACATGGGCGAATGGTTGCCTTATAGAGGTATAGGATACTGTCAGGCGTAAGCAGTTTTCAAGCACGGTAGAGGGAGCCAACCTTCCTTGCAGCAGCCTTGGCAATGCTCTCAATGTATCTATTCCAGTTCATATTCCCTGTAAACGTTAGGCTGAGGAGTTTAAAAGAAGTACTTTCAGGTAATGTGTTCTTGGCCATTGCTATTGGTGGTAGAGAAGGTTTCTTGTAGTTATTGAAGGAAACAAGCTTAGTCTTAGCAGCATTGAATGTGACCAACCATTTTTGTCCCCATTCCACTATGGATTGGAGGTCATCCTCTAGTGTTTCTGCCATTTCCTTGGATATGTGTTCATTTGTTTTCCCCTCATATCTGTTATAGAGAGTGGTGTCATCGGCAAATATACCCATCTCCGAAACAATTTTATCAGGGAGGTCGTTTATGAATATCAGGAATAATAGAGGTCCAAGGATAGACCCCTGAGGTACTCCCGCATTTATGTCGTATTGTTTGGATGTACGACCGTCGAGGACAACTTTGATTTTTCTATTACTTAAGAAGGATTTAATTACATTATGAATTCTTCCAGTGATTCCATATGATCTAATTTTCCTTAGAAGACCATCGTGCCATACCCTGTCAAAAGCCTTAGATATATCAAGGGCCACCGCTCTACCCTCCCCTGTTTTATCCAATGAACGGTATATACGTTCAGAAACTACAGTTAAGATATCTGCTGTTGAACGGGCTTGCCTGAATCCATATTGTTTGTCAGTCAGGAGTTTAGCAGCTGTTAGGTGCTGGACTAGGGCTTGATTAACTAAGGACTCAAATATTTTGGTGAAAAGCGCGAGGAGGCTAATGGGGCGATAATTTAGTGGGTCAGTTCTTTCACCAGAATTCTTGAAGACTGGTACCACAGAGGCGGTTTTCCAGCAGTCGTTAGGAATTAAAAAAAAGAGAAAGAAAAATGTAACAAAAAAGCAAGTAAATTTATCAGCAGAAAGATGGAGAAAGTTATTCACCAAGCTACACAAAAGATAGCTGAAAAGAATTGTTAATCAAGGTGTGGCAGACAAAAGATCGAACATGAAGGTAGAAATATTTAGAGTTAATTTTAAGAGTGGCAAGGAGTTTTATGATAGGGAGAGTTTATAGACAGAGTTGTGAGTTTGTAGCAATTAAGGAAAGTTGCGAGTTTGACACATTTGAATGCAAGTTGTGGCTCGGAGCAAATCAAAAGGAGTTGATGTCAACTGATGAACACAGCTCAATAGATGAACATTAACAATAAGAAGGTCAATTGTGTCACAGATGCACAAATACTTAGAGTGCAACTGATATTTGCAGAATGTATTGGTGTTTGTTTTTTTTTCGTGCTGTTTTATTTGATATACTTGTGAACAGTGCATCTTCCCCAGCAATCAAGAATGTGAGAGACGATCACATGGCCAGAACAGAAGATAAAAGAGAAGAAAAAGTGTTTAGTCGGCTTTTGTTGTCGAGCAGGGTAGCACGTGTTATCATATTTTAAAACAAAAATGTCAGAATTTTTTTAAGAAAAAGTTTTTATTTACAAGGAAAAAATGATGCATTGACAAAAATAGAAGATAATCATGTTTTGATTCAAATAGAAAACGTTTTTGTTGGCATGTCAACTGTATTCAGATCATTTAATTTGAATTCTTAGAAAATATTTGAAGAACATTATTCTTAAACAAAACAATTTTTTGAAAACCTATCATCTTTTTTTCAGTTCCTTTAATGCCAAATGAAGTTGGATTAATCTTTTAGATCTTCATTTCTTGTAAAGATTAACTGTTTTTCATTGTCACTACTAAAATCTTTAACAATTCTTTTATTGCACTTGCTCTAGAAAATGTTTCTCTTCTAAAAAGATAGATCTATGCATTCAGTAAGATCCAGATAGCCAAAGGGCACCGACCTCAGATAAACAAAAGATACCGACCTCAGATAGCCAAAGGGCACCGACCTCAGACAGCCAAAAGATATTGTCCATAAAATACACTGCTCTCAAAGGAAACTTTAGTGAAAGTAGCACATTATGCCTAGAAGAGAATTCTACTGCAAGGAGGGTTACTCTCAGCAAACACCACTGCAAGAAACATTGTTTGAAAATATTACTCTTTGCTAATCTTATTCTCAACGCTATTGATCTTCAACCATTTCCGGTATCGATTCTTTCAACCATTTCTATTTGGAAAGAAAAGTAAAGAAAAATTAGGTTTTGATTTTTGGCAAATCAGATCAAATAATATGGTTTAGAATGAATTGTGATACTAGAGCATGACATGACCATTTTCCTGATTTTATTGGGTCTCTCCAACCTCTAGTCTAACCAAGGAAAGAAACAGTGGACTAGTTGGATGATTGCCTAACTATAAGGATCCTGTCTCAAAGCATCATGAGTTATTAGTCACAGCCTGCAAATTTTAAGACCCACTGACAAGACGATCTAACTCTGAAATCTAACCTTGCCATCCCTCTTTAGAGTGGAATAAGTTTACTTTTTACTGCCAGAGACACCCCAACCAGGAAATGCAAACAAACTACCCTGGAAAGTTTTAAAAGGCCAGAGTCGTCTTCCTTAAGAGGTTCTGGCTTGATCCTTCCTCCTACCTTCCGTTCTTGTGTCACATCTTCCTGGAATTGGAATGAAGTAAATACTGTGATGTACATGAACAGAGAAACTGGGAATTCTGACTCAAATGCCCCTCCCCCCTTAATCTCAGCAACACAACTCAGGAAAAATCAAAGACCAAGTGATGGAGGGGTGGAGGTCATGTGGGGGTGCTGTGGCCTTTTAAGTCATTGACACCAGTTTAAAGATTAAAACGTAGCAAAAGAAAATTTTCATTTCCTAAACATTTTAATGTTTTTGTTTTTCTTATGCCAACAACTGATAAGATTTATTTGGGATTTTATGAGCATATAAAATTGTTAAAGTGCTAATGAAAATGGTCTGAGCCCCGAGTGCAAAGATGTAGCATTAAAAGCAATAAAAATGGAAATAACTTCATTCTCTTACAAGGATCATAGTCTTACCATAAAAAAAAAAAAAAAAAAGTGATTCCATATCTGGTTTATTTTGTTTTATGGCATATCAACCCTTTTCAGGTGATTTAATACAAAATATAGTAATTTTAGAAAAGATTGTATGCTTCAATATATCTTCAATCACTTGCGTTTAGTTCAGTTGTTTTTGTAGAGAAAATTGTTTTAAACTATAAAAAAAAAAAAAAAATTAATGTTTGGTGTATTTTAGGCCAGGAAGCCGGTATCTTCAGATATATCTGATCCTACCAGATCAGGGTATCTCAATCAAAAGGATTTCTCCATCCAAATGCAGTTTTATTTTTATCTTTTTAACTTCTGTATCACCACTTAAAGGCAAAAGCCACTCAACAATAAAGGTTATAGAGAAATGGAAATAATTTCCAGTTGAGAGATGAAGAATCTTATGAGAGGATTGAAAATTGTTGCAATATTTTTGGCATAATACAAGAGCATGTCCCCAATAAATTTGAAAAATTCTATTGCAACCATGTGTAATAAGAATGAGCCAATCAGATGTCAGAACAACTTTATAAAATAGAAGTTTCTGCTGATCATGACTGGAATATTCTTTACCTGGGAATACTTCTCTAATTATGCAGTCATTCTCTTTTCTTTGGAATTGCCTTTTCCTCTTTCAAGAATGACTTTACACTCAAGAAGTTAGTAATTGACTTTACTTTGATGAATCCAAAAAAAAATTTGAATTGTGACAAGTGAAATTTATGGGATATTCAGGAATAGAGAAACTACATTTATTCAGTCACCACCCAAGGACCCTAAAACACAGAATTTACCATACTGCCATTCGTTTTTGCTTAGAACCACATTTTTTTTTTTTTTTTTAATTTCAAGAAGGACCTTAAACTCAGTTATGCATTTGGCAATCACCTTTGTTGACAGATCAGAATCAAAATTCGAATTGTGGCCGGTGAAATTTCTGGATATTTAATTACAAAGTTAATCTCAACGACCCAGAATTTACAGCAGAATGAATACAATGTTTGGATGACAGACTCATCTCTGATAATGCAAGATATATTGGATGATGGGTGTAAACCTTTGAACATACTAAGAGAGCATTATATATTAAAAGGAAAATCCAAAATTATCTATATATATATATATATATATATATATATATATATATATATATATATAGGGAACTGACGTCTAAAGTGTATTGGAGATTTACTATATTATAAAGGTCAAAACAACTGCAAATGCATTAAAACTCTCTGGCGAACCACTATCTGGCAACTTTAAACCATTTACAATTGTGATAACGAAAATGATAAATAGATCACTTTCAATCAAATTCAAAAGAGTACTAAGAAGCTATGAAGAAACCAAATAAATGATCAACGAAAATAAAGAATCTATGAATATCATGAAATTCAAAAATATCTACTTGAAATCAAAATCAAATTACAACTTACCCGAAGCAAAACAAATATTACCTATTATTGTGGGCAACTCAACCATAAGAGTTTTCAATGTAGATATAAAAATTTGAAAGGCGACTCTAAAAATGGGAAAACATTTTTACTTACATGTACATTTGATACAAACAGTAAAAAATTCTTTGTGAATGGTGAAAGAATCTATTTTATCAATTTTAATTTAAGCTTTAATCTACAAAGTCACTTTGTAAAACCACCCGACAGCAGCCGAGTAAAGGATAGAGATTTGAAGAGAAGCAATGTTAAAATCTCCCTAAAATAATAAAGGTGGACTTTGTAATTGTATTCTTAAAAATGCAATTTTATACTTACGCTTAACAAAATATATTTTTGTACAAGCAGCCATTAAGCAAAGTGCAAATATAAATTTTGGTGCTAATAAGTTAAAACTGGTATATCCAAATTGAACTGTATTTGATATAAAAATAAACAAAGTACAATTATATTATTTTAAAAATGTTGTTTTCTCCAAAAAATTGCCTATCATAATTTGGAAAGCTGGCATAAGATTCTTGGACACTACAATGCAATAGATATTAAAAAATTGCCAAAGGTGATCAAAGGAATGGAAAAAGCATTCTAACCTGACACACTTATGTTTGTAGCCCAGAGAAAAACCGCGAAGTACCAAAATAAAATACTTGATAAGAAGATCACCAAAATTTTCTCTCCTGTGCATTCTGACTTGGTAGACCCCATAAATTCCATGGGAAGAGAAAACTTGAGGTAGGCACTAAATTTTGTTGACATTCAGATTTAATAATGATTTATTTCTTAAAACAATTCTGATGCTGTGGAGGCCACAAAGAAATACTTAGCGGACATCACCGTTTATGGATGAGTAAGCGTTCCCTGTCATTTTTTCACCCCAAATAAGACACAGTGCCACTTTGACATAAGAGGCACCAAATTTACAGGGATACTGTGCAGGGAGTTGAGCAGTGAGACGTCTGTTCACATTACAATTTAAACTTCTGCATGCCAGGGAAGTAGGGATCCAAAAGGGAATTCTAAAATCTGGCAGTTCAAGAGAAGAAACTATTTGAGTAGAAAGTTTTCTAGCATCTAGGGATCTCTAAAGTGTAGGAGCAGAATTTTGCTGATTGTCAGGTTATTCACAGGAATTTACGTTCACAGAGAAAAAGTGTTTTGAGTTCGTCAAAGCACTCTGCATTAAAATACTTGCAAAGTACAAAGATGTCACATTTCAGCAATGGAATAGAGGTTGGAGTTTGGGCCGATTAGATTGACGATTCTTTTTATGGTGACCGCATACATAAATCGATCGTTTAGGAAAAAAAAAAATGAGGCAAAGCACCACATGAAGCATTTTGCAGTAAACAAATTTAAGTAGAATGCATATATTTTGTACAATTTGCTTTGCATTCATAGAAAATAAAAGCAAACTAAATATTTAAAATGAAAAGGGTATTTCTCTTGACAAAGGTAGACCCACTTAATTTCACACACACCAAAATATCATAAAAATGCGATACATTTCAAAAATGAAAATTCATTAGACAAAGAGAGTGAATTAATAGTAGGCCAAATTACCGTTGATATATGTAATGAAAATGAAAATATTAACAACTAGCTGTCCTCAGTCACGCATTGCTGTGGCTTAGTTTGTGTAAATACCCCCGCCCCCTCCCAAAAAAGGACAAAATTCAATTTTTTTTTTTTTAATAAGGAATTAGTGTGGCAAACTTTTTTTATCATATCCGTAAGTATATTAAGTATAATATCCGTAAGTATATTAAGAAAATAGTTTATGTATTTATCGATTTGTGGGGTGTTATTCTCATCTATTGTTTCACAATAATCTGTGAATATGTAAGTTAAGGCAGAATGAAAAGTAGGTAGATCAATTTTTTTTTGCTTTTGTGATAGCAATTTATCATAGCAAGCCGCATGGTAAAACGAACACACAGATACAGAAACATGCAGGAAAATAATAATCAGAGATAGAGAAGAGAGAGTGAGAAAGAGAGAAGGAGAGTTGGGAATATATGGGAGAGAGAGAGGAGATAAAAACTGTTGTAGATAATGTTGACGCCATAAAATGCTTTTTTTTTATTTCGGCATAAAAAGAAATGTAAAAAGCGATCGTGAGAGAGAGGAAGAATATATACAGAGAGAAAGAGAGGGAGGGAGAGAGAGAAAAAGAGAGAGAGAGGAAATAAAAACTTGTAGATAATGTTGATGCTGTGAAATGTTTGTTTTTTCTTTGCCATAAAAACATTATCTACATCAGTTTTTATTTCCCCCCTCTCTCTCTCTCTCTCTCTGTATATAGTCTTCCCAACTCTCTTTCTGTTGCTTTATCTCTCTCTCATAGTCGAAAACCTATGTGGACAAGATAAATAACATGATTGAAATCTAGCTAATCGTAGAAAAACATGTAAGTAATTTAAATCGCCCACATTAAAAGTAAATGCAACAAAAAGTATTTTAAAAAAACCCTTATAAAACAAAGTAAAAAAAAAAAAATTAAAAAAAAAAAAAATCGCATTGCGTAAGGTTTGCCAAGCCGCTCCGAAATCGAAAAATAAAAATGGTACCCATACATTTTTTTTTCACTAAAAAATAAAAAAATAAAAATGGTACCCATACATTTTTTTTTTTCAAGGTTTGCTTTTTTTTAAGTGGGATAGATTTAATTTTATTATGTTTGTATTTGGTTTATTTTTTTTAAATGATTGCCTCTTGTACAGAGTGCTGCCATATTTGTAAAATTCTGCAGTGTTCTTTTATGTATTAGGATGTAGATTTCAGAATAATCGAATTGTCAGCTCTTGGCCAATGAGAATGGGTGGAATTTGAGAAGGAAGAATTTATTTTTGAATCAGGAAATGGAAAGATTATGATCCAGTTACAAAGGGTGCAAGCATAATATCTGTAGAATGTGTATATTTACTCTTGGTTTTGACTGGGGGTGGTAGGAGGATTTAGTATTTAGGGGGGAAAATAGGAACTACTTCCTCTTAAGTTGGTGATGGTGTTGTTCCTAGGATGAAATATAGGATTTATTATAACAACTAAATATGTCTAAAATATCGTTCTAAAGTTACATAAAACAGTGACTAATAATCTAGACATAATAAATTTGTATGTGGCATATGTTGTTGCAAACCTACAGTATTTTGTCCAAAGGGGAATTTTTGCAATCAAAATATTATATATGTTAATGATGATGATAGCAGTAATCATTCTTAATATCCAACAAGAACTAGAAAAAAATGATTTTCTAATGGTCAAAGATTTTGAAAATTGCAAAATTTATTATTGTTAGTCACTGGAAAATATGCCAAAAGTTTTCATTGAGGTAATTAATTCAGAGAATTGCAAACAATGGTAGGCAGCTATGAAAAATTAAATTGATGCTTTAACAAAAATAATATTATCAAGTTGAAAAGAAAGATAAAATGTCATATCTTCTAGCCGGGCTTTTTCAAAAAAAAAAAAAGACCACCGTCTCTGGCAGGAAGCAATATAAAGCAAGATTTGGTGCTAAGAGACTTTCCAGATTGATGAAGTAGAAGCCAAAATGATCAGGACTTTGTAATTGTCTTCAATATGACGTGAAAATGCATCCATTTTCTTTACTCTTTTTTCTCAAAAGTTAACATACATTATCTGACAATGTTTAAAATTACCCCCCCCCCCCAAAAAAAAACTACGTTTTTTCCACAAAATACTTTGTTCTTTTTTTTTTTTTTTTAACTCTTAAACAAAATAGCTACTATTGTTTTTTTGGGTTTTTTTTACTCACACATATGTAACGGAATGAAGCAAATTTGAATACTTGTTGGGACGGTTCATGACAGGAATTTACTGAAATTGGATTTGAACACAATCTATGCAGAACCAATCTCATTGCAAAGTGTACCACACATGGGGAATCCTATGTGAAGAAGCTGTTAAAATTCTGTTTGACATTCGGCATGTGGAAGGAAGAAAGTGTTGATAATTACTAATCAAATCTGTACTGCCTTTTTGGTCGAGATTAAAGTTTAGTATCCATTCTGTTTAGCGCCAGGAGGCTATCTCTTAACGAATTATCTCCTCTACTTAGAACAAGACATCCTTACTAAGGAATGTTGACTAAGCCATTAACGACAAATTTGTATCCAAAATGCCCTTCTTTTTTTTTTTGGGGGGGGGGGTCCCACAATAGGCTAACCTAAAAGTTTGCTAACAAAAATCAGTTTTTTTTTTATTGTTAACAAAAGTGTGGTTTTATTTTTTACAGTTAAAATCGTCACACACTGCAGTCCACTTTTCTATTAATGAATCAACTAAGGCCAAAAGCTACTTAAGGATGAGATGGTTAATTAAATGAAGAATATTTTGAAAGGATTTAAAATGACGAAA
Source organism: Euprymna scolopes (assembly GCF_053919585.1). NCBI lineage: Eukaryota > Metazoa > Mollusca > Cephalopoda > Sepiida > Sepiolidae > Euprymna > Euprymna scolopes. Next base: position 14,676,723 of record NC_136482.1, on the reverse strand, counting down.
GGAATGAACAAAATTTTATCATTCATGAGGATAGTTTATGACAAGCATTTGATATTAGATTTGAAGACAATTATATTGTAGCTATCAGGGAAACAGTCCTGTGGTAATGGGTCTCACAAACGAAAAGTTTCTGCTAAGAGACTTATTACTTTTATGCATTATGTGCATGCATGTTTTTGATGTTTATGAAGTCAAGCTTTGCATTAAAAAGTTTTTTTTTATTGAAGGAATTTCTTCAAATTTTTTTTTTATATTAAAACGTGTGCATAAAAAGATATTTTTTTGTACCTATTCTAGCGATTTTTCAAAAACAAATAGAAAACTATATTACATCATTCATTTTCATGGAAGGTGCTTGACCGAGCTTTTATTATCCGCTCCCCCTCCCCCACCCCCTATAAAACATTCGCAACAAATACCCGTCTAGCTACAACAAACGTCAACAATTTCCCTTATTCTCTACTAGCGGGGTGGGGAGACCTTGCCCACTTGTAAAATATGCTTTAATATGTTTCGATTCATGCAGATTTCGTATTTATTATCACAGAGCCAATTTTCTATTGAATATTATATTGTACCTAACATATAGTAATGATTTCAAACGTTAAAATATAAAAAAAAAAAAAAAAAAAAAATGACTTGGGTGCTATCAACGAGAATCAAAAGCAAAACAATTAGCACTCCAGACGCGTTCCCTATCATTTGAGCTATTGACAGATAAAATAAGATTTAAAATTAAACCACTTTAAGTTAGGATTGAATTTGCACATACGCACAAGTGATAGAAATATGTTGGTAAGTTGAAATGAACTTTTTGCATTTCAACTTGCCAACATTTCTGCACGTGTTATTTATCCATCCAAAGATTTTACTCGTTATAAACCATCCTTACTGTATGATTCCTATTTCAGCGTTATGCGACCAATAGTTTAAGAGTTTATCGGTTAAACATTTACACACACATACATGCATCTGTTTTATTTTTAGATTTGAGTCTAAAACTAAATGAAGATTCCATGAATAAAGTTTCTTTTCTAGAATTGCTTATCTGTGGAACACAATACTGTGGGGCTGCTTCCCAGCTGATTATAACATGATCGTTTTCAAGTCTAATATAAACAAGTTCTTGTTGAGCCATCCTCATTAAACCATACCCAAGATCCATTACCAATCATCACGGCAGTGTCTCACTGACCATCTCACATTTATTAACCCTTATCCTTGAGTGGCCTTTGGGCCTTGATAAGCAGTGAAATCCTAGTAACGAAGTTACAAGCTTGACATGTAGATTCTGCTAGTTAACGAGAAAATTAATCATCCAAACAAGTTTTGCACTCTAATTTTGTATTAACAAAATTATCAGATAATGTGTGTTTGGTTCTTGCCTATATGTAACGTTGCTTGCTACACATTGTATTATTTCTTTTATTATTAAAGCATTTATTGAAATAAAATAAAAAAATAAATAGAAATGAAAACTAAATCAAATTTTAAAAAATCTAATTTAAAAATAAATGTAACTATGGCTAGCTGTTGTTGCAGGAGGCTGAAAGGTGGGTGACGGTGCCAGTCGACCTTACAACTATACAAGGTAGACATAAGACCAAGAGATAACGGCAACAGCAAACAAGAATGACAAACACTGATGATCGTTTAAAGACGATGGATATTGTATTTTATTTTACTGAGAATCGAAATGGTAACTAGTGAACTCTGGAAACTGGTAGCCGGACATTAGTGGGTTCTGGAACAAGTAGCTAGAGGATGCGGGCTGCAAGAGGTGATGGAAGCTGCAGGACATGTTTTAAACTGCAGAAGCGAGCCAGAGTTCGCTGGTTGTAGAAGGTAATCTCAGAAGGCAGGCAGTAGTAGAGAGTAAAGTTTACAAACAGATAGTTTGTGGTAGTTAACCCTGAAAAGAGCCATTTGCGCTATTGCTGCTACTGCCGAGTTTCGTCAGCTAATGGGCTCAGATGATTTGACTGGGAACATTAAATTCGCATTTCAGGACGCTTTCTGCTTCCTAGCCTGTTTTGAGCTATTTACTTCCATCCCACAACAGGAAAATGCAACACAAAGTCAGGAAAATGGGGAAATACAAGCCAGCAGCCCTAAATTGGCAGCTCATTTTGCATTCCCTGCTATACTTCCCCTGAAAGAGGCAAGGCCTGTGAGGCTGGACTACACAGGACTTTGAAGCCGTAACCTCAGTCAACAGGGAAAAGTTCAGTTGAAAAATACTCTGTTGACTTTGGAAGGCTATCTGGCTTAGATTTTTTTTTTTTTTTTTTTTTTTTTTGAAAAAGGAGTCATTATGAAAAGTGCTGAAGTTACAGACGATGGCGCGGTAAAATAAACATACAAATGACTTATTAATTCCTGACTAAACTTCTTACAATCAAAAGTGTTTTGGATGTTCGTTTTAATTTAGGTTCAAAATTAAAGTCTGTTTTTGTTTAGTTATGAAAAGTCAAGTTTTATGTGCAGGTTTCCTCAATTGTGAAAAACAAAGCAGAAGTCGTTAAGCATGTATGCATGGAGTGACTTCAAAGATTGTCAGTCACGAGTCTGTTTCTGCTGACAAGCATAACCATTGTTCATTATTTGAATCAGTTGAAGTGGCGATATGACACCACACACCGTTTGTTTAATCAAATGCATTCATTCTGGTTGAATTGTTGAACGTTACTTCTTAATTTCTGTGTTAATAAAACTACAAAGGAAGATCTTGTGTATTTCTCGTCTATATGTAACTTTCAATTCAGTAAATATATATTGAAATATTTTTTTATTAACCTTTAATCAAATATTTATTGAAATAAAAACAATAACGGAAAACCAAAATGATTTTCTTAAAATTCTATTTAAATATATATATTAGATACGTGCAAAATAAATGGCCAATCCCCAAAATGTATAAACATTTTGGCTTCTCCCTTCACTTAAAAATTAATCAAAATTCAGGAAACCAACCAATTTTAATGAAATTTTCAGTATTATTTAATGATCACAGAATATGATGAACCCATTATTGTTTGTAAATCTTAGTAAAAATGTATTATTTATGTAAACAAAAAATACTGGCCTTACAGCATCATAGATGTTAACAGTTAAAAAGTTGAAATATTTCAGGAACATTACCAAAAAAGCCCCTAAAGTCCGTATTAATGAAATCAAAATAATTTGGAAAAATTTGTTTTTTCTTAAACTAACAATATTATTATTGAATTAAGCACGGTTTAATCACTATTTTTACCCCCCCCCCCAAAAAAAAAATAACAACAAAATATTTCATGTAATGATAGCAATTTCCAAGTAAATTTTAGATGTAATTTTATAATATTTACCTTATTCACATAAACGTGTAAACTTTAGTGTAAGAATTTTTTTAATAATCTTGAAAATAAGAATTTAAAAAAATTGAGATCCCAGATCACTAAGAATAATTTAATAATTTACAAAATAGCGTTATTTCTACTGATGATTTCCTTGAAAAGTATGAGTGAACAGTAACGGTAAAAAAATATTTTCTTTCAAATTTAAATTCTATTTAATCATTAACAAATTGTTTTAGCTTCTTTTTAATGAATAATAAAATTTAACAATAAATCAAGTAATGTAATTGCTACAATTTACTTCTGATCAACATTCCTCAAATGCTATATTTCAAGTCCAAGGAAAAATATTGGTAAGCAAACGTCAATAATTTTAAAACATTGAATAAAACTTATACCAAGTTAAATATGAATTTTTTTTAGAGAAAGATGAAGAAATTCTTCTGTGTACATCTATAAATATACTAATTAAATAAGTTTTTCCTTTTTTTATTACAAAATTAAATTACGTTTATCATCATCTGTAATTTTATAAACATCTGTGTTGTGTTTACATTTTCAATGAGATGTTTTTGTTTTTGTTTATTATGCATTTTTTGTTATAAAAAGTATGCAATTTTTTTTTAATTCGGTATCTTATGATTTTAGTTTACTAATTATCGTTGAAATAGTTTCAGAAAACTGAATTATTTTTTCCAGAGGTTTTTAAATTTGAATTATTCGGATTTGAAATTCGGATAAATTTTTTTTTTTCAAAATTTTTCACTGTAATCTTTCTTTAACACATACATTTTTCTTATTAGAGATTAATCCTGGTCCGTTATCTATCAAACAGAATCAAAATTTAGGGGTAAACTAAAAAAATATATAAATAAAATAAATAATAATTTAAGATAAGCCTTGTTTTCTTTGGACATTTTTGCCCGTATCTAAACATAATATTTTTAAAACATTTTAAGCCGCTCACCTAGGTAAATAAACCAAGTAAGTAACAAAAAATTAAATAGAGACACATTCATGTTATCTATTTAAAAATAACTGACAATTTTAAATTTATTTTTACTTAATTCTTACAACAGAAGATACAAATTTTTTCCGGTTAGAAAAGCTTAAATTGGAATTTTAAATTGACATTTTTACTTGAATATAAATGAGCATTTGGATTATAGAGATTTTCTTTGACATGTCTAACGAAAAAGAAATAAACGAGTTAAATTGATTAAAACCGAAAAAGCTTGTCCGTTATACATACGTGTGTGTGTGTGTGTGTGTGTGTGTGTGTGTGTGGCACAATGCTGGGGGGGGGGGCTTATAAAGTCATCAAGAGAGACAGCTTTATTTGTGCCTGTTGCAGGTGAAACATTCTTTAGCCTTGATATTGATAAAAAGGTGTATCAGAATTTTTGTAGGAATTTTCGACACCCCTAACACGAAACTGCAAATAAAATATAAAAATCTCGTAATTTCTCTGTTAAAAGTGGGTTGTTTATTTTCTTTATGGATTATACTTCCAAAATAAACTATTAAAGTTGTTTTAAAAGTAATAGAAATATTTTTTTTTTAAAAACAGTAATGAATTTTCCGAACTCAATATCTTTCAATTTTTAAACTTTAAAAATCTATCAAAATTTTTCGATTGATTCTATTTTTACGATATTTTCAGGGCCAATGTGAAATTGTATGTTCTTTCCAATAGACCGAATATAATATTTTACACAAACGTTTTTTTTTTTTTAAATCACCCCCCCCCCCCCGATTTTCAAGTGTCTATTAAAAAGTAAATAATTTACTCACCAAAAAGTAAATAATTAATTTGCTCACAAATTGAAAAGAAAAGGTCAATAAATAATATATTCAAATTTAAAACAAAAAAAAACGTAGTGTTTTTTTAGAATTTTGTCTGTAAAGTTTGAAGTTTAAAACCCTTTTTTTTTTTTTAAACCACGTTATTTGTTTTTTTTCTTTAATGGAACCTTGGTCCTTGCTCTTTTAATTGAAAAAAAATTAGGGCTTGAATTACATTTTTCGAGGAGTTATAAGCTTGGAAAGACAGGGAGTCGAATAATTCACGCCTCCCATTTTGAAATATCTATTAAAAAGTAAATAATTAATTTATGTACCAAAGTCTTATATATCACAAATTAAAGAGAAAAGGTCAATAAATAATATATTCAAATTTAAAACAAACAAAAAAGTACTGTTTTTTAGAAATTTACCTGTAAAGTCCGAAGTTTAAAACCTTTTAAAAAAAAAAAAAACACGTTTTTTTTTGTTTTTTTTTTTAATGAAACCTTGGTCCTTGCTCCTTTAATTGAAAAAAAAAAAACATTAGGGCTTGAATTACATTTTCCGAGGAGTTATAAGCTTGGAAAGATGGGGTGGAATTATTCACTATTTTCACGAAATTTCTGACACACCTATAAAAGCACAAGTCCCATCCATTACCTCACTGGGTTCGCGTCAGGAAGGGCATTCAGCCTGTAAAAATCTTGTCTCAATTTTAAGGAGATGACTTCTAAAGAAATCTAGCCAAAAATAAGTTTGAAAATCCATTTCTAAAAATCGACCAACACACCCTAGCATGTATTAACACTCCCATGTGTGTGTGTGTGTGTGTGTGTGTGTGTGTGTGTGTGTGTGTGTGTGTGTGTGTGTGTGTTGATATTCATATTAAAAGTCCTTTTTTCTATTTATTGGTATTTATTTGCTTTCTCACGAAAGCAAATTGTGACAAGGTCGGTTTTAATGTGGGGGTAAAACCAGCTCCCCAAAAGAAGAGCAAAAGGGTCACTCTTGTAGGGACCAAAAATAATTGTCTCGGTATAGAGGGTTTCCTCTCCATTGACCAAGGACAAATTAACTTACATATTGTAGCATCAGAACAGATACTACACTTTGAATTATATATTTTTTATTCACTGAAAGTTTACAACCAAAAGAGAAACAAAAAATTAGGTACAAGGCCACTCAAAAACTGGGGATGTCTATAGTGATCCTCGTTACTGTACCTTTGCTTAAAATTCTCATTCACCAAAATACCTCAAGCATAATGGTCGTCGTCTTACCTAAGATTCCCAAATCATATCGCGTGTGTTTTTACTTATTTTTTTTTTTTTTTTTTATAAGCAATAAAATAAATTTGTAAACATAAAATTTTATAAAAAGTCGTTTTCTTGGCCTTCAGGCCAAGAAAGACTAAAAGTTCTATTTTATTTTAAAAAAAAATAATAATAACTTTGTTATATATGCGTCATGGAATTGCGTTCACTAACAAAAGATCTAGCTAATTTGCATATTCTTTTAAATATTCATTTTAATTAATTTCCTATTAGTTTTTTTTTTGTTTTGTTTAATTTCTTTACGTGTAATTATATTCATGTAGATATTCTACATGATTTATACTTGCGTAATATTTACGTACAAAGTTTATAGTAAACAAAACTCTTTCCGTACGTACATATTTAAAAAAAAATTTTTACCTACCAAGAGTTTTGCCTACCTAGAGATTTTGGTCTACAGACATGAAACTTCATAAATATGTAAGGTATTTGAACCCACACAAAACTTTATATTAGCCCGGGAAAATCGGTACAAAATTATGAAAAGAAAAAAAAATGCCAGGTGAAGGTCGAACGCATTAAGAATATGCATGCATAACATAGTAGCTATTGGTTCATGATTTAATTTTTAGCCTTGCAGCAAACATGTCATCATAACTCAGTCATTAACGGCAGAGGCAAAAATAAATTGTAAGCTAAACATTTTGGTTTCGATTCTCGGTGGTGGCGCACGCACGAGTCACCGTTTTTTTTTTTTTTTGCCTTTTTTTTTTAAACTTTTTAAATCATTACTGTATATTGGGTCCAATATAATATAATATTAAATACGAAATCTGCATTAATCAAAATATATTTAAACGTATTTTACAACCTGCTAGTATGTGTGTGTGTGTGTGTGTGTGTGTGTGTGTGTGTGTGTGTGTGTGTGTGTGTGTGTGTGTGTAGGGAGTCAGGACGCGTTAGTTGAAATGTATATATGCGTGAGAGATGGACGACTGCTGTTCGTATGCATGCACACAATCTAAACTAAAAGTAAATAATATACGTAATACATTTCCAATGAGTTTTTTTTTTAAGAAACTGACATACAAAAAAGGGGGGGGGTTACTCCTTCATTTTGAGAGGAGGTTATAGTTGTATAAGATGCGAGGAGGCAATTCGAATAAATGGATGCTAATTTATCCAATGTGTTCATCATTGACACCAGGTCACCCAGACCTGCCATTCGAAGCCTGCTGCTTAAAAAGGAATGCCATGAAATGTGAATATTCTATGCTCGCAATTAAAAGCATATCATAACATATGTCTACGTTTTTAGAATGCGACAGGATTGCTTTATAAAATGAAGCAATAATTATTATTTAGAACGCGTCTAACATTGTCACCAATGGAAAAACAAACATGCTTCGCCAGTGTTTGCACTAAGCTACATATCTATAAAAGTGTGTGTGTGTGTGTGTGTGTGTGTGCGTGTGTGTGTGTAAGGACACTTCTCGACCTATATACTCAACGAATATTTCATCTACAGACTTGAGATTTGGTATATGGGATATTCAGACAGGTGGAAAACTTTAATCGGTTTTCATCTGAAAAAAAAAAAAAAAAAAAAAAAAGCTACTAAGGGGTAAAAATTGAAAAATTCGTATGTGGAGGGAGGGTCATCAGATTTTTATCTGTGAACCGTTTCATGAATGTGCATGCATGAATCGTTCACATGACAGATTCCTTATGTTAAGAATAAGTAGATTTGAAAATACTTTTTAAAGATCTATCAAGCTAACCTAATGGTTATCGTTCTTAACTCAATGTCTTTAGGTTTTGGTTTCGATCTCGGCTAGAGTATTTTCTTTTTCTTTTTTTTACTTACCAGAAGTGAACTGTTTAGAAAAAAAAAAAAAAAAAAAAAAAAAAAAACATAATCGTATGCACATGTCTCAGTTTCTTTCCGTTTTTTTTTCTTTTACCTATTATTTTTTTTTTTTTTTTTTAGAATTTAACAATACATTTATTACCTTTCGGTTCATAATAAATCAGAATTCTGCATTAATTAACATATAATGTTTATGTGTATTTTACAACGGAGCAACGACAGGTGGTCTGCTAGTATTCATATTCATGTCTCAGTTGATGAAGTTAAAAAAATAAAACGTCTCAAACTGTAAAGTTGAAAAACTTATCAAATGTTATGGAAAGGAAAAAGAAAACGTCTCGGTATGGACATTCAAAATTATGGAGAGGATGGAATTGTTGAACTTTTTTTCTTTTTGTTTAAATAATTTATTTAGGCAATCCCTTGGCACCCACAATAAAAGGTTATTTGAGAATAACTGAGTTCAAAACAAAGTTTAATAATCAAGGTTTTTTTTTTTTGGTTTTTTTTTAAATCATTCCCATTTATTTGCCTCCTCATGAGGAAAAAATTAAATACCAAATCATTTTTTAATGTAAGGAAAATCCATCTCCCTAAAGAAACTGGGCATCGAATTGGGACAAAAATTAAAATTACCTCAGTCTGGAACAATTTCTCATTCTCTGACAGAGGATAGAGAATAGATACTACACTTTGATTTCAGCCCAAAGGCCATAATTCATCCGAAGATTGATTTTAATTCCAAGTTTATTTGGGAAGAATTTTTAAGTTTATACATCACTATAATCCCGTTAACACACTGCTTCCCATAAGATCACCAAAGTTAAACAATGTTAAACCAGGTCAGTACATCAATGAGTGACTATTTGTAAACACCATCTGCTGTATGAAAAACCTTGGCTTGATGACCTTGCAAGTTCACTGCCAGCTACCAATCTAGTTCTCGGTTAATAGTTGTGATCTGCACCTACTAGATACTTTCTAACATTAACAAATTTCAGATAATGTTTTTCTAAACATAAGTTAATTTTCTAACACTTTCAGAAGCTGGATTTTTCCGGCATCAAAAACCAACCTTGTAGATAACTCAACCCTCGTGGGCAGCCAACTAAATAGGGAGATGATTTATTATACCGCATTGGCCACCATCCATTTTAATTATCTTTTTAATTCAATTCATACTTGTAATTTTATATACAGATCAAATTCTATTAAATATTTCATCCGATAGTTTCTAAAAATATTTCCTTAATTCTGATTTATCAGTAAGACTATGATAAGAGAATATTATTTTCATTATTTTAACTCTCGCGTATAGATCAGTTAATATCTTATATGTTTTTAGATAGAGTGATGTGGTTCTCAATTGATTAACTGTGTCTAATTGTGTCGGATATATACTCGAGAGTCAAAACAATTATAAGAATATTCTCTTGTCATAGCTCTATTTATCAGTATTTTTTTATATCTGAAAGTACTCATGACGTAATGGATAGAGTACTTGGTAAAATTCAGTTGTAAAAGTTACTTTTCTGGAGGTTGGAGGTTTAATCCTCAGTGCGAGTGACACTCAGAATACAATTATGAATTACTTAGGATGTCTATCCAGTTTTGGCAGACGGAATGAGAGTATGCAACCTTCATATATTAAATAAAGGGTTTCGTTCGAAATTCTGTGAAATTTTCTCCAAGTTTGACAAAAAACTTCCTAAAGAAGGTCGGAGGTTACATTGACTAAAATGTTGTGTGAATAACACTCAAGATGAGAACAGTAGTTTGAAGAATATAAAAAATACGAATACCTCATCTAAAAAAAAAAAATTCAGAAACGTAAAGTAATATTAGACACAATATTGATTTTTTTATGTAGGGGATAACCAATAACTCTAAAAGAGGCACCTTGGATGAGAAAATTGCCTCAATGAAGGCTGAGGAGAAAACACTGAACTAAGTCTAAAAGGCTCACATCATTAACGTCACTTCATATCACATTTGATTGTTGTGTGGAAGTTTGAGTAGGATGCTGCTTGTATTTGGATTGTTCATACTACTGTTCTCATCTTTGGTATTATTTACACATTTAAGCCGATATAATTTCCTTTTTTCACGTGCATCTTGATAATGGATCTTATTGGTGAATAGTGGAATTTGTTCAACAAACCATAGTCGTTAAAATTCAAAATTTATGTTTACGAAACAGAAAGAGCATCTCATTTCTGCAATAATCCAAAAGTCCTAGGGGGTGTAGAGGATAGCCGAATGGATCTCCAACCAACATACCCTTGAGCAAACACGTATCATCAGGAATAATTGGCAACAAAAGACGTGAATGCTGAAGACGTTCAAAGTTAACGAATGAACAGGTCAATCCTCCTGCACTAGTGTTGCTCCAATATTCGGTGTAACATGAAAATTTGGTCAGTTCAACCCTTGATCCAGCAAAAGCCACATTGGTTAGATCTAGTGTGCTTATCATGCTTCTGTTGGAAGCGTATAAGGAGTAATAATTGCAAAAAGTTTTGATGCAGCATCAATTAGGCTAATCCCCCTGTAATTGCTGCAGACTCACCTGTTGCCTCTTTCGAAGAAAGGAAGCAGAATTGAATGACTTCAATCATTGAAATATTTTCAGTGTTCCAAATGGAATAGAAAATTTAGTGAAGCCAGTTCGTCATAATTTCTGGGCAGATCTTATAAATCTCAGTCAACAACCCATCATCACCAGTAGTTTTACTATTTTTCAGTTTCTTTATGACTTCTGCAATTTTGGCAACCATGGAAACATCATAATCACATTCCTTAGGAATTATAATTTCTTGATTTTTTGCAATAACACCAATATTACTACTGGGATGGCATAAGAAAGGTGGTGGTCAACTGAAGATGTGACTCATAACTAAGGATATGACAAAAGAATATTCTTATCATTGTTTTGACTCTCGAGTATATATCCGACACAGTTAATCAATCGAGAACCACATCACTATATAAAAACATATAAGATATAAACGGATATATACCCGAGAGTAAAAGTAATGAAAAAAATATTCTCTTCTCATAGTCCTATTCATAACGGTCAAAGCTGACTTGGAAGTTGTGAGCAGCCTTTGTGTCTTTGGTGTGTGTATGAAGCTCTAAATGACAAATCATTTGTAACTCAGAGGTTGACAATTTGTATCATCTTCACTGTGTCTCACACTTTAATATTCAGAACTATATTACGCCTCTTGCCGTTCAATACTTTTATGTACAGCACAGACGATTCTTTACATTTCTGAATTTTTCGTATGAGGATTATTTGTATCATCTGAATTCTCCAGACTACTGTTCTCATTTTGAACGTCATTTTCACAACGTCTTAGTTGATGTAATGTCCAACTTCAAATTAAATTATTTGCAAAGACCTGTGGTGTAGTGGATAATGCACTTGGTAAAATTAAGCTGTAATGGCTACACTCTTCTAAGATTGAATGTTCAATCCCAAGTACAAGTGACACTAAAAATTACAATTACAAATTAGTTAAGACTTCTACCCAATCATGGCTGATGGAACAAGAACATGCTACCTACATAGATTAAATAAAGAGTTCCATTTGAAATTCTGTGCAGATACCCAGAGTTTAACAAGATTCACTTTAAAAAGTTTGAGGTTACATCAACCAAAATCTGCAAATAACACTGAATATGAAAACAGTAGTCCGAAGAATTCAAATATGAGTAGCTTACTAAGATAGAATCAGCTTTGCCCATTATATTCGTCAACTATTTTAAGATTAGTCTATATTTTAATTTTAATTCATGAAATTTCATTTGTTTTGAGGTTGACTTATCAGAAATGGCTTATTTGACCTTTTGTGTTGAGTCAACTTACATACGGGCTTCCCAGAATCAGGATTTATTTCTGTTCCAACTTTTGTTGAAATTTGTCAGTTGATGGCAGCTGGAAAGACACTTAGTTTTATGTATAGTTGTATTCATCCAAAGTTGCCTGCTCAGCCTTTTAGATTATATAATTGCTTTATTTTGTCATCAAATAATGTTTTTTATTAGAACTTTGAAAATAAAATTTCATTACTGTGGTATCACTTAGTATTTAAATTATCAACTGAAACAAACTGTTATAAAACTATAACCAATTTTTTTTACTGTAAAGTGATTTTAATTTCTATAAATTTAAAACTGATCAAGCCAAGGTTCCAGATCTATTATAGAAGGATAACTAAAACAATGAAGTAGCTAAACAGATAGTATAAATAAATATGCATATTGAGAAATGTATTCGAAATGACGATAGACAATGTATAAAAGTCATGTTGGAATTAAGAGTACATTGACAGCTTTAATACTACAGTAGTATCATATCAGGTTTCTGTATTGAGTCAGTTGCTTTTCATTTGTTTTAAAGGCCTTGTTTGTGGAGTTCCATACGAGTTGCCTGGAGGATATATAGCAAACTATTGCAACTACTATAACAGGTTTGTGTGTGGCGTGAACACACAGACACAAATTGTAAAAGGGAAACAATAGAAAAATTATCGCTCCTTTTCACCTTGTCTTCTGCATCAACATGGCCAAGAAGCAGTCTATTTCAAACATTATAGAAAGCCCCATTTCCTTTAAAATGCCTACCCCCAACGCACAAAAATTGCATATATGGCTTTTTCAAATGGAGGCTGTTTTTGCCAATAGGAAATTCTATTCCTTAGTCCAGAAATACTTCTATGTTGTAGAAGCTCCACCTACAGAAGTCGCTGAGGAAGTCAAGGATATTTTCAAAGCACCTTTTGGTGACAATCCATACAAAACACTAAAACAAGCCATCCTCGAATGAGGAGAGATATTGGAGGCTACCAGGTTGAAACAGCTTTTCAACGACCTATCTCTCGGTGACTAAAAATCCTTCCAGCCTTTGAGGCAATAAAAAGTTGGCTTAGCAGACGCACCATGGATGATAACATCCTTCAGCAACTGTGGTTAGACAAATTGTTACAACAATTGTCTCAAGCACTGTCCATTTTTGTTGGAGATAAGGACCTCAAGCAGCTGACGGTTATTGCCAAACACGTTGCTAATAATTATCACCACATGACAGCTGTAACCAACCTGCTGCCAGTTCCAGCCCAGTGAATTTTTCAGTCAACATACCTGCAACCACCTCTGGTTAAGCACTGTCTGAAACTCACAATGTCTCGAGTGATGTTCACTCTGTCACTTCCAAACCGTACTGTCCACCTGATCTTCATTCATGTAAGTACATTTTTCATCCATATTGACTCAATATGCAGACCACTACAGCCGCTCTACGATTAACCGTATCTAGTGTTGGAATGCTCTGACAAATACTTTGTCATTGACCGCAACAGCAAACATGACTCAATCGTGATAGATCGCATCAAACTAGCCTTCTTAGAAAGTTTGCATGATTTAGTATTTCCTGCAATGAGGTTTTTTGACTCAGAGCACATCATTGCACCCAATCCAGATACAATTATCACGCCTGATCCAGATTCCATCATTACACCTGCGTCTCGCATGCCTTGTAATTACCCTGACCTGCACCGTCCAGTTCCTTCTGTCCAACCCGCTACTTGCAATGACTGTCATGTAATATTTCCACGCAAATATGCAGACTAACACATCTTAAACTTTCTTGTGTATATACATGCTATACCACACCTAATGCTAATTTCATTTACTTTTCCCTGTAACTTCCGGCTATCTGGGGGAGGAGAACTAACAGATTTATGTGTGGCGTGAACACACAGACACAAATTGTAAAAGGGAAACAGAAAATTATCACCCCTTTTGGCTTCATCTTCTGCAGACAAAGGGCGACACTAATTTCCCCTTTTACTTCTCTCTCTCTCTCTCCACTTCCACCCCTTTTCCTCTTTTTCATCTCAATGCGACAATGAACACACGTGTTACATCGCTCTCTAAAAATACATGCAATAGGAGAGCAATTCCCGCCTGTACTAGAGGTAAGCTTGACTTAATTTCTCCATAAACATCAATGGACTACAATGAACAATTCAATTAACTTCAACAACATTAATGAACACAGACACAAAATAAACCACGCACTTGCAGCACACAAAAAAAAAAAAACAATGTCAGTCTGACATCTGACATTTTGACATGATATGGAGGTCATTTCCTTTTGATTTTTTGCTTCCATTTCTTTTTTTCCTTTTTCTTTCTTTCTCTTTTCACCTTATCACAATCATAAATGCACGCGATATTGCATGGCTTCAAAAAATGCACGCAAAGAACAAATTTCCGCCTGTACAAATGCGCAAATATTCGAGGTAAGATAACTTAATTTCAGCATAAACATTAATGGACTACAATGAACAATTCAATTAACGAACTTATCAGAACTATGCCTGTTCACACACACACACATGCTCTAATGTTATTTTCCATTGTTCATAAATGTGTTTGTATGTACATAACTCGCTACTTTGTTATCTTATTTTAATGTCAGAGTCGAGAACACGCAATTTAATCCTCTATAGATATACAGATTTAATACTTGCCTGTGAAACAATGGAAAACCTACATTTTAAGTTAAAATTGGAGGAATACTGTAGGAAGTAAAAGTTTGAATGTAACCAATATGATGGTCAGTGGTTGCAGTGTTGAAAAGCTCTCAGAGGAATGTTCCTCTGCTCTGTTTCTAACCTTTTGAGATGTGCATTAATTAAAAAACTATGTAGATAATAATAAGTACAGAAGATCGCACATCTAAAAGAAAAAGGTTTAAGACTCAAAATTCATACTAGAATCGCCCACAAGGATCTGTAGCATAACAGATAAAGTAGTAGGTATAATTCAGTTTTAAGTGACACTCTTATGGAGGTTGAAGTTCAATCCACAGCGCAGATATGAAGAATAAACTCGCGGATTACTTAAAACTTCTACTCTGTCATGGCTGATGGAACAGGAGCATGCTACTCCTATGAAGTAAAATTCAAAATTCCATGCTGGTTTCAGAGTTTAACAATCTACACCTGAAGAAGGTCGAAGGTTACATCAGACAAAATGTTGCATGAATGACACTTAAAATAAGAACAGTAATCTGAATAATTGAAATAAATATTCCTTTTGTGTAATTCAGTTTTTGTGGTACTTGTAAGAACTACGTACACAAGAAGTTCAATGGAAGTACTGGTTGGTAGAGTGGTTGAGAGATGATCACCAGTTTATGTGCAAGAAGAGAAAATAATGGAGATGGATGAGAACTCAGATGTGGAGAAAGGATATCAGGATGGTGATGCTATTGAAATTGTTGAAAAATTTTGTTACTTTGGTGATATAATTGAAGTACAGAATAAAAATTGCATTGCAAGAATTAAGAGTGAATGAAGCAAATTCAGGGAACTTCTGTTATCACTAACCAGCAGAGTGTTACCATTGTTGATCAAGGGAAAAGTCTATCAGGCATGTGTATGTAGTATGATAATGTACGGAAGTGAAACCTGATTAGTAAGGGTTGAGGATATGCATTGCATGGAGAGAAATGATATGAGAATGATTGTGTCTCAAGATAATCTTAGAGGAAGATTAAATCTAAACAAGAGAGCAAGATTTGTGCAGAAGAGTAGATTTTGAAGGCATGACCACATTGAAAGAATAGAAAGTTCTTTGGTTAGTCGATGTAGAAAAGTTGAAAGAGCAGGTTCAAATTCACAGAAAAGGCCAAAGAAAACATGGGAGAAAGTGATAAAAATTGAAAGAGTGGTAAATAAAGCCCTGATCAGAAAGAAATTACTTTGATAGTTAATTTCTTAAAGCTGTCTAATACATGTCAGTATGTAAATCTGGCAAACCAGAGATTTATTTGATAGTGCTCGTGTAAGAGTTGGAAATGAGCAGAATAAGTTCAAAGAACTTCTGCCATTATTACACTCGGACAGTATTACCGCTGTCAACCAAGAGAAAACTCTATCAAACACGTATACGCAGCATGATTATGAATAATCATACTGCGTATACGTGTTTGATAGAGTTTTCTCTTGGTTGACAGCGGTAATACTGTTGAAGCTGAAACTTTGTTAATGAGGGTTGAAGATGGGTGTTGCATGGAGAGAAATGTTATAAAAATGATACAATGAAGACAAAAAGTTCACAGGAAGATTAAATCTGGACAGTATAGGGAAATGTGTGCAGAACAAGACACTTTAATAGTATAGTCACATTGAAAGAATGGAAGAATTTGACGCCAAGTAGTGTTCTCGGTTCGAATGGCATGTCTGTGAATCTAACTACCCGATGAGGTCATAAACCAGTCCACACTACAAGGCTTCAAGGCAACCTTGGATGGACGCTGATCAGACCCCCAGGGTTTTCACCTTGAATAGTTTTTCTTTGTACATAGCTCCCTAAATCCTCACCGACTTTTTTCCTTGTAAATGGCAATCGCTTGTGTGTTTATTCTTGGCCAATTAAATGAATGAATGCTTATCAAGGCCCGGAAACCATTCAAGGATAAGAGTTAACGAGTGTCAGTTGACAACACAGTCATTATCAGTAATGATGGAACTCAAGTAGTGTTTGTTTAAGAAGACGGCTCAACAGGAACTTATTCATGTTAGACTTGGAAACAGTTATGTTATAGTCGGCCAAGAAGCAGGCCCACAGTTATGCCAAAGAAAAACATGGGTGTAAGTGCGTAGAATGGACTAAAAAAAAAAATAGCGATAAATAAAGATCTAGCCAGAGAGGTTAGTTTGAAAATCAATTTCTAAAAGCCATCCAACACGTAAAATGGGCGCTGAACTGAATATGATGAGAAAAGTTCAGTAATGACAAAAATGAAAAATTTCTAAATATTTATTTATTCAGTGAAAAAAAAAAAAAAAAAAAAGAAATGAAAGGATTTGGAATTGGTTTTTGTTTGACAGCATATCAACACTTTTCAGGTTATTTAATGTTGAATCTAGTCATTTTGGTGAAAGTTTTTATGCTTCAAGTTCTTTAGATCTTCAAATATTTATTCACGATGTTTGGTTTGTTTGTTTTGTAGAGGCAAATTGGTTTTGTTTTTAGCTTTGCTGAATATAACTGAGTTTTGCACAGAGAAAGATAAAAATCAATAACATCAATGTTTGATGTATTTAAGGCCAGGAAGCTGATATCTTCAGACAGCCTGATCTGTTAGCACTAGTACTCAATTTGCGTTTTTCCAACGAAACCATGCTGACACATTGCTTTAGTGGAAAGTCGACAGCCAGGCTGCTTCACAACTTTTTCATACCAGCTAAAGACTCATTCTCACCTATAAATTCGATGAATCAGAAACTGACTTGGCAATACCAGGTTCTCCTTTATCGGTATGAATTATAGTCCAACTCAGTTTTAAGTGAACACCTCCAGGCATTATTGTCTTTGAGGAAAAGGTTGGATTGTGTGAGGAGCTCCTGTCATTGAATTCCAACTTGTTTGTTCAGAGAAAGTAAGAGCCCTCTCCTTTCATCATGTGTCTTTTGCTACATCTTCCTACAGAAGGAAGCAAAATCAGCAGAGCAAGATAAAGTCAAGTAGATACTATGTTACTGGTGTGCAAGATCTAATTCATGTAATATTATTTCTAGAAATAAAAACTGGTTCTGTAAAGTCTTGTAATTTTATCCAATGTTGTACGTGAAAGAGAATGGCAAAACCTCTCTGCAAAAATATACAGTCATGAAGATGTCCTTAGCAAATTCTTCAGTATAACTTGTTAACCCATATATGTTGATCTAATAGAAAAAAACAAACAAAAAAAACGCCCCTTGGCTTGCCGGCATTCACCTAGGATGGGTTGAGCTGGCTCCACCCATAGAACACACATTGTCCCAGATGAACACAATCCATGTACGATAGTCTACAGTAGCAAACACTATTGACTGGAAGTAGGTTTGATGGTGTGTAACCATGTCTATCAGCTGGCTTCCTTGGTGTTGCCGTCAATCTCTAAGTGGTTCGGGAGTTATTGTTTCGTGGATGAACTTTCCCGGGTTGCAACAAGCAGCGTGGCCAAACCAACCAAGTCTCTTCTTGAAAAACGCTTGCTTAAGTAGGATGATCCTGTATAGTGTCCATATTTGTGTATTGGAGACAAAATGGTGCCCGTGAACCAGCAGAATTCAGCAGAGGCAGTATAAAATATGAGATCCGCAACTCTCATTGGCCACGTCTCACAACTGTAGAGTAGGATCGTTTGAACAAGTACTCAATAAATCCACACTTTTATACCTATTTTGATCTCTGGACAAGACCACAGACAGAGTTGTAGGCGACAAAGTATAACTCCCATGAACTAACATCTCTGGGCAAAAATTGTTCTCAATAATGTGGTGAACCTCTAAAAAGAGAGTATGCAATTCGTCCATTTGTAACCAGTTTTCATGCCCTATTGTAAAATCATTTAAATGTCTTCTACAGCAGTTTTGTTCTCTATTATTGAAGAGCAGAACAATGCAAGAGTTGAATAGCATAGACTCACCATAGAGATGTGTATATGAATTTGCTTAATCATTTCCTTGAAAGGTCTTACTAAGATACTTTCAAAGTAAAAAAAGCACTTAGGAGGAGTACAGACTTTTAAGTGATTGAAATGTGGATTCTTAAGCGCTCCAGAATGGTCGAATTTGCCAAATAACAAATAAGTGCAGAATAAATTTGAAGATCTACTGATGTTATTAATAGTGGTGGGATGATTTCAATATCACCCCCTTTCCCCGATTACAATATAATTACTGATTTATTTTAAATCTCTGAATAATTTAGCTCTAGCTTTTCTTTTTTTTTTTTTTAATAAATGTTTAGATTACATTAAAAACCCATGTAATATGTGCATATATTTTCGTAAATGTAAAAATACACTTGTGGGGAGGGATTGATTTATAAATCTTTGTTGTAGTGGCAATTTAAAATTAATATATATTTATCATTAGTACCAACAATGGAAAAATTTGTTAAAAGAATCATTTTTAGCATAGAAAATTAAGCTCAAATTTTTCAAATTCCAATTT
Source organism: Euprymna scolopes (assembly GCF_053919585.1). NCBI lineage: Eukaryota > Metazoa > Mollusca > Cephalopoda > Sepiida > Sepiolidae > Euprymna > Euprymna scolopes. Next base: position 14,657,441 of record NC_136482.1, on the reverse strand, counting down.
TCTCAAAAGTTTTGATTTTCCAGATTCCAATTAATTGTCCCAACAATGATTATTCACTTTTCCCTTCAAACAAGGCATGAAGTCACTTGATGTACAAAATAAAAAAAATTCAAGGTTAAAAACTAGCCAACAATAAGTGTTAGCTGGAGTTTGACTCTGAAAACACCAATTCTTCCCCCTTTGTCAGAAACAGCACTCATGGAATATGTTGTGATCATCTGCTCGTTGTCTCAATTCAACGTTTAATTTCAACACTGGCCGTAGTGTCAATCATGTGGTCTCAGTAACAAAGAGATTTCCCTTCAGAATAAAATTACGACTCAAGTTTAAAAATAAGGTTTAACATAAAACTTTGTTCTTTTATTGAATATCTCTTCCAACAAATATTTAACCAAATTAAGGGCTAAAGGCCTGTCCATCCGAGCCTCACAAAAACTAAAAATTCCCAGAGAGAGAGAGAGAGAGAGAGAGAGAGAGAGAGAGAGAGAGAGAGAGAGTGGTAAGTTACATTCCAATGATTAAAAACTAAAATTAGTTCCCAATCATGACTTATTACTTCAAGTTGGTGAATACATGTTTTTTTCATAAATGCCTTACACATGTTTCGTTGTAGTGGTAGGAAATATGTGCCACCAAACAACTCAGAGGCAAATACATATGCACACAAATTTCACAAAATAGAAAAAACAAAAATGAAGTAAATCCAAAAAGCTTTTAAGATTTTAGTAAAAGGTAATATCCATATATATATATATATATATATATATATATATATATATATATATATAGATAGATAGATAGATAGATAGATAGATAGATAGATAGATAGATAGATATAGATATAGATATATATATGAGAAAGAGTGCTGAGATGTTACTATTATTTAGAGATAGTCCACACGGCAAGTCCACTTAAAAATGACATGCTGTATTATAACTGTAGGTAAAAATCAACTGGCTAAAATATCTATTCTGTGAAGTGGTCATGTCTGTAGGATTTCAAATGGCTTGCCATCACAGCATGAAACTTCGTTTTAAAAAGTTAATCACTTTTCCAAGTGGAGAAATCAAATTTGAGTGATCAAACTAAGCTAGACATTGTCCCCCTGCGTTTACATGTAAGATTAGATTTGAAAGAAACTTTACTCAAATTTGAAAACCATTATTGAAGACTTACAGCTTCCACCAATCGACCAACATTTATTGGCGATATTTCAAATCCATAGAGAAAGTTGATCGATGGAAGGTGAAAGTTTTTGACAATGATTTCCTAATATAGTGGAACCTCTAAATTAGGAAATTAATTGGTTGTAGCTCGATTTTTGTATCTTGAAAATTTTGTATCCTGAAAGATGTTTTTACATGTAAATCGTCTAATCGGTTCCAAATACTATGAAAACAATCATTAAAATTTTTTTTAATAAGTCTAAATGAATGAAGAGCCAAATAGTACCTAACCATGTAAATGAAGTAGATATTAGAAAATAATGCAATAAATTGTTTAAAAATTTAATACAAAAATGTAGGATTTTACCTTTCAAGTAAGGTGATGTTCGAGCTTTATGAAACACTTAAAATTAATTGTTATTTTTTCAGCGTCTAATTATCATCACTTAATACTTTATGAAACCCGAAATTAATTATTTACTTTCTTACAGTTAATTTGCGATTTCTAGCTCAAGTCATCAGTATGTGAATGTCACCCTTGCTGAAAGGAAGAGAGGATTACATCATAGATTAAATCCTCCTATTTTGAGTGACAAGGTTGAACCATCAAAGATGTTGCCGAAACAAGACCAACAGCAAACATTTCAGGTTGGGGCATTGACGGAGAAAAGTAGTCTGAACATGGTTGGCCTGCAACAAAGTACAGTTGAACCTCAAAAGACCGATTACAAAATTTTCAGCTTAGGAAACGTGATTTGAACATTTTTTTTATCCTTACATACAAAAAAAGAAAAAAAATTTCAGGATATGAAAGATATAAGTGATAGAAAAACTTTTTCAGGTACCTAATCTTAAAAAATCTTTGTAGTCAGGGTTTTATTAGATTTAAAAATTATTTTAGTAATTTTCTGGAAATTTTTTATCGGAACAAAACAATATTTTCTTAAACTTTTAATGTATTTTTTCTACTTACAACACCCTAAATTATTTAGGAGTGGAATCATGCTTGTGATCCTTCTCAGGAAAATCGTATTGTCCGGGAAGGAAGCTGGCTCAACCCGATTATGATGAATAACATTGCAAGTACAAATAAGTATATTCAAATGAAGTGCAGAATAATACAAAAATGTCAATTCAAGGTTCTTTTTACTTTTGTTAATATTTTAAGAAATACAGTTTTAGACATTTCCACTAATTTCTTACTGAATAGTTTGTGAAAAATATTCGAACATATATTTAAGATAGAGTATTATTAGTGTTGGGAGAATTAATTAGACAAAAAACAAACCTATTTGAATGTTGGAATAAGGAAAAAATTGAGCTTATTTTCTGATACCAAAAACAATTCTTTTCATTTTTTTTTTTTTTTGTTGATTTGTTTCCATTTAAAACCTAATTTTCAATTGATAGTACTAATGATAAATATTTATTGATTTTAAACTATCGATCAAACTAAATTATATAGATCACAACTCCTTAAAGTATTTTTTTTTATGTTTGAAAACATATGCACATACCAACCATGTTTCTGGTAATTAGAAAAAATAGTTATAGCTAAATATTTAGAAATTTTAAAAGAATTGTAATATGTAATTGTATTATAATCAAGAAAAATAATTAAGTGGTTCCATTACCAATTATTATACTCCGGATCTTGAGAGGATACAGGCTAGAGAGAGGAGATTCTGTCAAAAGATCTTTAATATCTCACACAAAAGGTTATATTACAAATGAGCAGGAGACTCAGAAAAGCAGTTGGTTAATATGAAGATCTGATGTAAAGAAAAGGAAAATGAGATGGTGCAATCATGTCACATGATCACAAAATGTTGCAAAGACAATATTTCAAGGAGCTTTACAGAGAAAGAAGAGGCAGACAAAGAAAAAGATGAGGACAACATCCAAGAGTAGGCAGAGCTGGCACAAACACACTTAGGAAAGCAGAAAATAGAGAGGGTTAAAAGAAAAAAAAAATGGTTGCAAGATAATCATTGGCACCCCAACAGTCCTTCAGAACATGGGACACATTATTATTTACATGTTTTGGAGTGATAAATTCATCTTGGTTGTTGTGTCCATATTACAGCAGCTGTATTCTCCAGCCTTCTCTAGGTGTTTTCTTTGTCATAGTAAACCTAAGAATTTTGAACTGAACTCTTCCTGTAATTCACTGGGGTAGACTGCTTTCAGTCTTTGTTTCATACAATGAAAATATTTTGCATCGGTTAAATTTCCAGGTTTTGTTACCGACTATAATGAAACATCTGAAGAAATCTGTAGAGTGCAATGGTCGAAATAGTGTGAGCACGACATAAAGTCTTTTGGTTAGGGTCTATTCTGATATTACACTTCATCTTCTGTTCTTAGCCTGTGACAGAAAAATCCTGCAAGATTGATACAATTTTTATTTTTGCTATATTTTGTGATACTATCGACACCCAACCCACTAAGTTTAAGGAAGTTTAAAAAAAAAAAAGTTTATCAGAACAATAGAGATGAAGTTGTTCAAGGTACACAAAGGAAAGCTGAATAGGATTGTTAATCAAGGTGTGGCAAACAGAAGTACAGACAGATGTAAATATTTTGAAGTTAGTTTTAGGAGTGGCATGAGTTTTGCAACAGTTTACAACAGTTAGGCGCAGTTTAAGGACAGTCTTGAGTTTGCAACGGTTGACCACACCTAAAATACAACTGATATTTGCAGAATGTGTCGGAGTTTGATTTTGTATTATTTGATTATTTTTTTACTTGTGAACCAATGTACGTCTCTGCCCCTGGCAGCGTCAATCTAAGAGATGACAACACAACCAGAAGAAAAGATAAAAAATAGACGATGGAAACAGTGTTGAGGTCAGCAGCATTTGTTGTCAAGTGGGTGAACATGTAATCTTATCACACTAATTCAGCTAATATTAATCTTCAACCATTTAAAGATCAATTTGAAATTTTGAAGTTGAATGTTACAATTTTTATTTCGGACTAAAGACCATCACCCAAAAATCAATCAAAATAGTCAATATTTTTCTCTACTGTAAAAACTGGACATACTCGTGACTTGCTGTGTTAGAAGCACTATCACAATTTGGTGTAGGATTTCAATTGAAAATTTAGAAATTGTACTTGAAAATTTAGAAATTGTACTTGAAAATTTAGAAATTTAAGTGATGTTATAACATTTTCTTTATTAAATGATTAAAATTATTTTTTCTGAGACTTTCGTTGTTAAAACAATTTTTTAAAAGATTTTTTTCTTCATTTTGTTGGTATTAACTCCAAGGGGTCAGTTTCTTGTGAAGAGAGGGAAGGTAGACATCTGATGTTATTGTGTATTATGAGTGTTGGGACAATAATTGGAATTGGGAATCGGAAAAATTGAAACTTTTGGGCGTGTCAGAATCGAAAAAAAAAAAAAAAAAATTTTAGATTCAAAAACAATTCTTAAAAGAAAAAATTAAACTTAATTATCAGTTGTTACTGATGATAAAACAATGGATAGTTATTGTTTTTAAGTGATCAGTAAAATTACAATCTAATAACAAACAGACGATGTAAATTTATATTACTTGTGCAAACAAAATAAAGAAAAACACATGAAAATTTGGCGACTGCTGGTCCTTCAGCATTGACAAACCTCACAAGGTGTAACCCCCCCCCCAACCCTTAATTTTTCAGTAATTGAAGATTTTCTCAAATTTATGTAAGACATACTTTGGCATTGGTTTTGCTTTAATCTTTAATCTCTTGTACAGTTAGAAAAGTTTACTAGTCGTAAAAACTAGTAAATATAACTGGTGTATAGGGTAAATAGGTCATAAAAGAGAATAAGAGGATTCTTAATTATTAATACTAGTGGGACCTGTGGAAATTCCACAGGGGACTCATTCATATGTAATATATTGATGTTGCATTCTGTAGATGTTCAGCGTAAATAGAGATGCTCCGATATTATTGTAGCTCTTTTGTTAAAACTGCAAAAGTATTTATCTAAGCTAGCAGGGACAGATGGCATAGCCTGGTCGTAAAGTACACTTAAATATGATACTTTAATTTTTGCAGATTTCGTATATATTATTATAGAGTTAATGTTCTAGCGATTTTTATATATTATAAAGTTGTGATTTAAAAAATAAAAAAATATATCCCTATGACTTGGGTGTATCAATTTGAATCGAAACTGAAATTTATGTATATGTATATATATATGAAGCTGAATGTGTCTGTGTGTGTGTGTGTGTGTGTGTGTGTGTGTGTGTGTGTGTGTGTGTGTCTGGTCACGACTAGGCTTCTATATGGTTGACTATTTTAAAAATCTGATTACATATAATGATAGATGTATCGAGACACAGGAATGGGCATGTTTGATATGGCAGAACGGGGGTTCATTAAAATTGTGGGGTCTGCGTTCGCGCCTGGTCCACAAAGTATGGAAATAAAAAATTTTAGAATAAAAAAAAAAACGTTTACAAGTGTTTTTGATATATATGTACATAATAATACTTTGATAAGTATGTTTTAACTTAAATAGGGATGGTATAATAAAATTGTGGAGTCTGCGTTCACGCCTGGCCTTCATAGAATGGAAATAGGCACAAACTTTAATGAAGACTTTTCATATCTATCTGCGTAAGTATACTTTGATAATTATGTTTCAGTTTGAAGAAATATGGTATAATAAAATTATGGGGTGTTTGTTCGTGCCTGACCTCCATAGAATGGAAATATATCACAAAGTTTAACAAGGTTTTTTAATATAGATCCACAGAATGTTGTGATAAGTGTTTCAGTGTAAACAGGTATGGTATAATAAATTATGGGGTTTATCTATTTTATTTTTACTTTCATCATATTTTGCTTTGGTTTTGATACCCCCAAATTCGAAACTATCTCTTTACAACCCTTCTTTTTCATAACCTATCATACTTTCATAAATCAGAGTCCATTTTCTGTAGGCTGTTTTTGAAGCCAGTCAACGACGAGTACTTTTGCTAATATATATATATATATATAACTGGAGTTCCTTCAACTCTAATTGGAACCAAAACTTATGAGGAATTCTTGGTAAAATTATTTATTAGAAGAAATGGAAGTCCATAACAATTAAATGACAGTCACCTGAATGAAAGTGAGACGCACAAAAGAAATAACACACACATTAATATATAGATTATTGAAACAGACTGATTTTTTTATCCGCAAGGTTTCAAAGAAATGCGTTCTTCTCAGAGAAAAGATAATAATAAATGAATATTATAGCAAAGCTATGAATTTGTTGGTACTGGCATAAATTGAAACTGCATTATATGAAAATAAGTCATATAGGCAAAAAATATTTTAGTGCAAAGAGTTCATTAAATGGGTGAGAGGTGCGTGAAAAAAGGAAATGAAAAATGAAAGATTAAAAATCCTGACGAAAGGATATGAAGTGGTTAGATATTACAAAGACAAATGATCATAAAAGTCAGCGTTTTCATAAGAAGAAATCGGATTTATAATGTTGACAAATAGATCCAAATTAAAAATCCAAATTGTTCATAATCCAAGTCTGTAGAAAGATCCCATTTGCAAGGGTCTGAGAAAGAAAGATTTCGAATTGTGAAAGATTTTTCATTTAGGGATAGCACAACCAGCATAACAAATGCTTCCATAGTAAGTTAAAAAATTTACTAATGATGGAAAACTTACTTTCAAAAATACAACAGAAGAAAAAAAAAGGACACTGACTCTTATGAGTATTTTGCCTTTGAAATACTTAACCACTCCATATCCTTTCATCTGGATTTTTAATCTTTGATTTTTAATTTAGCTTTTTTCATTTCTTTTCCCATTTTATGAACTCTTGCATTGGACTTTTTTACATATATGACTAGTTTTTATATAATGCAGTTTAAATTAATGCCAATACCAGCAAATTTATAGCTTTGCTATAATATTCATTTTCTAATATCATTCCTCTGATGAGAAAAACGCATTTCTTTGAAACTTCGTGAATTAAGTAAATCTTAACATTTCTTATTTAAGTATCCTATCAAACAATAAATTCTTGTTAAGTTACAATCTTAAATTGTGTTCTTTGATGACAAGCTCTATTTCCTATCTGGGTTGTATTGAGTTTGTTTTTTGGTTGGGATTACTATATAAATATTAATATTCACTTTAAGACTAAAGAAGTCTTTAACTTGTAAACTTAATTTTTACTTCTTGATTTTATATACACACACAAATACCTATGCACAAACACATTTTCTTAATTAATATATATATATATATATATATATATATATATATATATATATATATATATATATATACTAATGATGGAAAACTTACTTTCAAAAATACAACAGAAGAAAAAAATATATATATATATTAATTCTTTTTAATTGAATTTAAAAAATGTAATAAAAAAAAAAAAAAAAAAAAAAAAAAATTAAGAAAACGTATTTCCTATAAGATTGCGGAAAATTATCAATAAATTGTTTTCAATAATACATTTATTCAGTGTTAGATAAATCCATAAATGTTCATACAAAATATCTGCCCCCCCCCCAAAAAAAATACACTCAGGATTAACAAAAAAAAAAAAATATTGGTTGGCTGAAATTTCTTGGGGTAAAATTAATTCCGGTCAAATTTTCCAATGGTAGACTTGTCAAAATCTTTATAACATTGCTAAAACGTTCCTATCACATGAAAGGAAATTGATTCATCTAAAATTTTCCTAAAATGCATTTTTGAGTTTCACAATCCGCAGAGGTATGAAAACATTGTCTAAAAAAAATAAATGTATAAAAAATAAATGTAAGCAAGATAAGTTACTTTTCTACCTATCTGGAAAAATTTTTTAGTGGTTTTACTCACTTTAAAACGTTTATTCAGTTCGAAAAACAGTGTCACCTAATGGTGAGAATAAGAAAAATGGCTGAGAATTGACACCTGAATATTCCAAGTTTTGAAAATGACTTAAAACTAAAACAAATTATACAAAATACTGTTAGAAACCCACACAATATATGTCACGGTAACATCATTTCGTGTGAGTACCCAAGCTTGTGACAGGAAATCACGCAAACTCAAGGCATCAATGTCCGGTGCTTGTTAAAACTCCATTGAAACACTGTTGGGGAACCCCATTAAAAATGCATTAGCTCATTGCAGTCGCAAGCCCTTTTTCCATAAATCCAGATATTCCTGCAAGTTGTCGGAATCAAGAAAAATGTTGAATCGTCCCATCACTAATACCACCAACAAAATGCAAAGCGAAAAAAGTCTTTGAAAAAGTTGTCTGAACGCTGAAAATCTCAACAAAAATTTAAATCATTTAACAAAAAAAATTTGTATAACATTCGGCTTTATAAATTTTCAAATTAGACTTACAAAATAATGTCTGCAAAGATGTGACAAAGTTTCTCTATCAATTGTGATATATCTTGCATATCCTAACCTTTGAACTTTTAACGAGGAGTAAAGTGTAGTACCTGTTCTGATACTACACTTCATCCTCGGTCAATGAAAGAAATCCTTCCATGCAGAGACAATTTTTAATGAAAAACAGAATTCATCAATACTAAAAGCTAAAACTCACAAGGAAAACTAAATCGAGTGCTTCTCACTATCGTCAAACGAATATAAAACTGGTGCAAAACTGTTCTGATTAGAGAAATTCATTTTGCCAGATGCGAGTGTTCTAGTTATTAACAGATTTTTAAAAATATACTTTAAAAACTAAAACAGAACAAAATCAAGATTTTTTTATGAGTCACCATTTATAAAGGCCTAAAAGCTATTCGGGATAAGAGTTAATGAGTGTAAGGTGGTCCATGAGACAACAGCGTAGTGATTAGTAGTGGTGGAAATTAAGTAGAACTTGATTATTTAAAGAAATGGCTCAAGAACTTGTTTACATTGGACTTGATCTTGTAGTCAGCTTGAAAGGGGTCTGTGGTAAAGACTTTCATAGGCGGGCGGTTCTAGGAAAGAAACTTTGTTCATGTAATTTGCATTTAGATTTAAGCAAAGACAGAGTGGAAGAAATTGTGGTCAGATGGAGTGCTCAATATCTAATTGGATAGACTTATACTAATAATATATAATCAAATGTATTTCACTTCAACACTTTACTGCAATTTCATGATGTCATCAAACTTTAAAAGTGTCTGAAATTAACATCAGTTGATTAATAGATTGATCAGAAACATTTCTGATTCTCAGCAATGCAGTAAAAATGCAAAGGTGTTAAAATACATTTTATCATTATATCCAATCGGCCATGCATGGAGTATTGTTGCTCCATCTTGGCTGGTGAATCTACAACTAGTCTCTCACTCTTGGAAGTCAAAAAAAAGTCTTCAACCTGGTAAGTCCAGCACTATCAACCATGCTCTAACCTCCGTCTCATCACTGCAATGTTGCATCCCTGTGCCTGTTTTGCAAGTATTTTAATGGGATGTACTCTGATGAACTCATTGCACTTATGCCCCCTTTGACATAAATACCCCTGACAAATCTGTTTAGCAACAAAGTCCCACTACTTCACTGTAGAGATTTCAAAATGCTTTGGAACTCCCTGCCTGTTACTTGCCTTTCTGACTGTACTAACATGCAAAAGATTAAATGTAACGTAAACCAACATCTCGCTCATCTCCTGACATAGTGCTCTTGTTAATTCTGTATATAGGGATATTATTTTCGGTTTCCCTTTTGATAAATAGTGTTCTCGTAATATGTTCAATGCTTTCCTCCCATCGTCCAATGCGTCTCTTATAATCAGAGACAGACTTCTATCGTCTAAACATTGAATCAGTTCTGCAAAAACAGTCGCGTTTTTTTCGAGAAATTCGGGGTTGTTTGGATTCTCTGTTGTAGATTGTATGACATAGTGCTCTGTAAACATGATCCCAAATAGTAGCCCCTTATGTCTAAGTGACAATATACCTTGTTTTAGGTGAACAAGAGTAAATAAAAAATGTAAGTGCATATAAAACATTGATATAATACCAAAATATGTGTGCTGCAACATCGCAATCAAACGGTTGATTTAAGTGCAAAACTAATCACAGATTTCCAATTAGAACCTGTCAGAATTTCTTGCGACATTTTTGAAAACACTTTTTATCAGAAGTTCATAAAAAACAATACAAATGGTTAGTCATTTTTAGCATTCCTTTCTCAGTCGACCAAACAACATACTTGTCTTTTCACAATCAGTAAGCTAAATAAAATTAAACATAAAAAAATAAGTCAAGATTGGTTTTTCTTTCTAACATTTTTTGAGAAACATACATGTCTCTAAGTGGTTTAGTTGTCTTCCAGCATTCAACAAAATACATGCAAAACATACTTCATAAAAATATAAATAAAGGCCTACATCTTTTGGTTTCGAAATGATAACTAATGATATTGATATGTCCTAAGGTTGCCTATTATACGGACGAGGATAAAGTATTCCGTGAAAGGAATAAATAAATATACACTGTGGTTTGAACACTGAAAAAGAAGTTTATTTACGTATTTACATAGAAACGAAGCGTGTTAACGTTCAGGGAAAAAGTCTGTTTTTCAAGCGTCCGGAGAAATCCGGTGACTCGGTTTCTTATGTAGAAAGTTCTGGGTTGGTTACCTATCTCCACATAGCAGATATACATGCTCTGCAAGTGAAAACTCCCTTTTATTGAGCTTAATATTTGTTACAATTCGAAATATTTACAGAATACATACCAGAATAGTATATATTTTCTTATAATCATAAGGATTTCAAATTTAATTGAGTTTTTGGACCTTATTATAATCAACACGCTCCTCGGATTGCAGTTTCTTCCGTTCAGATCTTAATACGATTTCATTAATTATTTGATATGCTTATTTGTTACTGACATTTTAGATTTCAATATAATCCATTTAACCTTCAGATTCCACATTCTTGCTTTTGGACTTTGCAAAATACATCTTCATTAATTATTTGATTTTTTTTACTTTCACTTATTCTATTCAAAATGCCTTTTAGTGTCACGTGACTGTTACGCTTGAACAGTGTTCATTACAGTTCAAACCTCTGGCATCCCCATGCTTCCCAGCACCATCGAAAAAGAACAAACAATGTCCAGTTCACCTGGATGCGTTTTTCTTTCTGCACCACTACACGCTTGCCATAGACAACCATTTCTCATCTTCGACTTTACACGTCCATCTTTTTCAACTGCACTTTTTCTTCTCCTGACCACGTGGTGTCTTTTTCTTGTCGCGCTAGCTCGCACACACTTCTTAATCTGCACATGTGCTTTTTTTTCGCTGCTAATATCCTCGCAAACCAGCTATCTTACAACTCCTACTGATATTTTCCCATGTGCTCATACACATTATAGTTTTTGCTTAATATTTTTTTTGTTATATATTTTTTAATTTATGCACAAGGTTGAAACTATGTCGATTTCAGTTAAATGCAACATCGGTGCCTATGTAGATTGATTTTTTAAACCAACGCATTTCAGGTGAAAACATTACGTACTTACGTATCATCTCAAAAGTTGTATAAATTCGAAAAATTATGAAAAATGTTCTAATAGAAAAATAATTACGAGTAAAAATAGAATTTATCATTTTATCGAGTTTTATCGTATGTTTTAATGTAGAAAAGTGCGGTCAATTCAGTATGACAAACTGACTTATCTCCCTTTACTTAAATCGACTTAAGGATCCGCCATTTTTAAATCGGCGATGATTTTTTTCTTGTTATTAAAAATACATCTAACACATCTGATTCTTTTTTTTTTTTTTTTTTTAATTCATACTAATTTCGACATGACACTTTAGTACATAATTTTACCTGGAATGCGTTGGTTTAAGGGATCAATCTACACAAACACCAAAACGTCTGGGCATAAGATTTTCATAAAATAACTTTATAATTAAAGAGTTCATTACGCTTCAAAAATAATTATCCGAATTAACACGAAAAATACTTTGGAGAGAAGACTGACGAAAGGATGAGAATAAAGCATAAAAGTTCAGTCATTGTAAAAAAATAAATAAATAAATTTGAAAACACAACTAAAAAAGAAAAAACAGCAAAACACGACTGCTTTTTCGGTGCAAGGCTACATACTTTAAAACTATAAATAAACTCTTGGCTGTTTGAACGACTATATGTAGGCGGCTATGTAAGTTACAGTGAAGGCGAGAAGTGGAGAACTTCAATTTAGAAGAGACAGAATTAGACCGTGTTAGAGTATTAAAAACATTCAGAAAATTTTAGAAAAGTTAAAAACAACAAAAAAGTTATATGGGAGAAGAATTTTTTTTTTTTCTCCCCACTCGTCAGCATGAACTTGTGGAAGGTTTTAAATCACTAGTATTGCTCTTGTAGATTAGCAAAAAAAAAAAAAAAAAAAATATCCAGTAACATGACATACATATGTGTACGTGATGCAACTTTATTTATACAACCTTATAGAACGCAAGATAAACTAACGATTATTTGGATTCTTTGGGCTAGCGTTCTCATCTTGAGCATTATTTTTACATGTAACCTTCAACCTTCTTCAAGTATATTATATCGAACTTTGAAATCTTTCTGTTGAACTCGGGAATCTGCATGGAATGAAATACTTAGTAAAATTTAGTTGTAAAGTTACACTCTTCTGGAGGTTGAAGCTTAACTCCTCAGTGTGGGCACAAATCAAAATACAATTAGAACTACTACCCAGTTATGGCTGACAGAACAAGAACATACTACCCCATAGGTTAAATAAAAGGGTTTAATTTGAAATTCTTTGTAGATTCCAAAGTTTCACAAAACACACCCAAAGAAGGTCTGAAGTTACATCAACCGAAACGTTAAAATGACACTTCAAATGAGAACAGTAGTTCAAAGAATCCAAGTTATACAAATAATCATCATGTCAAAAATTCAAAAACGTAATTTTATTATAAGTAAAATCCAAGACAAAATATTCAACGCTAAACTTACAGTTAATTTAACGTCAATTTTACATGCTGGTGTGCAGCTTTTAGAAATGAACTCCCAAAGTAACCTATCTCTAGCCAAGTCTTTATTTGTCCCTCTTTCTCTCATCCATTATTAGCACTTCTTTCTATGTTTTCCTTGGCCTTCTTGACTGTTCTACATCTACTAACCCAAGAAATTTCATCCATTCTTTTAACGTGACCATACCATCAAAGTATTCTGTTCTGCACACATCTCTGTACTGTCCAGATTTAATTTTTCTCTGTGGTCATCAAAATCTGCATTACACATTCCTCTCCATGCAACGTATGTCCTCAATCCTCACTGGCCAGGTTTCCCTTCCCTATCATCACACTGCATACACATTCCTGATACTTTATTTGGTCAACACTGGTAACGCTCTGCTAGTTAGTAATGGCAGAAGTTCCCAAACTTACTCCATCCACACATAACTCATAACAGGTACACTGTCTTGTGCTCTAATCATATCACGAAGGTAACAAAAACTAAAAAAACGTCTCAATAACTTTGCAATCCAGATATATTTTGAACTTTTACAGAATTTACCTGTTTTGACATATTGCCATTTCCATTAATTTTAAGTTAATTATCCTCTAAATAATTTTTGGGAAGAATTTAAGGTAATTTATAAAACTTGTAGCTATAAAAGAACGCAAGAAAAAATGATTAGGCAGTAATAGTAGTTTTGTTTTCGTTAAATATTAATTTATATTATTAATACATATTTAAATGAGGAATCATTTAGAGATAAAATCCGAGTTTTATTATCAGATAAACATGACATCAGTTCAAATTTGGTGGCCATTTTGTTTTGCTTCAGGTCCTTTCACATAACAATTAACACATTTCAAGTATGCTTTTCTCAATTTTAGATGCATAATACTAACTAGATTTTTAATGGAAATGATTCCGGATTTAGTAATATACAATGAAAACAAAACTATTTTTAATACATATACAGAAATTTTCATATTTTTCCATGGCAGCGATCTTTATACATTACCAAATTTAAAATCTGTTTTGTTGATAATTTAATCTATACCTGAAAAAAAAAAAAAAATGAAAAATGAAATGACTAATAGGTAAACGTTGTTTGAATATATGACTCTTTGTTATGACAGAGACCCATGTGAACATTACTGGTTTCATTAGGTCTACAAAATCAGAACATTATTATTTAGATTCTTTTGTTCTTCAGTGTTATTTGCATAACGTTTCGACCGATATAACCTCCAATCTTCTTCAAATTTATCTTGTTGAACTCTAGAATCTTTCTGCCGAATTAAAAAATCTGCAAGGAATTTCAAATGGAACCCTTTATGGGGGGGGTAGCATGTTCTTATTCCGTCAGTCATGACTGGGTAGAAGTCCCAAGTAATTTGCAGTTATATCTTTGAGTCGCCCACACTGAGGATTGAACCTTCAATCTCTAAGAATGTAACTTTTTAGAACTGAATTTTACCAAATACACTATACACTATGCCAAGAGTCAAAATAATACAAATAATTAATCCGCATCTCAAAAATTCAGAATCATAAGCTGAACTTTAATACTTGACGTTTTTATCGTAACACTAATTCAAAGCAAAAATTATTGAGGCTTTAAACTTAGTTTCGAATTTCCTAGGTATATTAAAGTAGTCAACAGTTCTAATCAATAATTAAAAGATTTTTCGTCACCATTGTAATTTTACTCGCTGGAAGTATTTTTGTTTTCATTTCCAGAAGAGTTATACTAGCAGAAAGAGAAGACAATCGAAAATGAGTATTACAATTGTTAATTTTATTTAAAGAAATGTATTTTTTAAATTTATATAAAAACGTTTTCCATCCATTTCAAAATAACTGAATGTAATATGTTATTTGTGCATTATAAAAATATATTTTGAAAATTATTCTGTAATATTTTTGCTAAAGTTTTAATTTTAATACAATTATAGGTTTCGTTTTTTAATGTTTGTTTCTTGTGATAGTTCATTACTTTATTGAACTTGTTTTGAATTATAAGAAAAGTTTGATAAGAAACCAAGCATTAATTTTGAATTATTCCGACAAATTGAAGTGTACTTGTGCCGATTGTAATAACTGGACTGAGATCATTTCGTGACCCTTCCACTAAAAGTAACTTAAAAAGAAATCCGTCGACTAGCAAGTCATTTCTGGCTTGAATTAAAGTTTTAAAACATCAGGTAATAAGGTTTATTTGCATCTCTAAAAATAAAAGATATTAATATTCACACGCGTCCCTGTTATATGAAAGAACAACATAGTATGTGTTAAAGAAACCAATATATATTATATATTAGTGACATCAGCTTGCCTTGGGAATATCTAAGTTGGTAAAAGTTGGCAGTGCAAATAGTTAAGACATGCGGATAAATGTCCCTGTGTGCTGCTTAAATAGAGATGAAGTACGTCGGGGTGGGGAGGGCCATGTTCCATTTTATTGTGTGTGTGTGTGTGTGTATATATATATATATATATATATATATATATATATATATATATATATATATATATATATATATATATATATGTATGTATATATATCACCCAAAGTGGCCAGCAAATGTAGCTCAGACATGCAACAATTAAGCAACATAGTTGTGCTTTCCTTCCTTCTCTCTCTCTCCGGCTAGCTATACATGGCGCGCACTGTGAGTGGAGAGAGAGTTAAGGAGACAAAGACAGCATAGGGCGGCGGCGGTGGCGTTAGATAAGAATTAGCAACATTATCTGCAACTGCTATTAAAGTGTGTGTGTGTGTGTGTGTGTGTGTGTGTGTGTGTGTGTGTGTGTAACTGTAGCAGATATCAGAAACATGACCAATTCAGGCCAGCAACGCAAATGCGAGATACTTTTCTTTAATATACGCTGCTTGCGTATATTTGGTACATGCGTATAAATATAACAGGCATACACATGTGTTCCTATGTTACCGTTTCATAAATACTTATGATACATTATAGATATATCTTGTTCCAGCGCTCAATACATGAATAGAGCTTAGTAGTAGTAGAAAATGTACTTATGGAAAATAGGCTACAAAGAAACATTGAATTCGCTCTATTGCTAGAATATGAAAATAAATAAAAAAAATACTTCTCCGAATTAGAACAGAGTCGAAGCAAAACAGACGTTGCGCATAAAAAGGACCCGATATCATTGCAGATAGAGTTTCATTATACAGGGGGTTTATATTAAGACTTTACTGCAGTTTCACAGTAGATCCGATCGTCAGAATAGAATTATATGTCCCATATGTTTGAATACATTTGAATGTAAGATGATTTTAAATATATATAATATATATAATGAAACGATACGTTACTGTGAAACTGCAGCAAAGCGTTAAAAAAAAACTGATGAGGAAATAAAAATTGATGGAATTACAATATTTATTAATCTATCAAAAATTCAAACAAGGAATTATAAATAATAAAGAATGATCCTTAACTCGTGGACTTTCAAAGATAAACGCTTTTCGTCCGACGATAAATATCAGTATAAAAAAAAGTACCATTGATTAGCATAAATTTGAGGATATAAAAAAAACAACTTTTGTGATTTAAGAGATATTTTCAATAAAAGTAAAAGATCAACTAATCAATGAAATTTTACTCCGAAATTATAAACACACACACACACACACACACACACACACACACACACACAGATTTATAGGGGGTATCATAAGTGAAAACTTGTGAAGCAAAATGTTCACATTACATTGGTACAATCAGGGGAAACAAGGAACAAGGAAGGAATTTCAAAAGCAAGAGACCTGAAGAAACTATAGAAGATTTGCTGCTTGTTGAATTTGTCAGGGGTATTTATGTTGAGAGTATACAAGTGTAGTGTTTGAGGCATATTCCGTTAAAATACTTGTAAAACAGACATGGAGATGCAGCGGTGATGGGGCAGGGACTGGAGCTTTACAGACAGGGTGGGGTCAATTGAATAGTACAATACTCCATACATGAACAAGATGGTAGAAGTATAGAATAGCTGAGCATGTGTCTTATTCGGATTACTCCGAATACTGTTTTCATCTTGAGTACATTTCACACAAGATATCGGCCAAGGTAACCTCTGACCTTCTTATCGGCCAAGGTAACCTCTGACCTTCTTCACATGTTGGTGAATTCATAAATCTGCATGGAATTTTAAATGGAACTATTTAATCCACGGGGTAGCATACTCTCATTCCGTCAGCCATAACCAGATAGAGATCTTAAACAATTTGCAATTGGATTCTTAGTATCACCCACACTGAGGATTGCACTTTCAACCTCCAGAAGTTCAACTTAAAACTGAATTCAACCAAGTACTTTATCCATGACGCAATAAATTCTTGCAGACAATTCTGGTAAGAGTTTTCAGGGTTTTTTTTTTTTTTTTTTTTTTTTTTAGAGACTTCTGAACATCTCTGTAAAATAAATGAAATTCAACATGCTTCTAAGTACACCATGGCACTACAATCTTGTATCATAAATTTAGAATCTAAATCAATAAAAATTGACGTTTCTATTATAGAAATGACTATATCAACAGTAGTGTTGGGACGATTATCAAAATCGAAAATTTTTGTTTATCTTCCAAGGATAAAATGTTTTTAATTGGTTTCATTTTCTTTTTATTTAAAACAATTTTTCATTGCTAGCACTAATGCTAAATATATTTTTTTTTAATTTGCAGTAAAACAAAAATCTATAGATACTCCCCCACATGTTTACATTTGTGAAAATGCACATATTACGTGGGATTTTAAGGTAATTCGAATAAACCCTCTATAGTAAAATATATAGAGATTTTAAAAATAACCGAAATTGGTAATTGTATCAGAATCAGGAATTTAGAACAGAATTGGGAAAACGGAATCGTCTCATCCATAATCAATAGAATATTCAAATAAGTTTTAATTAAGGTTAAATTTTTCACAGACTTTAAAGACAATATTGAAATTTTCAATTCTATATGGGGTGCCTAAAGGCAATTAGGTCCTTAAAATAACTGCAGTACATAAAAGTGTAAACGATCTATTTTTTTATTACATTTTTTTGGATATATAAAACAAAAGTAAAAATAAAATTAAAGAATATCTCAATAAAGAATATATATATATATATATATATATATATATATATATATATATACATGCATGCATGCACAAAAAATAAGGTTCAAACATTTATTTTTTTATTTGTACTCGATTTCAAATAATTTTGTTTCAATTCATTAAAGTCATTTACGGTTTTTACTATCTAAGAAATGCACCGTCGACAAATATTTTTTTAAAAGAAAACACCACCACGTTAACAGTTCCTTTTCATTACTCGGTGTCATATTGCAAATGTTATTTAAAAAATTTTCTTTTACGGCAAAAATTAAGGTATAACAATATTTGAACTTATTTGCGACCAACAATGTATTTCTACATGGGCAATGCTACTGGAAAAACCTAATTCTGTAGAAGATAAAACATATTTAAAGAAATAAAATTATATTTCACCAAGTTATCTATCTATATAACGTTCTGCTTGTTCTTCTTTAATTCATGTTGCCTGCGAATGTTAGGCAGGGAAGTTTGAAAAATGTGGCTTTCAGGCAGAGTGTTGTCATGGCAATCAGTGGTCGAGAAGGATTTTTTTCGTCGTTAAAAGGAAAGAAGCTTCGTTTTGGTAGCATTAAATGTTACCATACATTAACGGCTTTAAACATTGTACGATGATGTAATTATGATGTCTCAGATAATAGCTCTGGAGATACACAAGCAGTCTCTCAGGAATCATCATTAGGGCTATGACAAGAGAATATTCTTATCATTGTTTTGACTCTCGAGCATATATCCGACACAGATACAGTTAATCAATCGAGAACCAGATCACTCTATGTAAAAACGTATAAGATACTAACTGATATATACTCGAGAGTCAAAATAATGGAAAGAATATGCTGTTGTCATAAGCCTAATCATCATCCATTCAAGGTCTTGTACGAGTTGTGAAGAATATTTTGATCAAGAGAAGTTGAAAAATAAAGCAATCATTTTTTTTTCTCATTCTGGAGCAACCTATGTTGCTCAGATTGATAGCAGACAATTGTTGACACTCTTAATTTCTATCACAGGACTAGTGTAGAATACAGATAAATTATTAAGAACTCTTATTAAGTGCAATATATATCAAAACGCTGTATAAAGCAATCAGCATCAATGCAAAAGTATTTTGACCTTCAACCTCATTGAGGCCACCAACATCCACCACCATCTTCACTGGGCAGGCGATGTCCACATTCAAGTACCTCAAAAAAATACTCTATGGCAAGGATCAGATAAAGAGAAGACATAAAAATGGGCTATAAAGACCGGATGAAGAGCAGCCTGGCCTTAACTAACAGAGATTCGTCCTCATGCAACAAAATGCCAGGGAAATGCAGAACACTATTCATAAACATGAATGATGCTAAAACTGTATACGTAGACATGAGTGAGAGCTGCCACCAATGACGTAAGCAACCAGCAACCTTTCTATCGTGTAAACTTAGAATAGAAAAGCTTGGTTTCTGATTTTTTAAGATGAGGATTGATTATTCATATTATTTTAATTCTTCGGACTACTGTTCTCCTCTTAAGTGTTATTTTCGCAATGTTTCAGTCGATTTAACTTATGACCATCTTTAGGAGTATCTTGTTGAACTCTGGGAATCTTTCTGTTAAACTTGATGAATCTGTACAGAATTTTAAAAGAAACTCTTTATTCAATCTGCATAGGTACCATGCTTTTGTTCCGTCAACCCTGATTGGATAGCAATCCTACGTAAGTTGCAATCGTACTTTGAGTGTCACCAGCACTGAATGAGAGCATTCTACCACTGTGGATTAAATAAAGTGCTTGAAATTCTGTGCTGATTCTAGAGTTTGACAAGATTCACCTGAAGGTCTGAGGTTATATAGACTGAAACATAACATTTGGTGGTAAAAGATTACACGGCCAAAATGCTGGCTGAGTAATCAAGGTTCCCAGATAACAAGAGGTGATAAAATTATATTCATGAATATGCCAAGACAAATATGGATATTATTGGTGAGAAGTGGATTCGAAATGACAATATTAGCAATAGATAAATAGGATAAAGAGCGATGCTTGGAAATGTCACTATAAGAAATTCTTCATGTGAAATTGCAGAAACAGTATCCAGTTTAGTTATAAGAACTGAGAAAGTACTGTCACAAGGAAGCTGTAAATACGATGAAGGGTTAAGCTGGAGAACCTTCAGATGTTGTTGCAGAAACAGAGGCTGTGCGTGTCAATGTCTGTTCATTCTCTGTGAGACAAAATCTTAGTCAGGTTAGGACAATTTTGTTTATGATCTGATTTGACAAATCTAAGCATTGTGAAATCAGATCATAAACAAAGTTATCCTAACCTGACTGAAATCTTAGTAAAATGATGAATAGTAACAAGAGTAAAGGAGGGGCAGCTCTAGATAGAGGTAATAGGTTTAAATTGACGGATTAGGTTCTGAATGTGACGGAGGATAATTAAACAACAAATAATTCACATAAGAATAAATGAAATGCACTCTTATTGCTTGGATTCTTTAAACTACTGTTCTCATTTCGAGTGTTATTCTCACAACTTTAGGTAGATGTAACCTAAGACTTCTTCAGGTGTATCTCGTCAAACTGTAATCTGCATGAAATTTCTAATGGAACACTCCCGTAGAAAATATTTCACAATTGTTGCCCACACTAAGGATTGAACCTTCAACTTCCAGAAGAGTAACTTTACTGAGTAATCTCCACTGAAGAGTCTCCTAGCCAGTGAGGTGGGTTTTAACCAAAAGTTGTACAGCCGCTATTATTGTATATATAAATAGCTAGAAAGAGCACAAATAAAAGATATTCTCTTTGTATCTGTTGTCGAAGTCCGTTATTTCACATGTTTATATTCTTCTTTATACATATTTAACAGTTCTTGATTTTTTTCAATCAATATTGGTAGCAGAGTAAAACAAAGCTATCACTTTGAAATTCATTTCACCACCCGTATTGGTTGAAGACAAATACAGCCAGTGGAAGAAAGATATACAAATATGGGAGACGCCCCAATAGTGTTTCTTTCTTTGAAAGAAAACCCAGAAAAGCTGTTTTTAAGTTGGATATTGTAACTAAACTCTGAGAATAGAATGACAAGGTTATATGAAAAACTGGTCGCATCACTTTGAGAAGACATAAACCAGTCGTCATTTTTGGCTTACGAGACTTTCGAAGGATACCGGTGATAGCCTCACACATCAGTGGAAGATTTTCTTATCAATTTCGGCCGACATGTCACCAAGTTGAAAGATTTCAACATCAGCATTCCCAAACCTGTACTTGCATTCAGGGCGTTAAAAAGTGCTGTCCTTAACTCCAGAAAATGAATGGCTAGTCTAGGATAGAGTCAGCAGCAAACACTATTTTCAATGTCAGAGCAGCAAAAAAGATTATGCACAGAGAGCCTTCTGATGCGTCATCTATGAACTCAATACCTGTCGTGATAAAGGAGGAAGATGTTCTTACCTATGCCGAGAAGGAAAACAAATCTAGTGAGATTTATCATGGTTGCCTTTCACACTGACTTGATTCGCATTTTAACAGATGGCAAGAAAAGATGTAACAAAACATGCTCCACTGACAAAACAAAAAGAAATTTGCTAGGACTTAAAGGCAATACTACTGTATGTTACATATGTGGCTGCAAGCTCCTTAATCTTATGACTGTCCTTATGTTGGTGATGTCAGGGATCAACACAAGGATGGCAAACACAAGAGTTATCTTTCCCAGGCCAATATTGTTCTTATGAGTCAGCAAAAATGTGATACAAACAGGAATACTCTTTTAGGTGAGACACTCGGTTTGGCTGTCCTAGATAGTAGTGCATCTGGTACTGTTTGTGATAAACAATGGTATGAAGGTTTCCTCAAGACATTAACTGATGCGCAGAAAAGAAAAGTAATTATGAGACAAAGTGAGAATTTTTAAATTTGACGACAGAAACAAGCTGAACTATGTACACTACCACGTGTTATTTCTGCGATAGAAGTCAGTCTCGTTACTGATGTTATGGACTCTGACATTCCATTTCTTTTAAGTAAAGACGCTACGAAAAGAGCCAGGACTTGTCTCAATTTTGAGCATGACGATATGACCATGTTTCAAAGGAAAATTCCATTGTTATGCACGTCATCTGATCATTTCCACGTCCCTATTACAAAACCCCTGCCAGATAGAGGTAAGCTCAAACGCATACTTTTTACTAAAGAAATCTCTAAAAGCAAGTCAGAAAAAGTTTAAATTGACACCAAATTACATAGACCAATCATCCTAGTAGTAAAAAGTTTTGTGATTTAGTTAAAAATGCAAAAATATGAGATCCCGAATTTAAAAAATTTTACGAACACCTTCAAATTCCTATGAAGTATGTATCTGATATAAAACGAATGAACGTAGACTTATAGTTGGATTCACATTATCCTATCTTAATAAAACTGTTGCGATGAATATTAAAGAAATCAATGGTAACAAAGTACTGCACCTGATTGATCATGCAACTAGATATAGTGTCAGCATCAGGATCTCTAGTAAAGAGTTCTGGCATTATCCGTGCCATATATAAGCATTGAATAGTGTATTTTGGTACCCCAGGATCTATATTAACTGATAATGGTGGAGAATTTGACAACTAATCATTTCAGAACATGGCACAGAATTTGAAATTTTACTGTGCGGATTACTGCTGCTGAAAGTCTATAGAGTAATGGACTAAATGAACACCAAAATGGGATACTAGAAGAAATGGTAATAAAGACCCTAGTGGACACAAACTATAGTTTTGAAACAGCATTAGCATGAGCCATAAGTGCGAATAAATATATAATGCTTACGGATTCAGTCCTAATCAACTTGGTTTCAGTAGGAATCCAAAGCTGTCCTGTTTTGAAGGACAGATTTCCTACATTAGAAGATGTTTCTACTAGCAAGATTGTTGTTAGTAACCTCAATGCCATGGATGCAGCTAAAAAATAATTCATAATGTGTGAGTCTTTGGGAAAATTAAGATATGTACTTTGTCATCAAGTTAGGATTGGTATGACACAATCATATAAAAATGGTGATGCATTTTACAAGAGAAATCTCTGTCAATAGATGATTTGGTCCAGGAATTGTCCTAGGTTGGTAGCACAAGCAGGTACTGGTCAAACATGGAGGCACATATGTAAGAGTGCACTCCTGTCGTTAAGTGTCTCATCCAGAAGATTATCAAAGTTCCTCTGCAAATGAGTCACAAAATTAGCCTGAAAGATCTTCAAACATATCAATGCCTGAGGAGAACGATATTGATGAAGAATCAGGAGCATTGCACAACATCAAATTGCGCATGAGAAACCTGTACTAACAAAATAAAATCCTATTGTAAAAACAACTGCTTCTCTAACAAGGATAATCTATTAAATACAAACTAATGATGAGGATTCAGAATGTTGAACATTGAATGTTAAAAGTAGGTCAAGCAAAGTTGCAGGTAAAAACAAACATTTAATGAATGTGGCTATGGAACAAGCTGAACAATTTTGACTGGGCTTTGATCATAGTGTATTGAAATGGAAAGAAAATGAAGTGAAATAAATGAGGATGAAGCCTCCTCTTCTAATCATGACATCGAAATAGCAAGAAATAAACTCCAAAGCCGAATTGAAAATAAAGTTTACACCCAAGTGCCTGACTAAGGCCAACCCAAGATATCTACAAGATGGGTTTATACAAATAAAAACCTCAATGGCACACAAGTTTATAAAGCTAGGTAAGAGGCTTTCAGGAAAGGGATGTCAGTAATATAAGAAACAATTCTCCAACATGCTTTAAAGAAAGTCTATGTTAGGTTTGGCCATAATGGTATCTAACTATTGAGTTTGTAAGTCTATGGACATAAAAGCAGCATTTTTACAGAGTAAAGCATGAGACCGATTGGACTATTTGGATCCTCTTAAAGAAGCCAATATGGAAGCTCTCCAAGTGTGTATATGGCTTGACAGATGCATCAAGGTCCTTGTACCTGGCACTCAAGGAGGAGGAATTGTTGAAGTTAGGAGCAGCGGTTTCTAAATAGGATCAAGTTACATTTACATGGAACTTTGGAAACAAATTGCATGGTATTATATATTATATATAATATATTATATATTATATATTCTTTTTATTGAAATCTTTGGAGATGAGTAATTTGTGTACTTATTTTATTTGTGGACTGTTATCCTCATCTTCATAGTTGTTGGTTCACCACATTTTGGCTAACTATTCCTCCAGGCCTTCTTCAGGTGATTAACCACGGCAAGATAGGAATACAGAGTCTCGTAACTATATCCTCAGTAATTACTGCCTTCCATAGTTGTTGTCTAAGTACGGTACAATCACGTTGACACACCGTTTCTTGCCAGATCACTGAAGTTAAGCAACGTTGAGTCTGGCCAGTACCATATAGGTGACCATTTGGGAAGGCTAGGTGCTGCATGTACCTTCTGGGAAGGTTGGGTGTAAGGCCAGCACTCTCACCCCAAAAAAAGAACTCATTACAAAAGAAAAAAAACCAAAGTTGTGGATAGCCTATGACCCTCCAGAGGCTCAAGGTTATCGGGAGATGGGGAATAGTTGCTGTCTTACCATGTTTTGACCAACTAATCCTCTAGCCTTCTTTGGTTAGGATTGAAACCACTATCTTCAAACAATGCTCACCTGGAACTGTAGAGATTCAATGTCTATATCCACTGTGCCACAGGCCCAAGAGGGGCAATCAAGGTTGAATTTTTTGCTCTAAAATCCAAGTTTTCGTTTTTCTTTGGTCAGGTTCATACCAAATGGTATAATATTTTTATTTATTGGTGAATAATTTCTGTATTCATTTACTAGCCATACTCAGCCACATGTTGCTCAGTTTTTTAAAATGCCCCCCTTCCTCCCCAAAAGACAAAATTTAAGTTTTTTCTAAGAAGGAATTCATGTGATAAACTGTTTTTTTTTCATTGTATAAAATACCCTTAGAGAGAGAGTTGGAAAGTATATATATATATATATATATTCTTCCCAACTGTCTCTCTCTCATACATACATCTTCTGTAGTTTACATCCTGTATCTCTGCGAGTCTCGCTCAGTAAACAATGAAAGTCACCGGATTATACCAAGTGTATAGAAGTTAGTAACCAAAACGACCACGAAAGCAACCTACCCTAAATGATTCATAACTTTTACTGTTTTTTTTTTACGAAAACTGGCGGCCTATACTGAGCAAATGGACCTCATTACAAAAACGAACCAAAAAACTTATAACTAATAAATTAATAACTTTTACTGCTTTTGATTATTTACTTTTATTTTCTTACTGATTTTTTTTTATAAGGTAGTTTTATACCATAAGTCCACCTCCTAAAATTTCTTTTAATTGATGACTTTTATAAATTTCCTGATTACATAAATCATGATTACATTTTGCGAAGACAATTAATTTTGTACATATAAAGACGTGCACACGATAAACAAATCTACTTCTCTGAAGCTGACGTGTCTGTGTGTCCAACATCTACAGAGATTTTGCCATGTAGTAGTAATTTTAAATAGCGAAAAATCATGTAAAAACAAAGAACCAATGTATTTTTTTTGTATATTAAAAGTCTGGTGTATTTTGTCGGCATAATCCAAGAAAAAGACTGCAGCAATGTAGTCCAAGGGGAAAAATAGGTATCATTCTGATGCGATATTTGAATGGTAGGTTAGCGTTCGTTTATTGACGCAAATACTGTTAATCCCGAATATAAGAATGGTCAGAGCCCCGCCAATCACAATGGACGGTATCAGGCAGGGGAGACTTATTTGTGAATGGAAAAATGGAAAAATTATGTTATGTGTATGTATGTAAAAACCAGTTAATGGTAGTACAAGGACAATATCATAGAAAAAAAAATAGAATTTGACCCGATCTCAACTAGTAGTTGGGGAGCACTAAATATTGAGAGAAAACTAGGAACTTCTTCCTCTGTAGATGTGCCGATTATGATGGTGTTGCTCATCAGATGTAATGTCGCATTTTATTATCACAAATGAATGTGACAGAAATGGTGGTCATAAGCTACATAAGATAGTGACTGTCAGAGTAGATGTATTGAATTTGTATGTGGCATCTGTTGTTGATATTTTGGTCCAGAGAAAGTTCTGCAATCAAAATATTATATATGGAGATTTGCAGACTTATACTCATCTTCCTTCAAAAGTATTCCCATAAAAATAAGATATAATACCATTCGACAGATGAAAACAAAAACTTTGATTTATAAGAGCAAAAACTCCAACCTTGATCGTCCCTTCGGGGCCCGTGGTTGAATCTCAATAGTTCCTAGTGAGCATTGTCTGAAGATAGCAGTTTCAATCCTACCCAAAGCAGGCTAGAGGATTAGTTAGCCAAAACGTGGTGAGAACAACAACAACTATGGAAGGGAGTAATTACTGAGGATACAGTTAAGAGACTCAGCCTTCCTATTCCATTGTGGTTACTCACCTGAAGAAGGCAGGAGGATGAGTTGGCCAAAATATGATGAAACAACAGCAATGAAGTTTGTAAATAAATAAATTGCATGGTATTACCGTTACTCATGTTTATGATTTTTGCTTTGCAGGTTCAGAGATCTTTCAAAGCAGAGTTATGGACAGGATTCATCATTTGTTCAAGGTCAAATCTGAAGAATTTGCAGAGTTCAAGTATAGGATTAAGCATAAAGAAAAACAGGAATGATGTTAAATTATGGATGGAACAGCTATGACGAATATGCATTCCATTAAAAGCAGGCAGGAATTTGAAAGATGCAACATCTTCAACAGAAATTACTGAAACCAGGCAATTGATCGGTCAACTTATTTGGTTAGCCACCAAACCAGACCAGATCTTAGTTATGACATTAGTGAGTTAAGTTCAATGCTAAAACAGGAAAACATAGAACGCTTAAAACAAACTAATAGGATGATAAATAAAGGAAGAAAAAAAAAAGAAAAATCTTATAAAGATATTCCTAGCTTAGGGAGTTTTGAGGATCTAAAATTGTTGTATACAGTGAAAGGAGGGGAGACTCTCACAGCCAGTGAGGCGGTTTCCAAATAGAAGTTGTATAGCTGTCATTACTGTATATATAAATAGCTAGAAGGAGCTCAAATAAAATATATTCTCTTCGTAAGCTATTGTCCGAGTCGGTTATTTTATGTATTTATATTCTTCTTTATATACATATTTTATAGTCCTTAACTTTTCAATTAACATCTACAACTGAATTTGAACAAGTACTTTATCCACTATGCCACGGATGTTTGTGAGCAATTCTAATATGAACCCCATTTTATTTTCTAGTTGTACAATCTTAGTACTTATTATCATAGTTTATCACTATTTATTACTACATATTATTACTGTGTATATAATATTTGCGTTTAATAATACAAATAATCAATCCTTATGCTTAAAGTCACGTTAGAATTAACAGCATATTAAGTGATAACTGTTGTTAAATGATCTGTGCAGAGTTGCCTTTCATCTGTGTCTTAGAAGTGTTGTCCAAAGGATTTCATACAGGATGTCAAGAAGAGTTGTTTTATGCTAATGCCTTTAGTGCTTGTGTGTACAATAATGGAAGGTTTGTATGTAAAGTTGAAAGCTTTGAGGTATGCTATAGAAAATCTGATATTGAATATTATCAAAACCAAAGTGATGAGCACTAGTTATAATATTGGAGAGGCTTCAGAAAATGGAAAATTTCACTGCTTAATATGTGGAAATGGAGTTGGAAGCATCTCATTATTTTGTCGGACTTAAAATACAAGAAGTGAAATTAAGGGTAGGTTAAAAAGATGAGAATCAATTTGTCAGAATTGTAGGAAATTTTTTTTCTATCTTCATTCACCTCTTCCACTTGGAATGGAAGGGGCTACTATGTGGAGCACATTTCTGCTTGGAATGCAAGGGGCTACTATGTGGGGCACATTTCTGCTTGGAATGCAAGGGGCTACTATGTGGGGCACATTTCTGCTTGGAATGCAAGGGGCTACTACGTGGGGCACATTTCTGCTTGGAATGCAAGGGGCTACTACGTGGGGCACATTTCTGCTTGGAATGCAAGGGGCTACTACGTGGGGCACATTTCTGCTTGGAATGCAAGGGGCTACTACATGGGGCACATTTCTGCTTGGAATGCAAGGGGCTACTACGTGGGGCACATTTCTGCTTGGAATGCAAGGGGCTACTATGTGGAGCACATTTCTGCTTGGAATGCAAGGGGCTACTACGTGGGGCACATTTCTGCTTGGAATGCAAGGGGCTACTACGTGGGGCACATTTCTGCTTGGAATGCAAGGGGCTACTACGTGGGGCACATTTCTGCTTGGAATGCAAGGGGCTACTACATGGGGCACATTTCTGCTTGGAATGCAAGGGGCTACTACGTGGGGCACATTTCTGCTTGGAATGCAAGGGGCTACTATGTGGAGCACATTTCTGCTTGGAATGCAAGGGGCTACTACGTGGGGCACATTTCTGCTTGGAATGCAAGGGGCTACTACGTGGGGCACATTTCTGCTTGGAATGCAAGGGGCTACTACGTGGGGCACATTTCTGCTTGGAATGCAAGGGGCTACTACATGGGGCACATTTCTGCTTGGAATGCAAGGGGCTACTACGTGGGGCACATTTCTGCTTGGAATGCAAGGGGCTACTATGTGGAGCACATTTCCACTTGGAATGGAAGGGGCTACTATGTGGAGCACATTTCTGCTTGGAATGCAAGGGGCTACTATGTGGGGCACATTTCTGCTTGGAATGCAAGGGGCTACTACGTGGGGCACATTTCTGCTTGGAATGCAAGGGGCTACTACGTGGGGCACATTTCTGCTTGGAATGCAAGGGGCTACTACGTGGGGCACATTTCTGCTTGGAATGCAAGGGGCTACTACATGGGGCACATTTCTGCTTGGAATGCAAGGGGCTACTACGTGGGGCACATTTCTGCTTGGAATGCAAGGGGCTACTATGTGGAGCACATTTCTGCTTGGAATGCAAGGGGCTACTACGTGGGGCACATTTCTGCTTGGAATGCAAGGGGCTACTACGTGGGGCACATTTCTGCTTGGAATGCAAGGGGCTACTACGTGGGGCACATTTCTGCTTGGAATGCAAGGGGCTACTACATGGGGCACATTTCTGCTTGGAATGCAAGGGGCTACTACGTGGGGCACATTTCTGCTTGGAATGCAAGGGGCTACTATGTGGAGCACATTTCTGCTTGGAATGCAAGGGGCTACTATGTGGGGCACATTTCTGCTTGGAATGCAAGGGGCTACTACGTGGGGCACATTTCTGCTTGGAATGCAAGGGGCTACTACGTGGGGCACATTTCTGCTTGGAATGCAAGGGGCTACTACGTGGGGCACATTTCTGCTTGGAATGCAAGGGGCTACTACATGGGGCACATTTCTGCTTGGAATGCAAGGGGCTACTACGTGGGGCACATTTCTGCTTGGAATGCAAGGGGCTACTATGTGGAGCACATTTCTGCTTGGAATGCAAGGGGCTACTACGTGGGGCAAATTTCTGCTTGGAATGCAAGGGGCTACTATGTGGGGCACATTTCTGCTTGGAATGCAAGGGGCTACTACGTGGGGCACATTTCTGCTTGGAATGCAAGGGGCTACTATGTGGGGCACATTTCTGCTTGGAATGCAAGGGGCTACTACGTGGGGCACATTTCTGCTTGGAATGCAAGGGGCTACTACGTGGGGCAAATTTCTGCTTGGAATGCAAGGGGCTACTACGTGGGGCACATTTCTGCTTGGAATGCAAGGGGCTACTACGTGGGGCACATTTCTGCTTGGAATGCAAGGGGCTACTACGTGGGGCACATTTCTGCTTGGAATGCAAGGGGCTACTACGTGGGGCACATTTCTGCTTGGAATGCAAGGGGCTACTACGTGGGGCACATTTCTGCTTGGAATGCAAGGGGCTACTACGTGGGGCACATTTCTGCTTGGAATGCAAGGGGCTACTACGTGGGGCACATTTCTGCTTGGAATGCAAGGGGCTACTACATGGGGCATGTTTTCGCTTGGAATGCAAGGGGCTACTATGTGGGGCATGTTTTCGCTTGGAATGCAAGGGGCTACTATGTGGGGCATGTTTTCGCTTGGAATGCAAGGTGCTACTACGTAGGGCATGTTTTCGCTTGGAATGCAAGGGGCTACTACGTGGGGCACATTTCTGCTTGGAATATAAGGGGCTACTATTTGAAATAATTTCTAACAGGAAACTGTGATGAGATGAGATAAGCAAAGAGAGGTTTGTTCACATTACATTTAAACTTCTCCAGGTAAGTACAGTCAGGGAAGCCAGAACGGAGGGAATTCCAATGTAGTCAGAGAGAAATTATTAGAGTAGAAGGCTTTCAAGCATGTGGAGACCTCAATAGTGAAGTGGTGGGATTTTGCTGCTTGTTGGGTTAGTCGGGGGAGGGAGTATGTACATCGAGGGGACAAGTGCTATGAGTTTATTAGAGCATATTCTATTAAAGTACTTAGAAAAACAGGCACAGTGATGCAACATTTTAACGGTGAGAGAGAGGTATGACCGACAGTGCAGATTTGATACATTTTTTTGGACCGTGTCTTAGAATTAAAGACTAGTGCACCAGCCCAAATGTGGCAATGATACTCCATGAATGGGCGACTTGTGCTTTTATAAATATATAGGATCATTTCTGGTGTGAGTAATTTTCTAGAAGAGTAGAGGGAGCCCACCATTTTTGCAGCAACCTTGTTTAAATTCATGTTGTTTATGAATGAGTTTTCTAGAGAGGTTCTCAGGTAAGCTATTGTTTGTCATGGCAATCAATGGTTGAGAAGTGTTTTTTTTGTAATTGTTAAAGGAAAGAAGCTTAGTCTTAGTAGCATTAAATGTTACCATTCACTTACAGCCTAATCCTAATTCCACTACAGACTGAGGGTCATTTTCTAAGGTTTCTGCTGTTGCTTTGAATATGTGTGCATTCGGTTTTTTTTTCTTATATTTTATTGAACTTGGGAATCTGTATAGAATTTCGAACTGATCCCTTTGTCAGAGTTCAAGGTCCCTTTCATTAGTCTGTTATGCATAATTCATATTATTTGGACTATTCGGACTATTGTTCTTATCTTTTTCATATTTCGGTCAATGTAACTGCCAAATTTCGTCAAGTGTAACTTGTTGAACTCAAGAATCTTCCTGTCAAACTCAGGAATTTACATGAAATTCTGAATGGAAACCATTATTTAATACATAGAGGTAGCAAGCTCCATTCTTTCAGTCATGACTGGTTAGAATTGCTAAGTAATTCGTAATTGTATTTTTGAGTGTAACTCGCACTGAGGATTGAACCTAAAACCTTCAGAAGAATGTAACTTACAACTGAATTTTACCAACTACTTTAACCATGGGCTTTTCCAATGAGAATACTAGTCTGAATAATCCATATCACCAATGCTTATCTCAAAAATTCAAAAACATAATGCAATAAATTTGAAGTATTTTCCATTCTCCAGCACACATAAATTTTACATGACCATTTCTTTGGAATATATACATTCATTTTTCCCTATTTTCCATCATACTTTCTCATATTTTTTTTTCAGTCTAAGAAAAAGAAATGTCAAAAATACGAGAGCATAAAGTTCTGTTAATTGGACTCTTCAAACATTTTTCTTTGCTTTCCATACTCCAACCATTTTAAAGAATGCAAACACATATTTGCATATGTAGTTATAAGTAAAAAGGAAAACAAAACAAAAACATTTCCATTGCATTAAGTTACCGATCTTATCAAAGTAAATAGCTTTTGGAAAGGAAGGGGGATAGACTTGTTCCACTGTTCACCCAGTCAGCCAGCTTTCCACAAATCAAAACCGAGATTTTGTCAAGAACAATTATTAAGGAATGTGTGTGTAGGGGCGGGGAAGTAAGATGTGGGAATAAATAATATACTTAATAGTATTCAAGCAAATGTTAATTGAAAAGGAATGAAAAAATTAAATGAGGTTTGACTATTGGGTGCGATGGGGGGGAGGGTGCAACTGACAATAAAGCCTTATACACATTTACACAACATCAGAATATCCATTGGGTTGATAAAAAATGAGATCAGAATATTCCATGGTTAATTCTTGTAGTTACTCTTTACAAGAATTGACGGTGAAACATTTTGATTTGTGAAGAGACGATTCCAATATAATTCACAGTTCCAATTCTTTTAAAACCTCTAAACATTTAGTTATTAAATTTTTGGATTAACCATGTAATATATATATATTTGTACACATAACAAATACACTTGTGAGGTGAGGCATATATCTATTTTAACATTACTGGTAGTTTAAAATCAATAAAAATTTATCATTAATATGAGCCATGGAAAATTAACTTCCCAAAGGGAGTGCAACCTTGAAGTTGGTTGGGAAGCTTGTGTGCTTAATGACCCCAAGAGCTAAACCGGCGGGAGATTCATCTCCTGACAGGGCCATCCATGCCGGACAGGTCGATGGGTAGAGGCCAGACTAAGAGCACTCCACCTACCTTCTGGGGGAGGTTGGGCATGGAGCCAACACTCTCACCCCGGAAAAAAGAACTTGCTACAAAAGCATCTACAACAAAACCCCAAGAAACTTTGGTTCTGGGAGAGGAAGCTTCTGCACCTGCAGAAAGAATGACATGCTGTGGTCAAAGCCGAAAGGATACTTCAGTGCTGAAAACCTTCTTATCGACCAGGACAACCACAAAAATTTCAAAACCATGTATGAAGCAGGGGAGGCAGCACAAGTGTCAGCAGAGATGCGCCGATACAACATTGCCCTGCTAGGTAGGCTTTCATAAAACTCGTGCCTTCGAAGAATGCGAAGGATCCACTGGCCAACTACCATCAGTAATGCAGATCACTGGGAGAGAACTAACCAAGTACCAGCAGAAGAAGAGATCAGAAGAAGGAGATGGCGATGGATCAGACACACCCTGAAGAAACAACAAACGAATATCACACGCCAGGCCCTGACCTGAAACCCTCAGGGAAAGAGGAAAAAAGGCCGACCAAAAAACATCTGGAGAAGAGACCTGGAGGCAGATGCTAAACTGACCGGCTACTCCTGGAGGGAGTTGGAGCAAATTGCCCAGGACCATGGACGTTGGCGGGCAGTTGTGGATGGCCTATGCCCCACCAGGGGCTCAAGTAAGTAAGAAAGTATGGAAAATTAAGTTTTAAGCAAAAACAATATTTGAAAAAACAGTCCAAAGAATCGTTTTTGGCATCAGAAAATAGGCACAAAATTTTCTGATTCTGATAGCGCAACAAGTTCTGATATTTTCACTTTATCGTCCCAACAATAATTCTGATCCCACTTTATTTGCTAGCAACTTTATATGGCCGTTTAATTTACATGAGTGTTTGCCGTGTGTACAGGCAAAAATATAAACTGGATGGCTAGGCTGGAAAAAAAAAAAAAAATTTTAAATCCCACATTTTTTTAAATGCTTAGAGATCTTAAGAAATACGAGAGAATGGTTGAATGAATACAGTGTAAGAGCATGGATAAATGTGTAGCTACAAGAGAGATAAAGGACTTGTTTTAATTGTTCTAATAAACTGCAATTTAAAACTGAACAATTTTTTCCCTTAGAAAAAAAAAACATCAACTCATTTGTGGTAGTGTGTGTGTGTGCATATATATATAGTACTGTTTCGTTGTATCACAACTCATCAGTGCGACTAGACAAACACCTCTCCCCAGCCGTGGATTGAACCTACAACCGTCGCATTGACAGTTGGCAGCTCTCACCATTCGGCTACGAATCAGTGCCGTAAATATTTCTCCTAGAGTGTGTATTAAATCCACACCCTCCCATCGCAAAGTGCTTGAACCATCAGCCTGTTTACAAACAAATTAATAGTGGGCTTCGCTTAATCGCTTTAAATATGCATCGGGTGAAAATATATTTACAAAGTGCTCAACCCAAAAAGGGAGGCTTTAATTATATATATTATTATATTATAAATATATATATATATATATATATATATATATATATAATTTAAAGGAGATTAGAATAATAGTCTAAAGAGCTAAGTGTACTTTAATGTAACAGTGAAATTACTAGTTTAATTAAAATACAGGAAATGCTCGTTGTAATTTAGATATATAATAAGCTCGATAGTTAAATGTCCTAGAGCTAATTCAATATTAAGTAATGTGATTTACAATTTAAAAATTTAAAAAAAATTTTTTAAATTTAAAAATCAAATTTTAATTAAATTAAAAATCAGTTTCATAAGAAGGAACAACAACAAAGTCAATTATCTGTACGATCGTTTCGGAAATCCGTGCTTTTTATCTGTGGTATACATGAAGTTATGTAGAACAATTATACATAGTTTTTTGGTAAGCACGGTCTCCTCATCAGCAAATTTAGGAGGATTTTTATTGAAATTAAAAGACACCATAAATAAACCTAGCATTAAAAGTAAGGCAGATGAATCTGAAAAAATTGAAATAAAAGGTTTGGATTTAAAATTTATAAGAAAATTAATATAGGTTAGAGATAGAAATGAGTAGAAAAAATATATATTTTTGAATTTACATAATAAATTTGATTTAAAAATATATAGAGATAGTTACCTTTTAGTTTTTCTTTTTTTGAAATCAGGAACTGTGATTAAACTAGTAATTTCACTGTTACATTAAAATACACTTAGCTCTTTAGACTATTATTCTAATCTTTAAATTATTAGCTCCCTATAACAGGTTGAGTTTATATACGTAATTGTAGATATGTTTCATAAGAAGGACATACAATTATCAACTAAATGCATCCCCATACCCCCTAAAGGCACCTTTATAACCAGCTTAATTACAAGTATAAATACATTTATAAGGAACTTGAGATGGAAAGCTTACCATTTTGATAATTACCAAAATGAAACCACAAAACCAATACACCACCAACCTGGAGAAATAAAAGAAACCATCCTCAGACAAGACAATGAAGAAAGAAAAGCAGCGAAATACTACAGACTAAAAACATACAAAAACCCTAAAAGAAACATAGACACTGAAAATTTTGAAAATGACTTAATCAACCTGATTAAAAATATTAAATTTAAGAAAAATAAAAAATATATCACTCCAACACTTAAAAAAATAAATAAATTTTCAAAATCTATTTCTATAAGCCACCAAAATAAACTCATAGTACCAGCAGATAAAACTGGAAATTTCTACACAATGGACTATATACAATATAAAAATCTAATATATAAAGAACTTAATAAAAATTATAAAACTACTAATAAATCAGCACTAAATAAAATAAATAATGATGCAAAAAACATTTTAACTAAACTTAAAATAGATAAATACACAGAAATAACGGTACCAGGTACCCTGAGATTTACTTTAAAAGACCACAAACACGGCTTCAATATTAACCCTACTATTAGACTCATTTGCCCCTCGAAATCAGATATAGGACTGGTTAGTAAAAACATATTAGATAGAATTATCCCCAAAATTAAATCCATAATAAAATACCCACTATGGCAATCTTCCAACCAAGTAATCGACTGGTTTTCTAATATTCAAAATAAAAATAATATTAAATTTCTTTCTTTTGACATTGAATCATATTACCAATCTATATCACCTATCCTACTTAATAAATCTCTATTAATGGCACGAAAATTAACTAATATAACTCAAGACGAAATTAAACTAATACTTATAGCTAGACAGTCTTTAATAACATTTGATAATAAATATTGGACCAGGAAAAATACCCCTAACCACTTCAACATTTTAATGGGATCGACGGACTCGACTCAGGTCACTGATCTAGTTAGCCTTTTCCTTTTAAATGAAATACATTGTATACTCCATAAACAATTCAAACTTGAAGGAGGCCTATATAGAGATGATGCACTTTTCATAACGAATTCTACTAATAAAAATTATGAAAAAGCAATTAAAGCTCTACATAAATTATTTAAAAATTATGGACTTAGTATAAAAATCGACCCTAATAAAAAAATTGTTAATTTCTTAGACATAACCTTAAATCTTGAAAATTCTACCTTTGAACCATACCATAAACCTAACCAATCACTTCTATATGTCCACAATCAATCAAACCACCCTAAATCAATATTAAAATCAATAGTTCCCAATATCACTCTAAGAATTTCTAGACTGTCTTCTACTAAATCAATATTTACCAAAAATGAAAAATACTATAATGAAGCCCTTAAAAACTCTGGATATAATTCACAAATTAAATTCATAAATGAAAATGATAGAAACATAAACTGCATTAAAAATAAACCTATTAAGAGCGTAATAACATATAATATGGCAATGTCTTCCCGTATACGAGTTAAGAAAAATAACCAAGAGACAAAAAAAGATAAAACCAAACTACAAATATTAGATAATAATACAAATAAACAGCAAACTAAAACCCGTAAACGTAAGAATAGACACAAGGAGATCCTATGGTTCAACCCCCCGTATTCCAAAAACCTAGAAACAAACATAGCCAGAGAATTTTTTAAAATATTAGATAAGAACTTTAAAGCCCCCCATAGATATAATAAAATTTTCAATAAGAACACGATTAAAGTCTCTTACTCTACTATGCCTAACCTTCATCAGAAAATAATTAGCTCTAATAATAAGAAAATTAATAAACTACAAAATACAACTATACAAAATACATCGGACTGTAACTGTAGAAGAAAAAATAAATGTCCCCTACAAGGCTCATGTAAAATTAAAAATGTTATCTATAGCTGCACAGTATCAAAAACTCCAAATCTACAAGAACCTATTAACAGCCATAACTCAACTACCAGATTAAATAATAACACCAACTTAAATCAATCTACCGATCAATTACTAATCAACCCACCACATAATAATCCAACAATAGACCTAACGGAAAATAATCACAATAATCAAGAGGTAATATATAGTGGTTCCACATCTGGCCTAATAAAACATAGAATTTCAACGCACAAACATTCTTTTAAAAATAACTCTCTATCAAACCAAACTACTCTATCCAACTATATTTGGCAACTAAAAAATAGCAATATTTCTTTCAACTTAAAAAGGCAAATAATTGAGACTTGCAAATCATATAAACCAGGAGATAAATTTTGTGCACTATGTACAAAAGAAACCCTAAAAATTTTAAAATATGAAGATATAAAAAATACAACCAAACTATTAAATTCAAAACACGAGCTCTGACATGTAATCATAAACGTTGGTTTAAATTTAATAAATATAAACCACCTTAAATCATTAAAAATTACTCATTAGTAAAAATAGATTACAATTTTTTTTTTTTTTTTTTTTAATAAATTAAGTTAGACCAATTACCTCCCTTAGACCCGTAAATCAAATAATAAATAAAGTCAATAATACATGACAATTATCTCCCCTTAAAAACTTGCAAAATAAATATTCTCTCTCTATATATATTAACTGTAGCGTCTTTAAACCAAAATACGCTAACGGAAACAATTTACTGCACGAGCGTCGCCCTTTTAAAATTCATCATTCAATAAAATAAAAAGCTATAGCAAACATCTAAATGACTACTTTAAACACAGTTCCTGATTTCAAAAAAAGAAAAACTAAAAGGTAACTATCTCTATATATTTTTAAATCAAATTTATTATGTAAATTCAAAAATATATATTTTTTCTACTCATTTCTATCTCTAACCTATATTAATTTTCTTATAAATTTTAAATCCAAACCTTTTATTTCAATTTTTTCAGATTCATCTGCCTTACTTTTAATGCTAGGTTTATTTATGGTGTCTTTTAATTTCAATAAAAATCCTCCTAAATTTGCTGATGAGGAGACCGTGCTTACCAAAAAAACTATATATAATTGTTCTACATAACTTCATGTATACCACAAATAAAAAGCACGGATTTCCGAAACGATCGTACAGATAATTGACTTTGTTGTTGTTCCTTCTTATGAAACTGATTTTTAATTTAATTAAAATTTGATTTTTAAATTAAAAAATTTTTTTTAAATTTTTAAATTGTAAATCACATTACTTAATATATATATATATATATATATATATATAGTCTTCTAAGTTTCTTTAAAACCTTTAAAACTATTAAAACAAAACTATCCTTCGTTGAAAAATTATTTTGTCAGTAAGTCGATTTTTTTTTTTTTTTAAATTTCATTTTCACCCCAAACAAGGCACAGTGTCAATTTGATGTAGGGAGCTACTATTAGGGACATGCATTGCAGAGATATTATGAAGGGAGATGATCAGCAAGATGTTTGTTCACATTACACTCGAACTTCTGCATGTCAGTACAGTTGAGAAAGCAGAATCCAAAGTCTAACAGTTCTGGAGAAAAAACTAATTAGAGTAGGAGGCCTTCTTACATCTAGGGATCTCTACTGTGTAGAGGTGGGATTTTGCTGATTGTTGGGTTTGTCGTGTGTATTTATGTTGAGGGGGTACAAGGGCTTGTAGTTTGTCAGAGCATTCACCATTAAAATACTTGTAGAACAGGTAGAGGGATGCAACATTTCATTGATGAGACAGGGAAGCTTGGATGGCAGTTCAGGACCTATCAGGTTGGCAACTCTTTTGAACTTTGTCCAGGAGAGAGAGACTAGTAGCAGATGCACCAGCCCAAATATGACAGCAATACTCCATACATGAGTGAATGGTGGCCTTATAGAGGTACAGGATACTTTCAGGCATGGTAGAGAGAGCAGCAGCCTTGGTAATGCTCTCAATATATTTGTTCCAACTCGTTCCTTGTGAATGTTAAGCCAAGGAGTTTGAAAGAAATACTTTCAGGTAATGTATCTTTACTTTAACCATAGCTATTGGATGAGAAGGTTTCTTGTAATTATTGAAGGAAACAAGCTTAGTCTTGGCAGCATTGAATGTGACCATCCATTTTTGTCCCCACACTACTACAAATTGTAGGTCTTCTAGTGTTTCTGCCATTTCCTTAGATATGTGTTCATTTCAATTTTCAATCTCCTGTATCGTTGGATAGTTTTACTTACATGAACAAACAATACTGCCAATGTTCTTAAAGGAATCATCAGTTGTTTATAATGAAACATTGTTTTTGGAATTTAAGGGTATATATACAGGGGCGCCAATAAGAAAGTCAGCACTTAATTTTTTTCAAAAACTGTAAATTTAAGCTAAATTGAATTTACCTGTTTAAACAACCTATACCTCATTTGATTCGCTTTTTATTCCTCTATAATTTACCCTGTTCATATTTGACTTAATTGAAGTATCCTAGTGTTCATGTCAATTTTAAAAAATCAACTTCAAATCCAAAAGGCAAAAAGTATTCTCTATCTATATAAGAGCCAGGTACGTCCAAGGATGGAATACTGTTGCCACATTTGGGCTGGAGCTGCTAGAAAGGACTTGTCTTGCCTTGATAGAGTTCAAAATAGACTTCATAGCCTCGTAGGGAAGGTCTTTTTCTCTTCCCTGCAACCTCTTTCTCACAGAAGAGATGTTGCGAGTTTGTCTCTGCTTTATCATTATTTTCATGGCAAGTGCTCGGCTGAGCTCCAATCTATGGTTCCCCTCACCAAACTTTCACAAAAAACACCTGTCTAGCAGAAAACACTATCAATAATTTCCCCACTCTTTATCTGTGCCTAAACCTAAACGTAGATAATATGAGCAAGGCTTCTTTCTTAGAACTGCACGCCTATGGAATTGTCTTCCATTTTCCTGCTTTCCAGCTGACTACAATATGGTTGTCTTCAAGTCTAACGTAAACAAGGATAAGGGTTAAAGAGTGTACAGTAGAAATTGGATAATATAGTAATCATTAGTTATGGAAATTCGGTAAATTTGTTAACTTATATGAAACGGCTCATCAAAAACTTGTTTACATTAGACTTGAAGACAACCATATTGTAGTCAGCTGGAAAGCAGGAAAACAGAAGACAATTCCATAGGCGTGCAGTTCTAAGAAAGAAGCCTTGCTCATGTAATCTACGTTTAGGTTTAGGCACAGATAAAGAGTGGGGGAAATTATTGATAGTGTTTTCTGCTAGACGGGTGTTTCTTGTGAAAGTTTGGCGAGGGGGGACCATAGATTGGAGCTCAGTCGAGCACTTGCCATGAAAATAATGATAAAGCAGAGACAAACTCGCAACATCTCTTCTGTGAGAAAGAGGTTGCAGGGAAGAGAAAAGGACATCCCCTACGAGGCTATAAAGTCTATTTTGAACTCTATCAAGGCAGGATGTCCTTTCTAGCAGCTCCTGCACAAATGTGGCAACAGTACTCCATCCTTGGACGTACCTGGCTCTTATATAGATAGAGAATTGCTTCAGCAGTGATATATCTACTGGATTACATTCTTTATCCTTCCTTCAGACACATTGTCTACCATTGCTACCTAGCCGATTGAACTTGCCTTCATTGCTAAAAACCACTTTCGACCAATATAAAGAGTCACGATCTTCATTGCATCTGACGAAGTCCAGACAGCGCTTTCTGTTCTTTACAAAAATCATTGGCTTGCATCTTGCAACACAGCCTTGCAAATTAAATTTTTTCAATCTGTTCTTAACAGTAGAAAGAGAGTACTTTTTAACAAGATTATACTGTTGTTGGATTTGGGAAGCCGTTTCAAATCTGTTTCTGAGGCTGCGGATCTTGATAGCATTGTCTTCCCTGTAAGAAATAACACTAGAACAACCAGATTTAGACTACCGGTATTTTACTGCTTTTGTACAGTCAGTCATACCATTTTCTCATCACATTTCAATCTGCAGCCGATTTATCGACTGGATAAACCAGAAAGATGGAGATTACTAAGAGAAAGTTGAAGCATATGAACTAAAAGCTTTTTGAGGTATCGGAATTGGAAAAATTTTAGCCTATTTTCCGATGCCAAAAACCGATTCCTTAAATTATTTTTTTTTATTTAGTTCTGGTGCAGTAATAATAAAATAATAAATATTTATTTGTTTTAAACTTCCAGTAAGACTAAAATCTCTAGATCATCTCCTCACAAGTGCGTTTTTACGTTTAAGAAAATGTAGGCCCATTTAAGATGTGTTTTTACAGTAATCAGGCAAAATAACAATTTTATAGTAAAATATTTAGAGATTTATGAAGAATCAGAATCAGTAATTTTATCGGAATAGGAAAAAATATTGGAATCGTCCCATCACTAATACATATATATATATATATATATATATATATATATATATATATTATTATTATTAATCAGAAAAGTTAGTATATAGTCACTAATATCCATAAGAACAAAAAAGATTACAATCAAGTCATTAGAAACACATATGAAATGGTAGTAATGATGGGAAGTGGGAAGATTTACAAACACTCATATTGCAAATGGGGGTGGAGATTAGTAAGGCACTCACAAATGTTTGTTTCCCAGATCAATCAAAAACAAACAAATAAACCAGTCTCTAAGTGGGAGTGGGAACTAAGTGGAGACAAAAATAGTGGCCAATACATCAGAAAAGGAGTGAAAAAGATTAGGATATGATATTGTATAAATATTTACTATTATTTGACTGTTCAGAGAAGATAGAGAAATGTATGCAAGCATAAATTATTAATTATATAAAAATTTACTGTTGAATGGAAAAAATAATCTTCATTATGTTTTTGTTCAAGATAAAAATCTAAGGAAAATGTAAAGAGGATTTCTAATGACTTAATTGTCATCTTTTTTCACTTACGAATATTACTGACTATATATTAACTTTTAATAATCATATATATATATATATATATATATATATATATATATATATATATGTATGTATGTATGTATGTATATATATATATATATATATGTGTGTGTATATATATATATATATGTATATATGTGTGTGTGTGTGTGTGTGTGTGTGTGTGTGTGCATGTGTGAAGTGTTCTTTAACCTTGTTAGATAATCACCTAGAGTTGATGTGTCAATAAAAAACGAATACAACCCATTTTTTTTTCAAATATACTTAGAGACAATCAATGCCTTAATAGCATTTTTATACAATTATTAAAAAAAAAGAAGACACAGAAAATTCAATATCTATCATTATGTTTGCACTTCAAAGAAACTCAAAATATCTATTAATTGTAAAACTACTATTTTTGCTAAAAATCATAAATAAATTGTTTCCCATATAACAAAACAAAACTACTTGATTAATTGATGGGAGTTTTGGAATATGACATTTTCAGTAGGTACATCATAAAGATTTTCCTTTATTCTTGCTTTTTTTTTTTTTTTTTTTTTTTTAATTTGATTGAATTCTGGATAAGAATCATCCATTTTAAATATCCTTAGTGAAACATTAATCAATTTTTTTTAACTTTGTTTGTGCGTGTGTATATAAGTGACCTTGTATGTCTAAGGAACGATCTCTACCAAATGACTTGTGTGGATTTTCGGTCTACAGACTTGAAACTTGATAAATATGGGATTTGAACCAACAGAACAAATTTGACTTGATCTTTAGCCAGTAAAAATAGCTGCAAAAGAGTCAAAATTGAAAAAAAAAAAATAGGAACTTGACAGGCATAAGTCAACTTAAAGTGCTTTTATACATAGGTGCAAATATACATATGTTAAAGTCAATTAAATTTTAACGTTATCTTACCATCTAACAATCGCTCAAACAGTAATGACTGAGGCTCGAGTGCTAAATATTTTGGTTTTGATTATAGCTGATGGCACCCACGTCAATTTTTTCTACTTTTGAAATCACTACAATATATTGGGTACAATATAATAATCAATAGAACATTAGCTGTATAATAATAATATGAAATCTGCATAAATTAAAATATATTTTAGCATATTTTACAACCAGACCTCACTAGGCAGCCACTATTATATATTGGATAAATTACTATAAATAAAAGAATTAGCTTTATAATATAAAATTCACATCACTAAAAATAAGCATATTTTATGACCGGGCAACGTTGGGCGCCTGCTAGTGTATATAATATATCTATACTAGAAAGACCTATTTCTCAGCGTTGTGTTGCCTGAGGAGATGTAAAAGAATGTTAAGTCAAAAAAAAAAATTTTTTTTAATTAAATATTCTTTTTGAATTGCTAAATAGATGTTATTTCTTAGGTATTTATTAATCAGATTTCATAATTTTTGAAAAATAAATTACAGTTGTCCAGAATTACCAGTTGTAAACTATATAGTGTAGAGGAAAAATTTTTGCAAAAGTTTAAGAAAATATAAAGAACATCAATGACAGTATGGGTGTGATATTGGCTAAAACTTGTGTCTAAGGGCAAAAAAATAAAAAAAAAATTAAGAAAAAAAAAATCAGTCTAATGTCCAGAAAAAATCTCAGATGCATATAAAAACTATTTTCGGAACAAGCTAAAACATGTGCAAGACTTCTTTTCCAACTAAATTGACCTTAAGTCACATTATGATGTAATTCTGATCTGACATTCCTTTTATAGCCATATTGCAAATTCTGAAAAAAACAATTTACAGGTTGAAACACTGAGCTTACATGAGATGTAAAAAAAAAAAATATTAAGTAAAATAAATATTATTAAATATTTATTTTGAATTGCCAAGTAACCACGGTTTCTTAAGTATTTATTAGTTGGATCATGTAAATTTCGAAAAAATAAATGACAGTTAACAAAATTGTTTTACTGAAACAAACAAAAATATAATTATGACACAAATGTATGTGTTTCTGGAATAAAGATATTCTTACATGTAAAATTGCTTTTTAGTGCAATTGACCGAAATAGGATTTAATAAACTTAGCTGCTATTTAATTATCAATAATGAATATTGGTGATTGTATGAAGTAAAGAAAATTGTAATATGTACAGACGTAAAAATTTAAGTGAGTGAAATAGGGTTTTTAAATAATGTTAAACTGCTTTACAATT
This sequence comes from Euprymna scolopes, assembly GCF_053919585.1. Lineage (NCBI taxonomy): Eukaryota > Metazoa > Mollusca > Cephalopoda > Sepiida > Sepiolidae > Euprymna > Euprymna scolopes. The sequence continues at coordinate 14,613,203 of NC_136482.1, read as the reverse complement.
ATCATTAATGAAAAGTGTTTAGACAATTATAAATCTTATGATAATCAGATATTAAAAGTAGTTTTTGAGAATGTATTCTGGAATAGTGGATCCGAAGTGCATATAAATATGAATTGACACAAGTTTAACGATTTTATGTAAGTAAATGTAGCTAACAGATTTGAAAGTGTATTTTTTATGACTCCCCCACCCCAAGAAAATAGAACATTTTCAAATTATGATAGAAATAATTTAGTTCCTGATATTATTAAATGACAGGTTTAAATTAGTTTATAACAAATTACACTTGTAATGTATTGTTGAAACTGAAAAACGAAACATCACAAATGGTTTAATAATCGTTTCCCCTACCCGCAAAAAAAGCAAATTTTGGTTCATATACAGAGAAGGTAGTGTAGTTAAATAACATAAAAATTAAGAAATCTATTTTGCACTTTCATCGAACAATTAAATAAACAAAAGATAGTGTATGGCAGCAAGTGCTGTAATTTATTATCCTCCACCTCCAAAAAAAGTTCAAAAAATGAAAAACTGAATGTATATAATTTTTTATGCAATGAATTTCATATTTATATAATTTACCACACAAGAACATGAATCATAAATGAAAGAATAATTGTAAAACATTAACAAATTCAGTTTGCTTTGGAGGCTGGGATTTTTTTTTGTGAGAGTGCACGGAAAATGAAGAATTATAAAAAAATAATGTAAGAAGACATGAAGGACACCATGTTGGATTCAGTGGCGCTTTCGTTTGGCAATAGCAAAAGTAACAATAGTGAATTATCAGAATCAAAGAAAATAACCAATGAAATTGCAGGAAAAAGCAGGTGATGAAGCGAAACAGACCGATCATTATGGTGATAATGAGGTGGTAGAATAGGAAAGCATAGTTGGTAAAAAGTAAATAACCGTCATCGCTGAAAAGTTATTACTCAGAATAATCTGTCCTGGTGTATGACGAGAATGTGTGAGGAAGAAATAATTAGAGAGTAAGTATTGTCCTACCCCCTGTAAACATGGGAAAGTGAATAGTCCCAGAATGAAAAGAGGAATTTACTAAAGTATGAAGAATGTATGCTAATATCTGGAAAACATGCAGATATGGGCAGCTAGTGTAAACATATAGGATTTATACATGGCATTTGTGTTTACAATGTTTTAATGTTTTTTTTCTAGATGGGAATAATTGTTTCCATATTATTATATGTAGAGATTATATAGAAAAGGTTGCATGCAAAGAAATCATACGAATGAGACATTGATAAGTCTTACAGAGACTACTTCTGATGAATTCAATGGAAGGTTAAATCTGGACAATATAGTGAGCTAGCTTCACCTACTGATTTTTACTTTTAAGTGTTCATTTAAAAATATTTTATCTGGACTGAACTAAGTAGCTTTAAAAAATGAATAGTAGCTGAACAGATTATCATATTGCCAACAAGATGGGACAGAAATAAATGAAAACAGATCTCATATCAAAGCTTATGTCTGCTGGAAAGTTAGATCCAACTATAAATGGCATTTTCATAAAAGTATCCGAAAAGAGAAAACACAAAAAATTCAGTACCTGTCATCATGTTTGCACTGCAAAGAAAAATGTTCCATTTCTGATCAAAGTTGACGAACTGGTAATCAAATCCGATCCGTCAATATAGGAGATGAATTCAGATTAAAGATTAAAAGTGTTAAAAGTATTTTTTTTTATCCAGAAAAAAAAAAAAACTCCTTGGGGGTTGAATGGGGAGAGGGGGAGCGTTTCAAAACGAGGGGATGTGTTGAAGATATATACGTTTTTTAAACAAGAAAGTAGTCATGTTGATACTTACTTACTTTCTGATGAAAGTCAATATATAACGTAAATCCACTACGCTGTCGAGGATCCCATTTATATATCAAAGTTAAATTATTCGCATGGGACAGAAAGACTTGAGGGGTTTTTAAAAGTTTTTTTACAGGACAAATAATTACCATGGGGACCTCTTCACCACTCGAGTTGCGCTCTGTAATGATAATTTTTGGTAAGCATTCCATCGAGCTGGTATTCTCCGGCTCCAATGGTATCTCAAATCCACGTAAATCCGTGAAATTCAACTCGATGTAGACATTTGTATTAGCGATGATGTAAAAGTTACAAGAGTTTCCTTCCTTTGCCTCATACTGCTTCGAGTAAACAATAAGAAGGCTTTTGCTGTTGTACGTCAAACCACATTCACCTGAAATAAACAACAAAAATGTATTAGGACTACAAAATTTAAACAATATTCCATATGACCAGTCATCTTGGCTGGACTAAATAATTTAAAAAATAAATACTTGAGAAACAGATTATTACATTGCCAGTAACATGGGACAGCAATAACAAATGAACATTTACTAGTCAAAATCAAAACTAATGATTGAATTTCAAAAAATGAAACTTCAAAAACCATGGTTAAAAAAAACAACAACAAAAACCACAGAAAATCTTGCATGGCTCAATGGATAAGGTACTTGATAAAATTCAGAAGTAAAAGTTACACTCTTTTAAAAGTTAAAGGTTAAACCTTCAGTGTGGGCAACACTCAAGCTACAATTGCGAATTACTTTGGACTTTTACCCAATCATGATTGACGAAATGAAAACACGCTACATCCAGTCAATATTCCATACAGATTCTCAAGTTCAACAGAAAGATTACTCCACGTTAAAGTGGACATTGGTTTACTTTTGACAGCTTTGTAACTCTTGTTTCCCTTATTTTGGCCTTTAGTACTAACATTTAATGAGAAATGTTTCTGACAAACGAGGAAAAATTACTGTTTATCTTAGGAAATAACCACAAGTCACAGGGAACAAGGTCTGGTTTATAGGGAGGGTGAGGAACTGTCTTGATGCCCATGACAACATCTTTCTTTCTTATTTTCTGAGCACTCTTGGGTAAAACTTTGCGCAAATCTTCTGCATCTCCAGTTTCTCATGAATAATTGTGTGTACAATTCCCACACCAACATAAAACTGTGCCCTTATTGTTTCTATAGACACACGATAGTCCTTATCCATGAAATTCTTTATTTGGCCAATCAACTCTGGTGTTCTGACTTCCTTACTTCTCGCACACCTCCCATCATCCCTCACAGACTCCTTGCCTTCTTTGAATCTCTTATGTGACTCAAAAATGATGCTCGATTCATGCAAGATGGCCCAAAAGCAATCTAAAGTACTCCATACATTTCTGTGGTATTTTTTTTCCAAGTTTAAAACAAAATTTTTATTGCATATCGTTCTTCTAAAATGTCCTCACGCCCAGATTACATTTTTGAAATTCACCAGTTGTAACAATAAGGCTTTAGTAGGGTGTATGCCAATTCTTGCTGTAGCTGTTCATTTGAACCTGGAGTCATAAAAATTGGTCAGTCATCCCATAACATGCATAGCAATAACATACTGAATTTTCCAAAGTCTATGGCAATTTTAAATGCCTGTACAAAAAAGTCTGGAAACTTATTTAAGACACCCCATATAATGAATGAATGACAAAAGTCTATATTCCAAATTTCATGATGTTGACCATCTTACATCATGAAATTTGAAATATAGGCTTTTGTCATTCATTCATTATATGCTCAGTAATTACATTGAGCTTCTTAAATAAGGATTGGTATACATAAAAAAGGAAATATAAGTGAATAAAAAATATTTCTACGGAAATATATATATATATATATATATATATATATATAGTCATCCACATACAGTACTGTTTCGCTGTTTCACAGCTCATCAGTGCAGCTAGACAGGCAACTACCTTAAGCCTGGATTGAAACCCGACCGTCTGTACGATCTATCTATCTATATATATATATATATATATATATATATATATATATATATATATATTATATATATATATATATATATATATATATATATACACACACACACACACATAGATAGATAAATAGAGAGAGGGAGAGAGAAACTGACACACATATACTTGGAACAAACAAAGATTAAATGTAAAGATTTACTATGTATTATGAACAGTGAAAAAAATACTGGATAAGAATATGCAGATTATGTTTATACACGCAGTTGGGTTTTTTTATGAGTTAGTGGTGACGAAATTTAAGATTGAAAGAAATTAAGTGACAAAATAGTTGTACATTGTTTTTTTTTTTTTTTTAATGGCTGTGTTGTTCATTTTCACACAGAAGTTGAAAATGTAAACTGGCATTTCACACCATCTGTCATCCTTCTTCAAAAAGGGAAGGGAGAAAAGACCCCAAACAGATTCATTTCTCATCTTGAGTAAACAAGATTACCCTTCAACTTTAACGACTAGTGAAAATAATCAACATAGTATCAAAAGATTGGTTAGCACAAAGCTATCTCACACACATAAGTTACACAGAATTGTCCATGTCATATGTTCATATAAAGATTTGTATGGCTCAACTGCATAAATGATACCCTATCTATATGAAGTATATAACAAATGATTAGCAAAACAAGTTCCTTTCTAAAATGAATGACTATGACGATCAGTTGCTTTTCCCTAGTGTTATAGCGCTAAGTTAAGTAGAATGAATGACAAGAACCATATAATCTCTCATACCAGAACACTAGTCTTTTGCACTATCTAATAATTTGTCATCTGGTCGATCCTTCTCTTTGGCTGACGATCAGCATTTGGAATTTTTTCTTACAATTACTGTATCCAGGTTGGCAATGCCCCTACCGCCATTTTCTACCAACACCTCAATCTAAAGTCTGCTGTCTTTCATGGTGTTTGTCTTCCACAGAAAGAATTAATCTGCTATGCAGACGTTGTAGTGGTAAGCGACACTGACTGTAAACCTGGATGTGTCAAGTTCAAATTCAATTCATTCCACATAAAAAAAAAAAAATTCAAACCCACACCTGACCTTATGTCTGATCTCCCGGAGAGAAAACAATTAATTGGAGAGTAAGAGTTGAATAACAATCCTCTCTTCCTGCGAAGATCTCAATTTAAAGTTTGCCGTCTGTCCTGTTATAGAGCCATCTTCAATGATTTGGCCATAGAGAAAGAAATGGTATATGCGTTCAGAGATGCCTTTAAAAATCTGCAGTAGAACGACATTGCCTAAATCCGTACTGTTTGTCAGATAGAAGATTAGCGTTTACAAGGTGGTGGACGTGCTTCATCGATTAGCGTCTCGAAGATTTTAGTGATGAGGGGGAGGAGACTGATAGGATGATAATTGAGAGGGTCAGTCCTTTCACCAGAATTCTTGTACACTGGTACAACAGAGGCCATCTTCCAGCTATTAGGGAAGCAAGATTCAGTAAGGCATTTGTTGTAGAGTTTGGAAAGTATGGGGGCTAGTTCAGCTGTCCGTTTCTTAATTAGTATAGCAGAGATGAGATCAGGCCAACACGCCTTGAAGGCGTCTAAGTTTTTATGATATCGTGGACATAAGAAGGGGTAATTTTCAGATCATCACTTGTGGCTTCCGTCTGCATAGGAAAATTTGGGAGGGAGTTATTTGTTGGCTCTAGGGTGGAGTTGGAGGCGAATCGCCGAGCAAGCAGTTCCACCTTTTCGGTTGCTGTGCATGCAACCTTCTGGTTGTTGGATAGAAGGAATTACTGATTGCGCTTTATCACTACACAATTATAAATTTTCCAGAAATCCCTAGTCCCTAGCTTCTGCAATTCTATGCGTTCCCTGGTTATTTCAGCAAGCCTTGTTTTGGCTGTGGCTGTTACTCTCTTACTATGATTTCTAGCATCTATAAATGCTTGTATTTGACTAATGACGTATAAACCGGTGGAGTGCATGCTGTCTCTAATAGCTTCTTCCCTAGAACGGCTAGACTTTGGAATTCCCTTCCTGCTACCTGTTTCCCAAACTGTACTAATATACAGAAGTTCAAATGCTATCTAAACCAACATCTTAATTTTTCTTAGGCATGGTTCCAATTAGTAGTCCCTTACGTCCAAGTGGCAATATGCCTTGTTTGGGGTGAAGGTGAGTGAAAAAAAAAAAAAGGAGAGAGAGAGAGAGAACGAACTGAGATAGAGAAGGATAAAGAGAGAGAGAGAGAGAGAGAGAGAGAGAGAGAGAGAGAGAGAGAGAGAGAAAGATGAAAGAGAGAATGAAAGACGGATATAGCTAGCGAGTTTTAAGTGTGTGCATTTTCTGGCTGTAAGGCCAACAGACACACACAGCAGCAGCAACGCCTAATTTTCATAATCGCTAGACAAGATGACTAGACAAGAAAAGGTGGCAGAGGCGGCGCCGGTGACAATCCGAGGATAGAAGCGAACAATGAACTCTTCTATACGACCACGACGACATCTAAACAGACGCGTTTTAATGGTAGTCGTCATTTCTAGACAACAACAACAACTCCAAGGAATTCGAATTAGAAACGGTCACAATCGCAACAGAATTCTTCGAAATCCAAGAATACACCTATTACAGTAGTCGGCGTCTACTAACACGCCCACAGGGGCTTCAGGTTTAAGGGATTTGGTGTTATTAAAGCCTTTATACATTTTTTTTTTTTTAATTTATAGATAAAATATTTGGTACTTATGCAGAATACGGATTGTGCTGAAATAACGTTATTAAAAAATAAGTTTTTTTTTTTTTTAATTCTTAACATGGGTATAGATGGGGGTTTGTTAACTATTCTGTATTTTTACCTAACAATAAACAAAAAGACGTCATAAAAAGTTTAAGTAACAAATATATTTTTTAATAAAAAATAACTAAAATATAGCATTTTAAATGGCATGACTAGGAAAAATACATGTATATTTTTTTTTAATTTTAGACATAGGCAAACGTTACTATTAACTACAAATTATTTAAAAATATACAATTGCGAAATTAGTCAAAATTTATACTTAGTTTCGGATTTATCTACTCATTTTGCGACGTATTTGCGTTAAAAAATAAAGTTATAAATATTTTAACTCCTGTAATAAGACAGGTATGCATGATATAATAAATCGGAATTTTCGACCCCCGCCCCCATAGCAAATAATAATAAAAACTTGAAAATAAAATTGATCATCGTAATTTTTGCTGTATTCTCAAGAATGATTATAAAAACAATCTTTTTTCCTCTCCGTAAAACCGGTGAATTTTGGGAAAATTCACGAAAAAGTTAAAAACGGGGTTGACAAAAAATGGAACCGAATGTTGTTTCTACGTATTATGACGTAAACAATGAAAACGCGACTTTTAAAATTCTCTCAAAAGTTAAATAATTGATCAATTTCGTTAACTTTTTAAAAAAAATCTTATTTAAAAATAAAAATAAAATAAAAGCCGAACTATAAACTGAAGTAAAATATACAAAAAAAGAAAAAATTCTCATTTTGTCTCCACGGGGGGGGGGGGAGATTGCCATTTTATTTTTAACACATTAAAATATACTAGAATGATGAAATAAAATATATTTAATTTTGGGCTGTAATTGTTGCTGATTTATACTATTTTTCAGAAAAAAAAGTTGGAAAATATATTTAAATTAGTTTTATAAAAAAAATATTTAAATTAGTTGCACGAAAAAATATATTTAAATTAATTTTACGAAAAAAAAAAGTTATTTACATTTTAAAATTTTCGCCCGTGAAATTTTAAAATATTTCCGAAATATATTTTTTTAATGATTGAAATTTTCAGACTGAAAAAAAAGTGGAAGATTGTGACTCTTAAAACTTATTAAACAGACAATCTTACTGTTAGTAATTTTTAAAAAGTTGTCTTTTTTTTTTTTTTTTTTTTAATCCATTCCCTCTTTCGTCTATAAGCAAATAAAAAATATATTTAGAAATCGAACGTGATTTTTTTTTCTATGGAAGACCAATTTGTTCATCTTCGTATTTCACTAATAAAAATCGTCGCGTATATGAATTCAAAGTTAATTAAATTTCTCAAATCAAAAAAAAGTGACTTTCAGTTTTTCAATTGAAAATAAGTTTCCCATAAAGTAAATTTAATAATTTAGTTAAAATTTAGATAATGCTTAGTTTTAGGAATTAAAAATTAATATTTCTAAAATAAAGAGGAGTTGAAGAGAAATTTTAATATTACTTTTTTTTCTGGGCTATCAATTACGATATTGAAAATTAGTCAGTTAGAGTCGTCCATAGATACCGGAAGTTAATTGGTTTAGGTGTTGTCTGCTTAAATATGTTTATTTTATTTATTTGTTTATTAGATATACACAAACCTATATCTTTTCCATAATATTTTAAGCCAAAGGTAAGCTTTTTACCCCAATATTTCACTTGAATAATGATTGAACCAAAACTTTAACAAGGTATAATATATATTTGTACCGACTTTTTTTTTTTTTTTAACTATATTTTAAATGGTTGATGTGGCCGTTTTTCGAAAAATTTGACGCCATTATTATATTTTGTCTTTTTTGCAATGTTTAAATCAAATTAAATTTCGTCGCTTTTATGGAGTGTAAAATAAACAAGGTTTATATGTGATTCAACTCCTGATCCTTCTTCAATATAGAGTAAAAATTACAAGAAGTAATTTCATTTTACTAGTTTTTACTTGTATTTTTGTTATGAGTGTCGAAAATTAGTATCAAACACACACACACAGTAAGTACCTTACTTCTAAACAAACTGTTCGACCCCTTATTACTTTGCTCATAAAGTACGGAACTTAAAATGCTTATAAAATAATTTTTTGGATTCTTATTTAGAATTCAACACGAAAAAGAAAAATCTTTATTATGTGCGTATCCGTCTCGGAACAAAGATACCATATTTCGAAAATCAAGTAAATCAATCAAGTAGTCTTTCTAAGAAAATAAAATTTATGAGTAAGCAAAAAGGGACTGCTTCGCGTCGCCACCTTTTAAAGATGGCGACGCGAAGCAGTCCCTTTTTGCTTACTCATAAGCAAGGGTAAATAAATCCACAAGAATTTAAACTTGCGAGATAAGCCTTGTAATTCTACCGATTTTATATTAATCGTTTTAAATAGTTTAAACTGATTTTCTTTATAAAAAATAAAGCTACTTGATCAATTTATGTGATTTTTGGAATATGAAATTTTCGTTCTATGAAGCTTGGTTTTGTAATTAGGTTGACCATTTAAAAAAAAAAAAAAAAAAAAACACATACTAGTAAGTAAAACAAAATAAATTGCTTTCGACTAATTTCTCAACTATATGTCGCCAGTTTATAAAAACATTTTAAATGAGAAAAAAATGCTATAAATAAATTGCTTAAATTGCATCCTTCCACTGAAAAATAAGGATGAGTCGGGCGAAGTAGACATTAAAAATGTTAAAATACTGGTGCTAAAAAGAAAAAATATAAAGTTAATGCTAAATATTACATAAAGATTTACAGAGAAATACGGTCTTAAATTAAATTAAGATTAACGAATACGTGTCGCTAGAAAAAAAAAAAAAAAAAAAAAAAGAACTTCAAATTATAGAAGAGGTCAAGGTGACCAGACACTAATGCACCTAGGTCAGCTTGACATAAATATACTTAATTATATCTATATTATATATATAATGCAGATAAGTTGCTACTACTATTGCAGAAAGGTAGTTTAAAAGCATTGTGATTAACATTTTATGGCCATTAAAAACAATAGTGAATTCGTTCTATATCTGTTGAGCAAATTGGTTTCGTTTTCAAATTTTAATTTAAAAAACAGTTTTAAGTAAATGACGAATTCTATAACTAGTAGTATTTTTTTCCGACTATTCTTACCAACGGCTTATTATTACCAAGTTTGATTGATTCAGGTATGTCTAGACAAGATAATATGGAATATGCCTCCTCTTCCTCGTGACAGCAACAGAAATAGTTGCAATAACAAGAGGGCGAAGGCATACGTAATGGGCGAGATGTACTGAATATGTACTGAGCATATAGAATTTGGGGAAAGAAGAAGAAAACGAAATGGAAATTTAAAGGTTCCATCATTAGGTTTAAATTGCATAACTATTAACAAACAGAATTAAATTACAATAAGGAAAATGCATTTTATTTTAATATTCAACGCTATTAAACGTTTACACTGATGATAAACTTTTTTATATTTTTATCCAGAATTCAACATAATTAAAAGAAAACAATTATGGAAAAGCTTTGATATCACGGAACGAACATGTCAGATTTCAAAAATAGCCTCCATCTTATTAACTATGGCGGATCAAAACAACGTCTCATTTTCTTATAAAGTTTGAATTTTTAATTTTTAAAAAAAAAATATTACTTGATCAATTTACATGTTTTTTTGAATATGACATTTTCGTTCCGTGACGAGTACATATATTTTTTCGTATTAAAAAATATTAATTAGGTAAAATTCTGAACTTGCACCCTTTTTCAATACAAACTAAAATTTCATTAATATTTTCGGCGATTTTTCAGAATAGCCAACAAAGTATAAAGTGGTAAGTAAATGAAAAGTTTAGCAATGGCAATAAGCAATGGCAAGATAAGTTACTCTAAAAGAGTAACTTATCTTGCCATTGCTACATGGGCAAGTTTTTTTTTGTTATGTTTGTGTGTGTTAACTTGTTTTAAAGTGATTTTTTTACTTTAAAATAAAGGTAGTGTAAAAAGCCCGTCGAGTTAGAACGAAAAACAAAATGATGATCTCAATCAAGTCTCGATAATCAAACAAAATACTGGTAAACCATTACATTTTCGCAGGGTTGGTGATATTTATTGGATGTGATTCTATTAGTATTCTATTTATTTTTTTAGTTTCAGCAATTATCGCGGTTCGATTATGATTCTAATGAGACCACCATTTTTTTTTTTTTTTTTGTACTAACTCAACTTTACACTAGTTTTACGTATAAAAGAAGAACACACATTTAAAATAAGTTATAACAAAAAAACTTATCCAGGTAGGTAGAAGAGTAATTTAGCCTGCCTTTGATAACATTCATTTGTTGTTAATTTTGTTTTTTTTTTTCATCCCTTTTTGCTATTGTTGGGGGGGGGGGAATCACATTTTCCTCCTAGAAATAATTGTGTGGATTATTATAAAAATATATTTAATTACAGAAAATTGCAACTCACCAACGAGTTCATTAAATCACTTAGACATTTTTTTTTACTCTATAGAAGCATAGTTTAATGTACATGTTTTTTTCTTTCCATTGGAGTTTTGAGGGACCGCACCCCCTTTAACAATCTGTTACGAAATACAAAACCCCCAACAGATATTAATCTGCTATTTTGAAACGCATACACCAGTTGGATATTTGTACATATTCCTATGTATAGGATTCAGTCCTAAATTAATCGATCATTATGAATTTTTAAACACACATGCAAGGCATAAGAGATGTTAATGCAAGTAATACTTAGTTTAATTTTAGTTTTATACAAAGGGTTAAAAAGGAAGTGTAAATTTCATGAAAATTCTTGTTAATTGATTATGAAATTTTAATAGTCATAAAAAGACATTTTGAAAATTTAAATATTTCAGATTTGCATCTCATTTTAGTCTTGATAAACTGTTTAAATCGTTTTAAAATGATTTTCTTTATAAAGATAAAACTATTTGATCATTTAATATGATTTTTGGAATATGTCTTTGTTCCACGACGGGTACGTACATCAAAGATTTTCTTGTAATTGTTTTGTTTTTAGTTGACTTCTAAGTACAAACCGTTTGTTTTTCTTTTAAACGCCACAAAAAAGTTGGTAAAACAAACAAAAAAAAATGCTTTCGACTAATTTCTCAACTATATGTCGCCAATGTTTATAAAACATTTTGGTACTCCTGCAGTATTTTACCCACCGATTTCACGATCTTAGCCGAGCGTTGATCGACATCCGTCGGAAAACGCCGGAACATGGCGAGCGGTACGATACTCTATCAGCCAATCAGGGCGCTTCAAACGAACGCGCAGCAGACGAATAATTTTCATTGAAATTACACACATAGCGTTTCATTTCAGTTATTTTATTGTTCAAAGTAAAAATACACAGCCTTTCATTTCAGCTATTTAATTTAGCGATAAAAAAAAACCGGGAGCTGTTGGAAACATTTATGCGAATTTATGTGGAGACAAAAATTTGGACACAACCCTTTTGTCTCCATAATAAATCAAATCGCGGAAGGCTACCCGGTTTGGGAAGGAGCTTCTTTCCACATCCTCTGAAAACCCTTTGCTCCCTACTTTGCCTCTACAGTCAGTAGAAAATCTTCCAGTCGGAACTAAAGATAAACAGTAATTGTTGTCCCCCCCCTCCTACAAACATTACTGGAAAAAAAAAAAAAAAAAACGTTGTTACTGTTTAATAACGTTTTGTTAAAAACAAACAAAAACAAAAAATTGAAGTGTTTATTACTGTTGCTTACCCCCCACCCCAAAAAAAAGCTATCGGAAGACAAAATGAACCAAAAAAAATATATATATATATTCAACAAAATAAATTTATTTTACTTTAAAAAAACTTACGGTAAATGTTTGTGATTTATTTAATCCAAATTTTTTGTATTAATTTTATCCATTTTGTTGTGTGTGTGTGTAATATCTTTTCCTTGTAATGTTGTTGCTATTCACATACTTTTAGCGTTCTTGCACCGTAGCTCCGAATTCTCGGCTTTCGTCGGCGTTAACGCCGAAAGCGTTCGTCAACGCTCGGCTAAGATCGTGAAATCGGTGGGTAAAATATTGCAGGAGTACCAACATTTTAGATAAGAAAAAATGTACTTCAACTGAAAAATAAGAGGTATATATATATGACACTAATTTTTGACACCCATAAAAAAAATACAAGTAAAATACTTAAAATGAAATCAATTCAGCGTAATTTTTACTCTATATTGAAGAAGGATGAGGGCTTAAATCGCATATAAACATTATTTTACGCTCCATAAAACCGGCGAAATTTGATTTGAACATCACAAAATGACAAAACCTTAAATGGTGCTAGTGCAGAGAGTGATCCGCGCTATTTTTTAAATCGTATTTCCAAGTTTAATTAAAGTTTTATGATGTTTTTATTCAATTGTAAGGTTGAAGTATAGAATAAGTACAAAACACCCTCCCCTCCCCATGTTAAGAATGGCTTTTTAAATAATAACGTTATTTACGTCCGGATCACTCTCTGCACTAGTACCCCTTAAATGACAAAATATAACAATGGCGGCAAATTTTTCGAAAAACAGCCAAATTAAACATTTAAATATAAGAGAAAAGAAAATTCAGTGCAAATATAAATTATAACTTTTTTAAAGTTTTGGTTCAATCATTAGTCAAGTGAAATATACGAGTAAAAGGCTTACCTTTGGCTTGAAATATTATGAAAAAGACATATATAGGTATGTATATCCAAAAATAAACTTATCACATTTGAGTAGGCAACACCTGAAACAATTAACTTCCGGTATCTATGGACAACCCTAACTGACAAATTTTCTTTGTTGATGACAATTCACTATTTTCAATATCGTAATTTGTAGGCCGAAAAAAATATTTAAATTATTTCTATTAAATTCTTTTTTAGTCTATGAAATATTAATTTTTAATTCCTAAAACTAAGCATTATTTGAATTTTAACTAAATCCTCAAATTAACTTTGAACTCATAATTGTTTCAGTTACTTGGTTTAGAAATTATATTTTTGTCCTAACTATGGAGAAACAAGTAATATAGGTTACGTGACGATTTTTATTAGTTAGATGTGAAGATGAACAAATTGGTCTCCCATAGAAAAAATTATTCATATCCTATTTCTAAATCTATTTTTTATTTGCTCAAAAGATGAAAAACTGCATCGATTTAAAAAAAATTTTAAATTAATAACAGCAAGATTGTCTGTTTACTAATACATTTTAGGGGTCAACTTCCACTTTTTTAACACAGAGTCTGAAAAATTCAATCATTAAAAAAGACAAAAAATTTCAAAATATTTAGAAATTTCACGGGTGAGAATTTTAAAATGTAAATACATAATAAAAATTATTTTTGTAAAACTTAATTTTAATATATTTTCCAACTTTTTCTGAAAAATTAAGAAAAATCCTATAAATCAACAACGATTGTAACACAAAATTAAATAATTTTATTTCATTATCCCCATCTATTTTAATGTGTAAAAAAAACTTCCGATATGATCGCGTTGGGATGGGGGGGGGGGGTAGCAAAATATGAAAATTTATTTTTGTATATTATTTTATTTCAGTATATACATAGTTCAGCCTTTTTTTCTTTTCTTTAAGTATATACATAGTTCAGCCTTTTTTTCTTTTCTTTAATACGTCTGTAGAAAAAATTAAAGTTAATCAATTATTCGATTTGAGAGAATTTTAAAAATTGTATTTTCATTGTTTACATAGAAATAACATTCGGTTCCATTTTTGCCTGATTTTAGCTTTTCGATAAATTTTTGAAAATTCACAGGTTTTACGGAGGGTAAAAAAAAAAAATAAGATCGTTTTATAATCATTCTTCTTGAGAATACAGCAAAAATACTGATAATTAAAATTTATTTTACAAGTTTTTACTATTATTCACTATAGAGGTTGAAAATTCCGCCTTTATTATGTACATACCTAATATATATAAGTCTATAAAAGTATATAACACGGTTCTTATTCTGTATAAAAAACTGAAACATTTTCAAAACAGGTTTTCTATTCTAAAGAGAATTCATTCAAAACCCAAGAATCCATTAAAAAAATATATAAATATAAAATAAATATATACACACACACAATATACCAATATAAAGAAATATAGACAGACACAAAGTAATATAAAGAAATATATACATAAATTGGTACTAGTGCAGAGAGTGATCCGGACGTTATTTAAAAAGCCATTCTTAACATGGGGAGGGGAGGGTGTTTTGTACCTATTCTATACTTCGACCTTACGATTAAATAAAACAATATATCATAAAACTTTAATTAAACTTGGAAATACGATTTAAAAAATAGTGCAGCTCACACCCTGCACGAGCACCACAAAGTAATCAAGAGACAACGGTTTCATATATTACCACTCAGTGAGGTTAGACATAGCGAGCTCATCCAAAACCAAACTTATATAAACTTAATGTGTGTGTCAATATGATATTGATAACATCTATATAGGAAATAATCTATCATGTAAAAGGTATGATAAACACTCTCACACTCTATTTTTTAAGGGAAGGGGGCGGGGGCAGAAATATAAACGAATAAAAAAAAAACGAAAAGAGAAAAAACGTCAAACGAAAAAGGAAGTTTACAAATTATGTTCTACATTCTTTGGAAATTATTATCAACATTAAATTTCATGTAGACACCTTTTTTGAATGTTCTTATTTTATTTAACTATCTCACAAAGTTAGACATAAGATCAGGTGTGGATTTGATGAAAGTGTTTGTGAGGCACACCTAGGTTTTCAGTTCATATCATTAACCACTTAACCGCTATCGAAGCTTCTTATTCTACTATTAGGCTATGTATGGAGTATTGCCATGTTTATGCTGGTGAATCTCTACCCCATGTGACGGTTCTTGATAAAGTGCAGAAAGGTATCTAATTTAACTGGGTCCACCCTTTCTTCTCTGCAGCCTCTCACACACGTGATGTTGCTAGTCTCAGTCTTTTCTATAAATACTGTTATGGCAAATGTTCTTCAGAATTGTCTGATCTATTTTCTGTGTCCTACTGTTCCAACCTGTTTTACTCGTTAACCTAGTGATCTTAATCAATTCGCAATTTTAATTTTTTTTTTTTTCATTGTAATCAGTTTCCTTTTCCATTACCTTCTTTCTGTGAAGCACAGGTTTGTGGAACTCTTCCTGCCGTTTTCCTCCTACTTTGTCTTTTCAAAATCAAGGTCAATAGGCATCTCCTGTCTTCTATAATCATCTTTCATTTTGATAGCTCCTTACATAAAGTGGCTTCACGCCTTGTCTAGAGTGATTTTCATTAAAATATTTTTTTTTAATTTCACAGATGTGTTATTTTTCCTTACAACAATTTATTCACGTTTCAAACCAAAAATCAGATTTAATCTATAAAATGATCAGACTTTTAAAGTTTGACATAAATTGCATTTAAGATGACAAATCAAACGTGGCTTTTGACTAACCACCTTTCAATTTATTATTGTTCAACCACCCTAATGTACTTCACTACAATTAAAAAAAAAAAAAGATTCGATTTAAGTTTTCTAATATGTAGAAATTCTTCAATACTTACCTTATAAAAAAAATCAACTAAAATAAGAAGAGTATACAGGGTCCTCCCCCATGAGTGAAAAATTTACTTTCACCATGACTAATGCTTGGGCAAAATTTAAAAAAAGATCCAAGGTGTGATTATTAAGAAAAGGTGCGAACAAACGAACGGGAGTGAATTACTAGGAACAATTTTTCCTTTGTGTGTGTGTGTGGGGGGGGATTTCATTCTTAAATCAAACCAGGTTCAATTTTAACTTCGCTATGGAACTTAAAAATAGTGCTGCTACAGAAGATCGAAAGATTTACAGAAGAAATAAGAATGAAATGGATCCAAGTAACACTTGTTCGGTAGATTTAGTGTTATAGAAATAAGGCATTAAATAATACTGTTCATTATATTTTGCACCGGTGTTTAAATATAAGAACTTGCAATTTAACAGTAACATGTTCTTTAAATTTAAACTACCATGACAAATAACACCTTACTTGAGGTCGTTTTTCAAACTCCTCAGCCTAGCATTCACAGGCCACATGAATTGGAACAAATACATTGAAGACACAGCCACGGTAGCTGGAAAGAAGGTAGGCTCCCTCTACTATGCTAGAAAATTACTTGTACCAGAGAGAATCCTATATCTTTACAAAGCCATAATTTGCACCTGCAAGGAATATTGTTGCCATATCTGAGCTGTTGCATCTACCAGTAATCTAACTCTTAGACAGAAACAAAAAAGTCTCAAATCTAATTGGTTCCTCACTTAGCCAAGCTCCAACCTTTGTCTCCATGCCATAATGTCACATACCTAGGCTTGTTTAATGGTACTTTGGTACAATGTGCTCTGACGAACTCCTAGAATTTGTGCCCTCTTGACGTACATACTCTTGACAAGTAACAAAATCATTTACTGTTGAGGTCCCTAGATACCAGAAAGCCTTCTATTCTAATAGTTTCTTCTATTAGACTGCTAGAGTTTAGAATTCCATCACCATTTCCTGCTTGTTTGGAATGAACAAGAGTAAAAATTTAAAAATTGTTTACAAATATACACACAAGTTCTATTAGATTGTATTAAAATACAGTCATTTTTCACTAGGATGCAAAGCTTTAGGTTTTGTAATCTCTGAAAATGTTTTTCAAATCAACATATCAGATGACTAAATGCGGACTTCAAAACGGAAGCATGTTAAAGATTTGGAATCAGTTTTTCATTAATACAGATTTGTTTAACCTGCGATCCATTTCAAAATCTAAAAATAATAATCTCAGACAATAAGAGAGTATTCGAAAGAAACAAGCAATATGAGGATTGATAGTTCATATTAGTCGAACCATTGTTATATTTGGGGGTTATTGTTACAACCAATGTAACCTCCAAACTTTCTTGAGGTAAATTTGATAGAAGTCTGAAATCTATTTGGAATTTTGAACTGAATCTATTATTTAATCCATGGAGATAAATTGTTCTTGTTTCGTCAGCCATGACCAGGTAAAAGTTTTAATTTATATTTTATTTTTAGTACTGCCTGTAGCAAGGTTTGAACCTTCAACCTCTAGAAGACTATGATTAGAACCAACCATCTATTGCATCATGTGTTCAAGAGAGAGCACATTGTCCAAAACATTGCGAGGATAACACTGGAAATGAGAACAGTAGTCTGAATGATATAATTAAAAAAAATGCATTTTTCTTATCTTATTAAGCTAACCAATACGTTTTTGTTTTGTTTTTTTGTTTTATTTTATTTATTTTTTTTTTTTTTGCTTGTCTGGTAAAACATACTAGTCAGGATCAAAATTAAATTTTACAATATAAACACAGATATAAGTACAAAAAGAATGTAAAAACAATTCAACACTAGTGCACTTTAACTAACCGAAAATATTTTTTTTTTTCATTTTCGTATGAGTTCTACAGGGAAAAGGGGAGACAATCCAAATTAAAACAAAACATTACTTACCGAAAAGTTTATCTGAATTAATTTAGATTTTTAAAATGTACCATATGAGTAACATTATTTCAAGCCAAATCACTTTTTGAAATGTACAAATAAAATATAACATTGTTTAGAATATTATAGAGATGGATGGAATGTATTTTTATAACTTTCTTTAAGAAAATATAATTATTTAGATATAAAATGCAACAATCAAATTAGAATATTTTTATATAAGTTTTTTTGTTTTTTTTTTAAACTCCAGTCATTACTATGAGTGTGTCAGAATAATAGTTTGCAAAAATTCTGCCAGGGAATAAAATAAATTCTCAGAACAGAAACAGTTCCTGTACCAGCATACTTCGGCTAGGGATTTTTATCCTCGGCCCCCAAAATCAACAGAGACTAGACCATTCCTGTAATGATCTGGTCCCTCTTAATTTTGGGGTGGGAACTTAGTTCTGTGCAGTTCTAGGAGATCCATTCTCCCAGGCTTTGCCTTCTCCCTTTATGAAAGGGTTAATATATTGTTAATCACCTGAGGCACCCTTACTAGAGAATGCTGACAAGACTGTAGAGGTACTTTTTGCAGGTCCCCCCCTCGAGGGCACTGACTTCTCGATCACACTTTCCAACTCTAGTGTCTAAGTTCTTGCAGTGAGAGAGAACTAAACCCTCACTCCTTACCAGCACATCTGGAATAACGGTTAGTGTTTGGTAAGGAGCCTAGAGATGGGGGCAGAGAATCCTTGGACATGTCATAAAAAATGCACTTCATGTCTTTTTGCTAAACATTCATTATAAGATGAGGATCAAGGGTAAGTGGAGTAATACTAGGAAATAAGTAGTACCATCTTTTACATCTGTCTAGTAATGAAAAATGAGTTTTCAAGCCATTCTCGATTATGGTAGCCTACTTTACATTTTTTAAACTTTCAATGATTAAAATCAAGATATATGTGACAGTATAAACCTTATATCTAGAATTCTTATTCAAATTTGGATTAAAATCATTAACTTTATTAAAATTAATAAAATTTAAAGCTAAAGAGACCTATTTATTTTTAGTATGAAATTATTTTTAAATGTGATTTTGAAACTTTCATTTATCACATTTCTTTTTAATTAACCATTTTAAATTATTTATTTTACAACTCATTTTTAACACACACACACAAAATTTTACTAATTTTCTTAATGATATGATATGCACTATAACCACCTCATGTTTTCTCACATGTAAAAATATAGACATTTAGGATCAAAGTGTAGTGCTGGTTTTGATATACTGTCCATTTCTTCTATCCTTGGTAAATTGAAAGAGAAATCTCTCAAGACTAAGACATAAGAAACTAATTTTGTGGTACTGCCCTCGTGGGGAGGCAAATAAATAGAGAGATTACATAGAGGATAACATCTATTTGCAATGGTTTGCAATTGGTTTGACAGCGTCAGTTTTCACAAGGAGGCATTGTTATCATTCTTCTCTCCTAGTAGCTGTTACTTCCAAATGGTTACCCATTTTGTTGTGATCAGGCTTAATTTTGTTTAACTTTTGTGATCTAATAGGAACCAATGTTTCAACATGCAGTAGAATAGAAATTAATAAAACAAAATCTGTATTACATTGTTAGAAGTTTGAGTTGCTTTGTTTGGTTTGGTTTTTAACTGCAAAAAGCCAAGAGAAATATCAAATAACGCCAACACTTATCTGAAGGGTTAAATGTCCTCATTATAAGAAAGCATTGCAGGCCATAAATAAAATTGCTGAAAAGAACAGCAGGTTCCAATTAAAACAAACAAAAAATGGTAAAGTATGAAAACTAATAAGAAAAAAATGAAAAAAAAAAAAGTAAATGAACCGAGTTGAGATCATGTACTTTTAGCACTTCAATTTTATTAAGGTCAAGTCAACCAGCAAACACAAATGCAAGGTCAATAATGTCACAGTAACCTCACAGCTACAATAAGATAACCTTTATAGGCAGGAAGGAGAGAGAGAGAGAGAAAGAAAGAGAAACAACGCTGGTGACTTTTGGAGATTTAAATTGCTCAAATAATACACGCTTTCAGAATGAACAAACAAACCTGCAATACCTAGTGTGGTATTAGACATGGGCAAGCCATACCAGCTTCCTTCAAAGGAGGAAGTTGACAGGGAATATGAAATTCACAAGCAATCCCCAACTACATCATATACATCCTGGTTATGGGTAGATGACAAACAACGCCTAGCATTTCCAAATGGTTATCCATCTGGTACTGGCCAGGTTCCATGTCGCTTAATGTTGGTGATCTAATGAAAACCAGTGTTCCAACGTGATTATGTCGTACATCTGAATGTCAGCATCTTTTCTATACAGCATAATTACATTGACATACTGGTTTCTGTTAGATCACCAAAGTTAAGCAATGTTGAGTCTAGTCAGTACTAAAATGGGTGATATTTTAGTCAATACATGCCCACCGTTTATTTGGCATTGTTCAAGTCATCCTGAATTTATTCTTACCACTGGAATAGAGAAGCTTCACAATTACACATGCAGCTACTTTTACAGAGGATATCCATTGTCTCTGAAGACAGAATGGAAGCAATGCATTAAAATAGATATATTATTAGTGACCGCCAAATGTATGGAGTGCTTTTGAGTTTTGAAACAGTCTGTCTTTAAAGATTTACCAAAAATCAGGTAATAATCTAATCAATATAAAATTTTCACCAATTAATAAGTAAAGAATGCACTTTAGAGGGGTTTAACTTTTTTTTATATTCATTGTATAAATATATTTTGAGGGACCTCAACCCTTCCTCATTTGTCTCTTGTTAGACCCCTTAGAGTCCAAGCGATCCACTAAGCATACACTCATTTTGTGGTAGGCGGGTAAACAAGTGTAGAAAAAAAAAAAAAAAAAATTCACACGGTGCCTTCGATATCGAAGATTGAAATACAAAATTTGAATGTGTTTTATACAATTAATGCAATTAATACTTATAATTTTCACACTCAGTTTTTTTGTTTTGTTTTGTTTTTTGTATCGATTCTTTAAAGTATTCTTTATGTACTGGTACATGGAAAGTTTACATATTCTAAAATAAAAAAGTTTTATTTATTTTTAAAGATTTTAGTATATTTTAGCGTTTTTGTAAAAGAAAAAAAAAATTGTCCTCATCTGAAAGATAATTATTGATAACATATTCAGTGAATTTCACACTTCCAAACGCAAAAGTTTTTATCATTTGACATTAGCTTTGATGGTGTTTAACCAAGTGTTCAACTATCCTTCAGGGAATCTTCAATCTTTAAGTGGTTCTGGAGCTATTGATTTGTGGGTAAACTCCTGCGTTGCAGCATGGCCAAACCAACAAAGTCTCCATTTTAGTATTGGGATTCACAGCATTGGGATAAGAGGAATAATTCTATATGGTGTCCAGATTTGGGTACTGGAGATAAAATGGTGCCTGCGGACCTGCAGAATTTGACTAAGGCTGTATAGGTCAAACACTACCAACCTTGCAGAAATGAGCTAGGAGTATTTAAACCAAAATACAAAGCCAGGAGTTAGCAAAAAATAACCCTTAAAATAGCATTTATTGTAAAAGCAGTCTCATTTCTATTTACTTTCCTATCAGGGGCCTGTTGCAACAAGGTTGGGGTTTAATATGCAAAATATGCCACCAGGACTCCAACAAGCTGAGTACTGATTATGTCGCTTTGTTGATCTGACAAAAACCATTATGTCAATATGATTATCCCATATGAAAGTTAATTCCTTGACACCACATAAAGGAAATTA
Organism: Euprymna scolopes; assembly: GCF_053919585.1. Classification (NCBI taxonomy): domain Eukaryota; kingdom Metazoa; phylum Mollusca; class Cephalopoda; order Sepiida; family Sepiolidae; genus Euprymna; species Euprymna scolopes. Next base: position 14,591,299 of record NC_136482.1, on the reverse strand, counting down.
ATACATAAAATGGCCTCTTCGGCACCAAGCAGAATAAGAAATGAAGGACCCAGGGCACAACAGATAAAAGTGCTAAATAACGGCCTTCTGGAGGTTGAATCCTTAGTACAATGTGTAATGCAAGTCTTGAAGACCAGTTTAGTTCTGATAAAATCAGAGGAAGATTAAATTCGAACTGCATTTTGATTATGTTAGATCATTTAATGGCATAAAAGTTTATCATAGATAACTATGTCTATATTATTTGCAGTAGTTTGGGGCAGTATGGGTTTCTTTTTATTTCTTTTACACGTATAATGAGTGGTAAGAATATTTAGAGTTTTTAAATTTTGACTCATTTTTAACCCCTCAAAAACAATTTTAACCAGCTAAAGACCCATTAAAAAAATGGCCTATAAAAATCCAACCATTTGAAGCCCCTAGCACTGCTCTGCAACTTTTAGTTTCAGAGGAGATAGAGTTTGAAAATATGGAGACAGACTGACAGACATATAGCAGTTTATATATTAGATTAATGGATCCAGGATGGATGAATTCCATGAACAGAACAATTTTGCACCACTTTTATGATTGATTAAAATCAAGATATGATGCTATGACAAGAAAATTCCAATATTTGTCAAAATTCATTACATGATTGGATTTTTGAAAATCAATAAATTAAGTGCAAAAATGAAATTTTAAAAATCTATAAAAATCTTAATTGATGTCTGATGACAGAATCAAATTCAATGCAAATGTGAAATATTTGAATCTTCAAATGATAGATTGCACCCAAATAAAATACCTCATAAGATCCATAAAAAAATACTTCAAAGATACGGAAATTTAATATATTTCTGTACTTCTAATCCCCATTATGAGAATTTAAAAAAAAAATTGGAGGTATCTGAATTTTCACAAAGAACTTCCATGTTTTTTTCATCCCTTTTGCATAAAACTAATTTAAACTAAACAGAGTCCACATTATCCACCCTTATGCTTAACAGCTGTGTTCCAAAATTTATGATTGTTTACTCACGAATGAAAGTAAAATACATAGGAACAAAAAAAAAAAAAACTAACTTTATATAAATTGACATGGTATGCTAACTTCTCAAAATAACTTTACAAAATGTTTTCAATGGCGTGACTAATTTCTTTGATTCAAAACTCTCCAACAACAAGAAACACATCAAATTGGAACTTTATTTAACGCTCATCAACAAGAATGAATGTATCTACGGGAAGGATACTCCTTGCGATTAATACCAATAGAATGAAGAGAGAAAAAAAATCTGACATTTTTCACTACAGACAACCAAAAAAAGCAGTCAAATAAGCAAATTTATAACAAATAAATGTTATCAAAGGCAGGATAAGTTACTCTTCCACCTATCTGGATAAGCCTTTTGTATTTTAAAATATTTTAGAAACACACTCAATATCACTGACATTTATTGGGTAGGTTTATATCATTATTTTGTTTCATTTTTGAGTTTTGGGTGATTATCAAGACTTCAAATATGACAGTTTCATGTCAGCTATCTTGTTGTTCTCCCTTAAGAACTCTGTATTACTGGTCTTTCGAATTAAGTAAATGTTTTAAAATAAGTTAAAACAAAAAACATTATCCGGGTAGGTAGAAGAGTAACCTATCTTGCCTTTGGTAACATTTGTTATATAGTTACTTATTTACTACTTTTTCGTTTTGTTGTTTATATATAAATGCTTTATATATAGATAAATCAAGGCATTTAGTCTTCAGAATAAAAGTACAAAGAAAGATTAATTGGAAATTACAAGAAAAGCGTTTATTGAACTCGACTGATTTCTACTGTTGACTAGATACATTTGCTTATATTGCATTGGTTTAGTCTATTTTTAAGCGAAGGGGTCTACTAATTCACAATGTTATGTTTTAAATAAACAAATTTTTAAAATCCAATGAAAAAACTTTTTTTAATGGTGATATGATAAAAACCAGATGGGGCATTACTACTATCAAATAAGGTGAGAGTTTATCAGTTATGTGTATGCAGCATGATGGTATATGGGAGCGAAATCTGGCCAGTGAGGGTTGAGGACATGTGTTGCATAGATAAAAATGTTATGAAAGCGATACAATGTGTAATGCGAATTTTAAAGACAGACTTAGTTCTGATGAGCTTAGAGGAAGAATCAATGTGGACAGAGAGTAGACTTCAATGGTATGCCTATGTTGAAAGAATGGATAAGAGTTCTTGGGTTTATAGGTATAGAACAGTCAATTGGTTTATTGGTTTTTAATGACCTATCGATCCTGTTAGATAATTTAATGCCATGAAAAATGTGTTGTACATTCTTATCGGTAGGTTATTTGCAATAGGATTAGGTTGTATGGGTTTCTTTTCTTTTTTTTTTTAACATATAGGAGTAGGAATATTTGGGAGTTGAATAAAGAAGTTTTCTTTTGTTTTTCAAATTTTCTTGTAAAGTATTTAAAAAATTGTAAAGACTAGAAAATTGAATTTATTGTCTCCATGAATTCTGGTAAATAAATCCTTCATATTATAGGTATTCATAAAGCACTTAGTAAAATTCAGTTTTAAGCGACACTCTTCGGGGGGGGGGGGTGAAGGTTCAGTCTTCCGTGCGGGTGATTCTAATACTTAAGACTTCTACTCAGTAGTGGCTGATGGAACAAGAACATGCTACCCACATAGATTAAATAAAAGGTTTTATTCAAAATCCCATACAGATTAGTGCTACTCCAGTTTTCATTCTCCTAGGTTAGTTGCACAACTAGGTTTTTAGAACTACTTTATCCATAGTGGGTAGAAGGATCTATGGGTTCATACATTTCTGAATGAAAGTGAGGCAGTGCGTCAAACAGAGATACAACCTGACATGCTGAGCTCATAGTGCATGTCTAACCACAATTCCATAGAAAATGGTGCTATCAAACCTGACAGTGATACAGAATAAGGGGAAAGAAACAACCTTAGAAGTTCCCAATGATGCTGAGTTAAACAGAGTTGAGAAGATAACCAAATACTAAAGTCTTATGTACAACCATTCTAGTAATCATACAAGCAACCTTAATCATGAAAAAGAATTTTTTTAAAAACTACCTGGTAAATATATTCGGCAAACCAAGTGTAAAAGAGATATAAACAAATGCACTTAAAGGGACGGTTAGAATCTAAAAAAGATCTCTCGGTTGGAAAGTCTGAAATAGTGGGTGAATGTCTGGCATCCGGTGGGAGGCCCTATCATCAGCTAGAACAATTTTTTTTTTTTTTTAATGTGTCTTTGGCTGCAATGAGCACAGAAGACAAGAAACTGCAATGCATATCTCTCATTCTTTCTCTCTCTGCCCACAAAACCTGCTGCTGTGGGCAGATTTTTTTTTTTTTTTTTTTCTTACTTAGGGTAGCTGGACTGGACAAGAGACAAAGCAGCAGCAGCAATAACGAGCAGGTTGACAACTGTTAGAGTTGTTGTCTGCAACCATGAGAGTGGGGAGGAGGAGCTGGCGATGACAATAGGAGAAGGGTATAAGAGGGGTGGCAGTAGTCATATAGCAGCAGCAGCAACATCCACTATTCACACAACACTACATTTCAATAATTCAATATGCTTATTAGGTAAGAAGCCAAGGACACTAAGCAAAAAGAATATTTTTTTTTAAATTAAAAAAAAAAAAAAGAAAAAGGTCACCAAAGGTCAGAATATATTTCAGCTTTCTTATGAGAAATTATTACTCAAGAACCAAAATTAAGAAGTGGAGGTGTATTCATGATTATGCTGTACATGACAATAGTATACAATATTATTATACGGGTATTTATTTGCTTCCCCCACAAAATGTGACACAAGGTCGTTTTTAATGTCGGGGTAAACCAGCTCCCCAAAAAGGGTCCCTCTAGAAGTAGGCAAAAATAAAAATTGCCTTAGTAGAGAAGGGTTTCCATTGACCAAGGACAAACCAACCCAAGTATAGCATCAGAACAGATACTACACTGTGATTCTAGCTCGAAGTATACAATACTATATATCACTAGATGTACTCGGCATCCGTTGGGTCACAACCATCACTATTTCTTTGACTTCATCAAAAATTCCTGAACTGTGATATCTATTAAGACATTCTTCTTGCATAAATAAAAATAAGTGAATTTATTTCTTTACTTTTTTTGAGATATACATCTTCTATAATATAAACCTTACCTGTCTGTTTAAATGTATGTGTGTATATATGTATGTCTGCCTAAAACTTTCGACAGGCGACAAATTTTCACAAGATTAGTATCGTTTTTAAGCTCGACCCTTCGGACGACAAATATTGAAAAATTGGCTAAAAACATTAATTCCTTCACCGGCACTTTTCTACAGGGAGGGGTCGGTTTTTTCACCAATATTTTCAAAAGTCATCCCCTCTTTTCGATGGACTAGCCTTAATTTAAACCTTTGCCACTTCTGGTTTGGCGATGGACGCAACGGCAAAAACGTCATTTATTATTACATTCTTTTCCTCCTTCGCGGTACGGGTTCGAGCTTGCCTGCCTACTACCACTTTTTTTTTTTTTCTTGCTCAACACACACCTACAAACACCCGGGCAACGTGGGGTACCCCTGCTAGTTTTATAATATTATAGAAATTGCTCCAAAGTATGAAATCATTCGATGTTCAAAAAACAAAATAAAAACAAAACTACTACAATGATGAGTGTTACATGGATAAATTCCAACCCAGAAAACAGCAATTCTTCCCCTTTTGTCATAAACATCGCGCATGGAATGAGAGGAGTAAAGGGCAAAATAAAGGAAGCGAGAGTTACGTGGCTGCCAAAAGTAAACTCAAGATCCACTTTTTACTCTCCTAAATCAACAGAACAGAAAGGTAGAGAAATACTAATTGTATTGTCGCTGGGAAAAATTAAGGAATTACAACCCCGACCCTAAAAACATTTTTCACATGGAATGCTAAATGTTTATCCAGGATATAGAAAATATTCTATATAAATAAAACAGTAGATGTATATCTGTGTGTTAATATTTAAGTAGTAGACTCTTAAACTACTGATCACATAACATTGAAATAAACAAGAAATAGTAATCATACACCACAGATGGTTTATAACGAGTAAAATCTTTGTTTGGATGGATAATGCATACAGACATAAGTTGAAATGCAAAATGCTCATTTCAACTTGCCGGCATATTTTTACTTTTTGTGCATGCGCAAATTCCTTTATAGCTTAAAGTGTTTTAATTTAATATCATTTTTATCTACCTATGGATAGCTCAAACGGTAGGGAACGTGTGTGGAGTGCTAGATGTTTTGGTTTCGATTCTAACTAATGGCACCCAAGTTATTTTTAAATTTTTTTTTTTTTTTTTTTTTTTTAACTTTTCAAATGAGTACCATATGTAGAATATTCAATAGGGAATTGGCTCTGTAATAATAAACACGAAATCTGCATGATTTAAAACATATTTAAGCGTGTTCTATGACCCGGCAGGGCTAAGTGTCCAGGCCTCAACCCCCCCCCCCAACCCCACCCCTTCAGTTAAAAATAGAACTGTGGGTAATAATTAGTGTTGGGACTATTAATTGGAATCAGAATTTTGGGATATTGGAATCAGAAAAATTTATGCTTATTTTCTGATGCCAAAAATGATTCTTTTTTTTCTATTTTTTTTTTTTAATGGTTTAAAACTTAATTTTCCATGGCTCATATTAATGATGAAACGATAAATATTTATAGATTTTAAATGACCAGTAAAACTAAAATCTTTAGATTACTCGCACCTTCCACAAGTGTATTTTACGTTTGCGAAAACATGCATACATATTACATTTTTACTGAAATTCGAAAAATAAAATTAAAAACAACTCTATAAGTAAATATTCAGAAAATTTTAAAGAATCAGAATCCATAATTATATCGGAACTGCAAATAATAGTCTCATCACTAGTAATAAAAAACAAGAAAACAACAAGCCGCACGTGCGTGATTCCCCTCTTGTGCGGCATGTGAGATGACGCCACAAAAAATAGTGAAGAAATGATGAATGTGAAAAGTGTGAAGGGCCATGTTGCCTTCACATTTTGGCCAAGTTTCAGAAAAATCTAATGGATGGATCAAAATTTATGGGGCAAAACGTGTCATTTTTGGCAATTTTGGGGCATTTTTGACTTCTTTAAGCCCCTGAGGACGCAACGGGAATTTTTACAAAAAACTTTTTTTACTATGTACATCTACGTAATGCAATACAATTTGTGGCAAAATTTCAGGAAAAACTAATGGACAGTTATCTGCCAATCGTCCGGACTAATAGATGCACAGAAGCACGGGCACCACTGAAAACATAGGTCCCTCTCCGATAAATCGGGAACCAAAAAATGAATAGTATATTAATGAGAGATTGCAAAGCAAAATGTAAATTATCAACCTTCAGACATTGTTTACATAAATATGATTGGATATATAATGCTTTTTTTTTTTTTTAATCGTGAATATCTGTCACTTATTATTCTTACAAATCAAAGCGATTGTCTATGACTAATAGTGTGCGAAAAAAATAATAGCCAAAATCACCTGGTAAATCAAAATTGCAAAATATGAACCGTCGAACATATGAAACGAAACAGGTAAATTTACCGAAGCGAAGCATTTTACATTAATTTTTTTTTATGTAGCCACAACATTTTATTTGTATTATTCAACTTCTCGTTAAATGCAAAATATTTCGGTAAAAAAACAATTGATTTTATTTGTTGGAAAAACAAAGATTTAGGTTTAAAAAAAAAAAAAAAGTGTACATTTATTGGTATTTTTTATGACCTGCATAGTGTAGTATAAACACCCCCAACCTCCCCATGTTAAGAATGGCTTTCAGAATAAACACCCCCAACCTCCCCATGTTAAGAATGGCTTTCAGAATAAACACCCCCAACCTCGAAAGTCGTTCTTAACTTGAGGAAGTTGGGGCTGTTTATTCCCAAAGCCGTTCTTAACATGAGGATTGGTTGGTTGTTTTTGTTTTACGGCATATCAACCCTTTTCAGGTTATTTAATGCCGAATCGAAAGATTTTGAAGAAATTGTTTTAAATAGAATATATTTGTTGTTTTCAAGTCGATTTCTATTTAACCCATAGTTGGGACCCTAACAGGTACTACCACTCCGGGTCAGAGTGGACCTGGGAGCAATGGCAATTAAAGGGTGGCTCCACACTCCCCAAAGCCCGCAAGCTGGGGCCTCACCACCGGATATAGTTTAAGGTCATATCCAGGACCATTAACATGAGGAGGTTGTGAGTGTTTATACTACACTATGGTAGGTCGTAAAAAAAAAAAACAGATTTACACAATAAATCATTTTCAACCGCAAAAAAAAAAAAAAAAAAAAAAGTCGATTTTATTTATTTATTTTATTATCTTTATTCAAATTCCAGTTAAATAAACTATTCGCTTTCAATAGCTGAAACACGTGTTTCGTTTCATATGTCAGATGATTTCGTAATTTTAATTTACCAGATGATTTCGGCCATTATTTTTTTCGCACGCTACAAGTAAAATAGCCAAGAGATGTATATTGCCATCTAATTTACGTTCATGTTCAAGGTGCATGGCAGATGCTCAACTGAGCTTCAATCTATGGTTCCCTCTGTCACCCTGCAAAACATTCGCTACAAATCTAACTGCAATAACTGTTAATTTTCCTTACTCTCTGTGCCTGACGCTCAACAAAAATTTGATGACAAAAGTTTCTTTCCTAGAACAGTCCATCTATGGAACAATATCATGGGGCTGCTTCCTATCTAACTATAATATCATAGTTTTTAAATCTAATGTAAACAAGTTTTGTTGAGCAGTCCTTAATTTCAGTCATCAGTATTGTCTCATCATCTACCCAGCATTCATTAACCCTTATCCTCAGGTGACCTTTAGGCCTTGATAAGTATTATAACCCATCCTGGTTAAAAATAATAAGAAAAAGACGTATATATAAATTAGATGGTCTCAGATAGACATAAAAAGAATAATTTTAGAATGGCTGAATCAACGTATAGTGGGGGCAAGTCGAGAGAAATACACGCATAACCAAGAAAAATGTGCAACATGTTAAGTTCATAATAAATTACAGATAATTAGAACAATTAAACAGATTTTTAAACATAACCCAATCCAAGAACTAAAATATTTTAGCATGTGTTTTGTGTTATTAAAGTATGAAGAATTTAAGTCTTAGGGAAATAAAGTTAATGAACTTCCATTTAGTATAATTACAATTTGATAAATAAACTTTTAATAAGATAATATATTGCATGCATGTGCACATATTAGTGGCCTAGGAAGGCTACAAGAAGACAACCGAAGCAGAAAACTGAAGTTGGCCTGCAGGACACTATATATACAAATGCAGGCAAATTTGGGCATAATTTATTGGTTTGAAAATATATGTTCTTTTTACCAAATGTCATAAAATTTTAACCATAGAATAGTATTATAATCTTAAAAAAACCTGCAAATTTTCATGTAGTTTCGTCCATAGAACCAAAGATATAAGTATTTAAATATTCAAATTGGCAACCAGTATATATATATTAAAGGTATCATTGATCATCCAGAGCCTATTTTTGACATTTTTTACAGCCATAAAATGTTTCAATCATAGTCATTTGTTTTCCTAGTTTTACATATGAATTACAAAATCTAATATTTCCTCAAAACCTCTAGCCTTGATGGAGGGGAAACTAAAACTTGCTATGGTTTCAAATGATCTGAAATAACAGCAAGAGGAGACTTGATTCCAAATATTTATCATATGTTATATCTCCCCTTGGTTTTTATACATAAGTAAATTTCACAGTGTATAAGGATTATTTGATACTGGAGATATTCATAATCGTACCCTATTTCCAGAGGAGGGAGATAACATCACTCATTTTGCGACCAAATTTCAAACAATTTTTACAGTTTACAGATCACCTCAGCTGTATTTCAAAATTTTCAATTTTCGTTCATTAAAACAAAAGTTATAATAAAATTACTGGTGTTCAAGAGTCTTCAAAATAAGTAAGGAATGTAGAGACGATTTCTTCTGATTGACCGTTGGTTACCATAGAAACTTTTTGCTTCATCGTGGAAAACCTTCAGAAATCATAGCAGGAATGTCGCTCATATGCCATCTTATTTGGGTTATATACAGAGAGTTAACAAAAGTGCTCTTTGCCGTGTTAAGGCTGATAATAATTTTCTTAAGACGTTGTTCGTTAATTCTGTCTCTTTTTTTTTTCCTCCTTTCTTTCTATTTATTTACTTAATTATGTCTTTTATTCGATTCTTTTATTCAATTTGTTTTTATGGATTGTTGACAATGCATATGATATTGAACACAAAAAAGAAAATATTATTTTAAAAATGGAAAAACCATGGATTACATAGAAAAGTAAAAGAACTAGTTGTTAAAACTGGAAAAGAAAAAGGCAAGATATTTTAGTACAAAATATAAATTTATAACTTAAAATATTGCAGCATTAAGAATTGATAATATAATGTTAAATTGAATTTTTTAAAAAAATTCTTAATGCTGCAATATTTTAAGTTAAAAATTTATATTTCTTACTAGAATATCTTGTCTTTTTCTTTTTTAGTTTTAACAACTAGTTCTTTTACTTTTCTAAGTTTAATCTGAACCATATTACTTTTCATGCTCGCATTTTTCTATGTAATTATATATGGGGTGTTTTTGAAGGCAGCAAATTTAAATTAAAATAAATTGCATGATTATTTTTAATTATACAAATACATGGTTTATTTCAAAGATCAATTTCTGGCATTTATCATTTACATAAAATTTTGCATATATAGCATAATCTAGAGATCCACTTCAAACTATGCATTAAATAACAGATAAAAAAAACAAAAAAAAAAAAAACAATGGTTTCAACTGATTGTTTTATCAGTTCTAATAAGTTACAATGGTAGCTTCCAGATTATGCAATCGGAATTACCCGAATATTACTGAAAAAAAAATAAAAATAAAACAAAAAACAATCGTGGTAGCAGGTAAAAAAATTTCCGCCATCTTGTTTAAATCGAAACGGAAAATTACATCCCTTTCAACTCTGCATCTTACGATCGTTTTCATTAAATTCTAGTTTTTATTTTTATTAAATAATTTTTTTAACTTATCGATTTTCGTAATTTTTAGATATAATCATAAAAATACGAGGAATACATAGATACCATTGTATTTGGGCAATAATGTGTCTAATGTTTTACAAGTGGTCCATTGGGTCTGGTTTATCAGTATTGACATGGAACTTTACATATCCTAAAGAAAATAATCTAATGAAGTTAAATCACATGAACAAGATGGTCAATTGACGAGTCCATTTCGTTAAATTATTTGTTTATCAAATGTTTCTCTAAGTAAATTGATTGTATCATGCATTGTGTGGCATGTGGCTTCATTCTGCTAAAACCACATGATGAATTGCCAAACCAAGCTGAACTCAATAACTACTAGTTGATGACAAATCTACAATTAAAAAAAAAACAATTATTGATTTAAAATTCATTGCCTCAAAAAAGTAAAAAAATAATATAATTTTTCTGATGAGTACGGAAAGAAAAATTCAGGATGGACATACAAATATCAGTCATTTTATGGACAAAATGGATTTGTAATTGCACCAGCGTTGTTTTTGTTTTAATTAAAAAAATGAATAAGAATAAGAATGGTTGGTAATGTGAATAAAATCTTGGGCTTTGGAATCTGGCAAAAATGTTATATATATATATGGAGACACATATAGATGCACTTATTGGCTTTTTAGCTGAATCAAAGTTTTTGATTTTCACTTTATGCAGTGCTTGATTCTTTCTTGAAGGATTACATACAGGGTAGAAAGATGAAATTGTTGCCCTAGAAAAAACGACATGATTCCATTTCCGTATGATGAAAACCAGTTATCTTTTCTTCTTGCAAACCATCTACTAGTTGGCCAGTTGTGTACAAATCCCAAGTGCGATAGGAACCTTCTATCATGTCTGAAAGTGACACAATGTTCAATGAGTGAGATCGGAAATGCGTCGCTGTACAACTCATGCTCTCTTCTGATCCAAATTATGACAACAGGACCATTGCCAACACCCTCAAAATGCAAATCCAGACAGTTCAACACTTGAAGGCACAGCTCAATCAAGTTTCTGGCCACGGTTATGGTCTTTGGTGTAGTTTCAAGTGAGGGCCACATCATGCCACTTCACATCTTCGAAGTTGACTTGAAAGTCAACACCAAAGTGTATCTCGATGTGCTGAAGCATGTGATGATCCCCTGGTGCAATCAGGTAGCCGCTGGCAGACCCTGGGTGTGGCAGCAGGACTCAGCGTTGACCCAAAAGTCCAAAGAGATACAGTCTTTGCTTCAAAAAGTATGCTACGACTTTGTACCCTTTTCTCACTGGCTCACCTCTTCCCCAACCTTAACCCGCTGACTACTTTATTTGGTCATATATCGATAAAATCACCTCCCACAACACCAAAGCCAGCCTGATCACCATCATCCATCGAGTTTCCACCGGCGCTTGTGAAAAGGGCATGCTCCCAGTTTCTGACTCATATCGAGGTGGTGATTGAGGCTGAATGCGGCTACATTAAATAGATGTCAGCCCCACTATATAATTAAGTTGCCTGAATTGATTTTTTCAATAAAGCTTTATTGAAAAAAAAATCAATTTAGTGCTTTTTTTTTTTTTAGGGCGACAAATTTATCACTTCACCCTGCATTTTTTAAAAACATTACACAACAATCCTTTTGGTTCACTAATATACACACACAGTGATAAGTTAAAGTCTAAGAAGCAAAGGAAAGAATCAGTTCAAAATCATTTTTAGGTGAAAAGATAAAAAATTTACAAAATTAAATAAACACAAATTATGACTGAACTGATTCTTTCCTTTGATCACTAAGATGTAACTTACCAGTATATATGCTCTGAAGCCAAAACAGCTTCATTGAGCTTGTAAATATTTTGACTATATTATAATGAATAGCTAAAAATTAAAAAAAATACTTTTATATCATAAAATCGCATACATACATATATATATATATATATATATATATATAATACAAGGTTAATATTTTCAGAGGTAAAGTAAACAATAAAATAAAGTTTAACAAGGTTAATATAAGAGTGCTCGATACCGAAGTAGGGTAAGATGTTGTTACACATTCATGTTTCGGTCAGCTAGTTACTAGCAACTTGAGACATCTTTGCAAACTTTGCTTTTGTATAGGTTATATTGCCTGAAGAGGTCTCTAGTTGCTAGTAACTAGCTGACCGAAACATGTTCATGAATGTGTAGCAACATATTACTGCTTATATCAAAACAAATGGACAGTATATATATATATATATATATATATATATATATATATATATATATGTATATATATAGGGAGAGAGAGAGCACGAGTATGAATTAATCCACAAACAGAAGAGTTTCAGATAACTTTATGTCCCCTTACGAAGCTTAAAATAAAATATACTGATACAAAACCTTATATCTGGAATCTTTCTTCTAATAATAGAAATTCAAATCTCGCTTAGTTCGTGCCTAATGACTATGGATCAAATTTAATGCAAATCTGAAATATTTGAATTAATAATTCAAATGTATTGCCTATATTATCCCCCCCACGAACCCAATAAAATACTCGAAAGACAATGACATTTCAGGAATATTTATTAATTGATGTCTAATATCTCGTTAAAATTTAACCAAAATCGAAATGTATCTGAACTTTTACGAAACTAAAACTAAATATAGTCCACATCATGACAACTTGGTTTAGCAGCCGTGTTCCAAAATTCATAAGTTAGATAAGGAGTGAATCTTATAGATACAAATATACAAACATAACATTGACCTGTTGACTAGGAACAAAATGTAGTATCTGTTCTGATGCTTAGTCTATCCTGTTCTAGGTCAGTGAAAGAGAAATCCTTCTAGATTGAGGCAGATTTTATTCCGATCCAATATCCCTTTTGAGAAGCTGAATTTTCCTCACGTTAGCAACCGAGCTTTGGCCTCGTGAGGAGGCAAGTAAATAGCTATACCTAACATCATAGATAACGAGATAAGTATCAATTATTAAAACAAGCGCATAGGCGGAGAGAGAGGGGGGGCGGTGTACATAATATCTCCCCTCCCCCTCTAATAAGATGTGTAAAAAAATATACATATGACCTACTGATGGGTCACAGTGTCCTAAATTGCTCAAGTCAGTCGAGAAGAGGAAATATTTGACGGGTGAGGACGGTAAGCGGTGGGGGAGGAGGTAAAGAAAAAGGAAAAAATAACTGCGTGATTTTTAAACGTGTAGAATTACGAATTCGATAAGGGAAATACGAAATAATTATTCAGTCAAAAGATTGAAATATAAAGAAAATGTCAAAAAATAAATACATTCTCACTTTCTAACACAATAGGGGATCCAATCAAAACGTCCGTTAAAGTTAAAATTATCATTTTAATTATTATTATTTTTTTTTTAATATTATCTTACTTAAAAAAAATAATAAATAACTGCAAATAATCCGCTAGGCCCCGTGGCGCAGTGGTTAGAGTACTTGGAAAAATCAATTCTAAAAGCAATATTATTTGAAGGTTCAATTCTCAGAGTGAGCGGCCGAAAAATACAATTGCGAATTACTTCGAAACAAGAGCATGCGGTAAAGTAATAAAGGGTTCGATAAACATTCCCCGAGTTCGACAAGATACACCGGAGAAACGTTGCGAAAATGACACTCAAGACGAGAACAATAGTCCGAAAAATCCAAATAATTCATTGCATGCAGAATTGCCGAAATTTATTAAAAAGGTGGGTACTTCTACACTTTATCGCCGAAACTGGAGACGTCATTTTATTTCACGCACCTGCAGTTTAAATGCAAGCAAGGGAGAAATCATTATTTTAAACTATGACCGAAGCATGAAATAAATAACAAAAAAATCAAACTGGAGAACGATTGCTTCCGGAAAGAATTAACCTAAAATTAACATTTATTACTTTATTTCATTAAATATCATTTAAAATTATTTATTTGTTGTTAAAAAAAAACTATTTTATAAAAATCCAATGTTGCTTTCATTACAAAATTGTTTTATTAAAATTATATTTTTTTATACAAAATTTTCAATAAATGTTTTTACAATTATATTTTGATAAATTTTTATACAATAAATGTTTGGGTTTTCAAATGGCGCTCGTCCAGTTTAAATAATTATGAATATGTCATTTCATTTTCTGTTTTTAATAATAAAAAAATATGTTTCATGAAAAACTTTCCCGTTTTCATCAATTAAATCAAAACATTTCCAATTAAACAATTATCGATATATGTTCTTTTTCACTTTATTTACTTTTTGTCATACTTATTTCCGGAAGTTTTATTTTTTTGTTATTTATTTCTAACTTCGGCCATAGTTTAAATTACTGATTTCTCCCTTGGATTTGGACAGCAGGTGCGTGAAATAAAATGGCGTCTTCAATTTCGACGATAAAGTGGAGACGCCCCAAAAGGTGATTTAATAAACTGATAGGTGTTTAAGACACACACAAAAAACATTATGTTCTGTGTGTATTAAAATAGAAGCCTAGGCACAAGTGCACTTTAACTTGCTGTAAGTGTTTTTTCTTTTTATTTTCGGAAGAGTTATACTAGCGAAAAGGGAAGACAATCCAAAAGAGATGCTTTCTTTTCTTTTTTTCTTTTTTTTTGCGATTCTACACTATTAGGACGAAATTTCGAAAATCGTAGTACTGAATTGCACATGAAAACAATGGTATCTACGTATTCCTCGTATTTTTATGATTATGTCTAAAAATTACGAAAATCGATAAGTTAAAGAAATTATTTATTAAAAATAAAAACTAGAATTTAATGAAAATAATTTACAACACATACAGGCATCATTTCAATTCATAAGAAAACAATGGATACCCCCTGTATGGATTCCTGTACAGAGAGTGAAGCAAGGGTTGCAGAATTACAATCACAGTTTAAGTTGAGTAGCAAGGAGAATACCAGGATGGATGAGAGAAATGCAAGGATGAGCAACAAAAAAGGGTGCTATTTCAAAGTTTTCCTTTTCCTGGATTAGTTGCCCAAAAACGGGTTAACAATCTAATTTATCTTGCTAATGTATCCATAGCTGGAGAGAGGATATATGGCTTGATACCTTTCTTAAGAGCATGGATGAATGTGATGCAGCACTCCCGCAAAACTCGAATATCTGTATATCTAACTATAATATATATTTTTCAATATTTAAAGTTAAACATTTAAAAATAATTTACATGGAAAAATAAATATTAATATTTACAGATTAAGTCTATCCTGAAAAAATACTTTATATTTGAGATAGAGCATCAATATATGAGGGGGAATTACAATTATGCAAATTAGCATCTACAAAATTATGACTTATAAATTGTTTTATATTCATAAAACAAGGAATACAAGATAAAGTGAATTATTTCTTTATTTCATTTGATAAGAAGAAAAATGTTTGTTTTTGTTTTTTTTTGGGGGGGGGGTCCAGAGTAAGATAGTTATAAAAAGAAATTTTTTTATAATATTCTTTATTCCACTCGCATGCACATGTCTCAGTTTCTTTTTCTTTTCTTTACTTCAATTCTTTTTTTTTTTTTTTTTTTTTTAAGGAATTTAACATTACGTTTAATACCTAAGGTATTTCTGTTTATAATAAATAAAAATTATGCATTAATTAAAATATAATATTTATGCATATTTTATGACCAGGCAACACTGGGCGACTTGTTAGTACGTGCACGCACGCACGCACGCATCGTTATTCCCATAATTTTATATACTAACATACCACAGAACATTTCCTAAGAGTAATGTTTTCATAGTATCAATATACATATTTAGATGTATATTATTTTTTGATTTTATATATTAGTGAGTTTCTTCCTCAGAACTGCTAAACTCTGGAACTCCCTTCCGGGTTCCTGTTTTCCCCAACTGTACTGACATGCAGAAGTTCAAGTGTAATGTGAACAGACATCTTGCTGCTCAACTCCTTGACATAGTATACCTGCAACTTATGTCCTCGATAGTAGCCACCCTACTTCAATATGGCACTGTGCCTTGTTTGGGGTGAAAATGGAATTTAATAAATAGTAACTGACTTATGTCTACATTTTGTTAGTAGTGAAGTGGTATTTTTCTCTGGAGAGCCATGAATTTAACTGTCCTGTTTTTCAAGTCTCCAAAACATGGCAAACAGCTGATTATTCCCGTTTTATATTTCACAATTGAAGTTAAGGTTTATTGTTTACTTTTTACAGTTATAAAGTTAGACTGTCTTTTGTAATTGTGAATTTTCTATTATTAAATCAGCTTATGTAAATCTACGATATGGTGAACTCAATATCTCTAAGAATTTAAACTGCATTTTAATAAAAATATAGAAAAATAAGCGTCTTTAGACATTGAGAAAGAGGTTTTGAAAAGATGTGCCTAAAGTAGGATAAAGTTTATATCAACTGAAACATAGAAATGAAAACCAAAATGGGAATGATAATTCGAATAATTCAAATAACATAGTTATCCACAGACAACCGTTTTATCTGATTAGTGTGGTTTCAATACAAGCTTCTGAAATGACGAATGCAACAGCTTCATAAAATGTAACATGAAAAAGGTTTATTAAGGAGAATGTGCTCCTGGATATATGTTCCTGGTCAAAAAATGGACTCTGGCTACCTGGTGCTATCACGGTAGTTATTCCAGTGGAATCGTCAATACCGGTTGAAATAACGCTGAGGCGGAGAGAGCGAAGAAAAAGGGCCCAAATATTTGTAGTCCTCATGCAAAGTACCTCTTACTTAGAGGAAATTGCTCACTTGTGTATTGATAAAACTAAAAATATTCTTAACTAGGCCAGGATTCATCGAAGGGAGTGGGGGTCAACTATTTCCAATGTAATCTATTATATAAAGTTGAAGCGATTTAATAGAGAGGAATTGTCTGAGCAGAGGTGAAGTGGAAGTAGATAGAGAAATGGATAGAGAGGGGTAGAAAGATAGTTTTAATCGTACTTTTGCACGAGGCAACGCCAGGTATCCCCGCTAATATAAAATATATAAAATTAAAAATTAATTATTCTTTTATACCTACAAACACTAGTATTTCATGCTGATGCAATCATCAGTGTAGGAGGTGTCAATTCCTGTCAGTTGGGAGATTCGAACCAAGCTACAGAGGCACCTTTGACTATTTGCTAAGCCTTTACCTCTGTGTCACCAAACAATTGCCATGGAATGAAGGAAATTAAAAATAAATACACAATTCAGATGCAGACATGAAACCATCCAAAGTGTTTGAACGAACGGAAGTCGACGAAGTCGTGAACATTGTATAAACACTAGTTTACTGCCTTATATTTCTCAGACAGTGCCCATCCTTAAGTATTCTCAAAGGGGTTTGATAATTATAATCATGCTATATTAAGAACTAGCAGTTCAGCTTGGCTTTGCTCGGGCACTATGTACTGTTCATAACTTTCTGTGCATATATATATATATATATATATATATATATATATATATATATATATATATATTAAAAAATTTGACTCATGTCCAGGTATAACTTACATCTAAAATTTCAAGTGTTTAGACCCAAAATTCGCGGAGGAGTTTGGTAAAGTCTGCAAAGGTCAACTCTTTCAACTTTGACCTCTTGGCAGCCAAATTTCGATTAAAAAGCTTGCTGCATGTCTGAATACCCTTTATGTAAAATTTCAAATGTTTATACCCAAAATTCGCTGAATAGTTTGCTAGAGACCGCAAATGTCAAATCTTTTGAACTTTGACACCTGGCAGCTAAATTTTCGGCCAAAACCCGATTAAAACGCTTGCCTTATGTCTGAATACACTATGTAAAATTTCAAACGTTTAGACCCAAAATTGGCTGAGTAATTTGGTAGAGACCGCAGAGGTCAATTCTTTTAAAACTTTGACCCCAATTTTGACCCCTTAACATTTATTTAGTTTTGGGGTGAATCCTGTACACGCAAATATATATATATATATATATATATATATATATATATATATATATATATATATAAGGCGCGTTTCTTCATTTTTATTGACTTTTTAATTTTTTGTTTATATGTGTATATGTACTGTGTGTATGTGCGTACTTATATGTGTATATGTTTAAAACTGACGTGGCACCTTCTCATTGGCTATATCTCCTCCTCCTCCTCTTTCCTTCCTTTTCCATTCCCCTTTTCCCCATGTATACCCATACTTTCACTACACCGATGAACACTGAAGGATCGGTCAAAAATTATGTATCTGTAAAAAAAGTTTTTTAATTTTTTTTCATAATATTATTTTGTATTCCTGCACGTCATCAATTGAAAACGAATAAAGAAAAGTTATAAGCTTTTATACTTTTCGTATTCTTTTTTATACATTTCCATATATATATATATATATATATATATATATACTTAAAAATTAAAAACAAAGTTAATGTTTGTTTACATGTTTTACTCTTTCATATGCTTTTTTTTTTTTGGGTACCCCCAACAAAACGTGGGTGGACTTGTAAATTCACTCTTGACCATTCGTCTGTCCGCACTTTTCTCAATAATTACATCTTGGCATTTTTTGAAAATTTTGCACAAACATTAAACATGATACGAGTAAAAAAGTAACAGAACGGATTTTCCGAGAAAAGTCCGGTTGCTCCCCTAGGGGTGCTTTTCGGGTTAAAATTGACACTTTTGTGTTTATTAAAAAAATTGATGACTTGGATTTTTATAAAACTTTCTTAAAAGTTGTAACCAACTGATTTCTATATAATTTTGTTTGTCTATACTTCGTGATAACTCTTGGGTGTGCCCCAGGGGCTCTTTTAGGGCTAATAAAAACACTAAATTTTTGAGACTATTTTACAATGTTTGTCCAAAATTTTCTGTGTATGTCTATTTAGCAGTTTTGCATGGTGCTGAACTCAAAGTTAAATATGTTAAGGCCTTGGGGACTTTTGGGACTAAATGGGGGAGGGGGGTAATGATGGACTTAGTCATTTCTTTTTTTGCATGGTGCAGAACTCAAATGTACATATGTTAAGGCCTAAAACTGTACCGTTTGTTCATTTTCACCAGGATTTGACGTCCCCTGGGAACTTTTGGGGCTAAATGGTGTGTGTGTGTGGGGGGGGGTTGCAAATGCTGAACTTAGTCATTTTTTTTTTTACCTCGTTCACTGTGCATGCTTCACTTGTTAAACTGTTTTTCACTCCAAACAAGGCGCATTGCCACTTGCAACACAAAAAGCTATTTGGGATCATGTCTAACAAGAGTTGTATAGCGAGATGTTTGATCATTTTAACTTCTACAAATTAGTACAGTCAAAAAAGCAGAAAGCAGGGAAGGAATTTCATTGTCTAGAAGTTTGAGGGAAGACAGTATTAGAAGGCTTTCCGGCATCTAAGAACCCCAACAGTTAAGAGTTGGGATTTTGCTGCCTGTTGAGTTGGTCGAAAATATGTCAAGGAGGCACTAGTGCAACAAATTCAGAGCACGTTACATTAAAGCACAGCGATGGGATAGTGGTTGGAGGTTAATCGATAGTTCAGGACCTATTAGATTTAAAACCCCCTTTTTTTTGACCCTGTTAGAGTGAGAGGCTAGAGGTAGATGAAAAGAGCCCATATGTGGCAACAATACTCCATGCATGGGTGAATTATGGCTTTGTAAAGATATAGGATGCTCTCTCATGTAAGTAATTTTCTAACATGGTAGAGGGAGCCCACTTTTTGCAGCAGAATGAACTGATATAAATTTTTGGACTATCAAATATATTTAGATTTATTTTGCATAATAATATATTGTGATATTTTTAAATCACATCAGGGAGCATTCTATGTCTCTACAAAGCCACAATTCGCCCATACATGGAGTATTGTTGCCACATCTGGGATGGCGCACCTACCATTAACCTCTCAATCTTAAGATAACAAAAAGAGTCTAAAATCTAATAGGTCTCATACTGTCAATCAAGCCCCAACCTCTGCCCCATCACTGCAACGTCGCATTCGTGTACTTGTTTTACAAGCAATTCAATGAAATGTGCTCTGATGAACTCATAACACTTGTGCCCCATCAACATACATACTGTCAATTAATCTGGCAAACAGCATAATCCCACCTCTTCACTGTTGGGGTCCTTAGATGCTGGAACGCCTTCTACTCTAATAGTTTCTTCCCTTGAACTGCTAGACTTTGGAATTCCCTCCCCGTTTCCTGCATCCCTCCCTTTACTTTCTAAGTGGCAATATGCCTTGTTTGGGCTGAAAATGAATAAAAATAAATTAAAAAAAAAAAAATGTCGTTTAAGGATTATTGATTGAAACAATCGATGCCCAAAAGAGACACACCCGACGACAGATGCCTCATAAAGAGACGAATGATGACAAGAGAAGCATAGAAATTAAAAGGAACCATTTAAATTTACTTTGGTATTCCAATTTCTAACAGTCACATACTTCTGAAGTTAAATGTTTGTTGTGTAATCGAAACGTTTAATTTTTTTTTTTTTTTATCGAATTAAAACTTGGATTTTAGACGCAGAAAACGAAAAAAGGGTTCATTTATTTAAAGCGAGAGAAGGGAAATAGAAAAATGGGAGTTAAGGGCACTTTTGCACCATTAATGCTACTACTAGCCTAAATAGTTTTATGCAATGTACATTTTTTTTTTTTTTCGTTTTGTTTTTTCGTTTGTTTTTCTTTATATATACATTAAAATATTAGATCTAATAAAATAGTAGACAACCCTAACCTAAAATAAGGGATTGGCTATAAAATGTAATGTTTTAAAGTAATTCTTAGTCTTAAAATAAGAATAAATTACGATATATAAACTTTTAAAAGGCAGGAAGAAGCCATAGAAAATTAATCGACAGAGGGAAAGAATTCAAAACTAAAACTAGGTTATTTAAAAATCAACTTGTAAAAAAAAAAATCTTAAAAACTGGAAATAGTTTATTTACAAATATATATATATATATATATATATATATATATATATATATATATATATATATATATATATATATATATATATATATATATATAACAAACTAAAGAAAGGGGATGTATAATATTTGTGATCAAATTATTTATTCAATATTTAATACGAAAGATTATTCACATATTTCCAAGTGTAGATTTGACACAAACACATCTAAGATGTGTAAGCATGCTTACGTAGATCTGGGTTTGAAGCCAGGTCACCAATGCATGTCTACAAATCTCTCTCTCTCTCTCTCTCTCTCTCTCTCTCTCTCTCTCTCTCTCTCTCTCTCTCGATATAAAACATTTATAAGTAGTTAAACTGCTTGTATTTATGACGGAGTGAGCAGAATATATCAGACCTGCGCTGCGGCGTCCTGCGATGTCTACAAACGTGAAGCTTATATAGTCACATCTGCTTTCAGCCATGTCGCTGTATCACGGTTCTTAAGAATGCCTAAATATTATACGTCGACGGTACTCATGCAGAATATGGACTTGAATAATAACGTTAAGAAAACCATCTTAAACATGGAGAGGTGTGTAACTATTCTGTACTTTTACCTAACAACTTAATAAACAAAAGGTACCGTAGATTTGAATTTAACTTGAAAATCCTATCAAAAAAATATTGCACAGAGTCAATTCTGCATATATAACAGTACCATAGAAACTACTTGCGGTCACAACACAACATTAGGGTCAGCGAAGAAGGGGTTTGTGAGTAAATAAAAGGGGGGGGGATACAAATCGAGGTTTAGAAAGTTGCAATAAATAAGAACTTACAAGTTACTAAAGCGGAGGGGGTGTATAAGAAGTACACAGAAATGCAGGAATATTATATATATATATATATATATATATATATATATATATATATATATATATATATAAACAGAGAGAAAAGAGATACACTGCTGCTATGTACAGCAGAGGGGAGGAATGAGAGCAGGGAGCTTAGATATGATAACGAGAAGAGGGGGAAGGGAGGGGCAGAAAAGAAGGAAATTATCATCATCATCACCAGCAGTTGGAAACGAGCATCATCATCAACAACTTCAGTATAGAACTACAGAGAGAGAGAGAGAGAGAGAGAGAGAGAGAGAGAGAGAAAGAGAGGGGGTACATATCATGTAGTAAGCAGTCAGTTTCGTCTTTTTTTTTTTTTTTTTTTTTTTTGCCTAAACCACATAACTTTCATATTTCAGCGAGTCCCATTGCCTTATTCAGACTGAATTTGGCATACAAGTCGATTCAACATTTCACGCCGACCAAATCGATGTAATTTTTTGTTGTTTTTACCGGTAGCCGTACTATTTATTCATAAAGAGTAGACTTAATCTAAAATAGAATTTATATGGACTTTTTTAGCCGAGTGGCTCTTCTGAGGAGATCGTAACATTTCAATTTATGCTTTCATATTACTGGATTCTTAGGCCAACTAGCTCTGAACAAGTTGAAAGGACTGAAACCTCGACTTTTCAGGATAAGCGTAACAAATGTAAATTTTATATCTCTTGTGTGTGTGTGTGTGTGTGTGTGTGTGTGTGTGTGTGTGTGATGATTATGTCATGTGTATGTACAGGTACTTCTACAAAATTTGAACCTGTTGTAACCCTAAAAAGTTTTAAATCAGTAAAAATCGGTTTGGTTTGGTTCAAATTCTGGAGAAGTAAGTACCCATCTAAAAATATATCAGAGTGTATTAAAGATTATTGAAGGATTCTTTAATATCAAGATATAAAAAGTGCAATATGTTGGGTGGATCACACACACACACACACACACACACACACACACACACACACGTATGAAAGAATTCCTTCGATGAAATTAAGCACATGCCTGAGTAAGCTCATTTGCCATGAGTATATTTTTATACTACTATTAAGTTTTACTTGTGTATTGAGCATTGTACTGTTGGAGTAAAACCCCAAACTAAAACATATTTAATATGTAAAACACTATGTCTGTATAAGCAAAACAGTGCATATACACATACCTACACACGCGCGCGCACACACACACACACACACGCACACACACACACACCTGTATAGATATACATATCTACACACGTGTTATGAAGAAGAACTTGAAGTCCTACCTAATTAATATTCCTGGTGAACCAAGTGCAAAAGAGATCCAGACAGTTGCACTTACGGGAACATCGAGGATACTAAAAAGAGCTCCCGGTTGGTTTCAATAAAAAGTAGGGCAATGTTGGCAGCTGGTTTCTGCTGCCCTATACCCAGCATTACAATCTTGAAAGGAAGAAAATTAATATATGCATATATATATATATATATATATATATATATATATATATATATACTAGCAATCGGTGCCCGGCGTTGCCCAGGTGTTTTGGAGTGTATGCTGAGGAAAAAAAAAAACGGTCAATTTTTTTAAACTTTGACCCCTATTATGACCTCTTAACATTTATTGTTTAGGGATCAAGTAAAGTTAATAAGTTAGATCCATGTCCAAGGAATCTATATATAAAATATCACGTGTTCAGACCTTAAATTGTAGGAGGAGTTTGGTAGAGTTCTCAAAGGGCTAATTGTTGAATATTGACCACTTAATCGCCAAATTTCTGTCGATAACCTATCACATCGATTTTCCCAAATCTCAGTACCCTGTATATCAAATTTCGAATCTGTAGGCTTAAAATTGACAGAGTTTTAGCGTAGGGAAATGCACACAGACGCACAGACACACACAGACACTATCACTTATACATATATATAAACATAAACATCATATATATAAGGATAATAGTACGCCATATATATAACAAAAGACCATTATTTACTGAAGTGAAAGGAAAACCCGGGGGAACTTTACCCAAAAATAAATCTATATTTTTTGGTGTGTATTGATAGTCTGGTACTTATACAGTTTAGTGACGACATTAAAAAATGGAAATATTGAAAAAAAAATTTTATTGTACGTAACTGTTATAGACTGAAGTTCTCCGAAAAAAATTTCACTTCATTTGATCAAGTAGTTTTTTGTTTTTTTTTTTTACAGCGAAAAACAATGATTTATCACGGCTACGTCAACGTGGCCATTTTGGAAATGTTATTGCAGGCCCAGGAACTCCCCAAGGGCAGGTAACTGCCGTATATAGCAGAATACCTCCATTTTAGGCCAATCTAGCCCTTTTTCCCCCCACCAGAATGAGATTTTTTTTTTTTTTGCGAAGACAGATGCCATTTTTGGGGTGTTTTTTTTTTTTTTTAATTTGTAACAGAAGTAAATAAACGAAGTTTCGAAGTTATCCATGCGTGTCCAACTGAGCATGTTTCGAAAATAATCTTGTATAAAAATTCTTCAATTCTTTGCATTCTTCAATTTCTTTGCATATTCAATAGTATTCTTATTTTAAAAAAAAAAAATACGCAAAAAAATTGCAGATTTAAAAAAAAAAGAAAAAAAACGTAAAAAAATTGCAGATGTGTTGTGCGCATCTCAATATGACGAGAGAAAAAAAGGCTAGATTGCGAAATTTGGCCTAAAATGGAGGTATTCTGCTAGGTACATTTCCAAAATGGCCACGTTGATGTCGTCGTGATAAATAATTATAGATAATAGGCTTAAAATTGACAGAGTTTTAGCGTAGGGAAATGCACACA
>NC_136482.1:14554047-14561547 GCF_053919585.1 Euprymna scolopes | reverse complement strand
TTAAAATATTTTTTATTGACGTGTAAAAACAAAAAAGATAACAATAAAATGGTACAATAATTCATTTGTGTTGAGGGTGGGGGGGAAGAAAAAACAAAAAGTAATTAGTAGGACCCTCCCAACCCCGTCTAGTTGATAAACTGCCCGTTCCACTAGGTTTGTAAAAGGAACCTCGCTTCAGTCTCTAGGTGGTGATGCCCTCTAGATGGGGGTGAATGGAGAAAAGAAAATTTTGTGGGTAAGGGATGGGGGTTAGTTTGTATTTCTTTCTCTCCAAGATGGGTAAAATTTAGAGGAAGGGGTGAAAACAAAAATTGCAGGTAAGAGGGGATGGGGATTTGGTGGCTTCCTAATCGGGGAGGGATGGAACACACACTCAGCTAGCTGAGAGACTACTTGTTTAATTTTACTTTACAGAACTGCGCGTTCCACACCTAGGCGGGGAACACGTATTCAAATTTGGCTCCTCTTCGTACACACAGACTTGCCACATGTATCCATCTTCTGTCAAATGCAGTGCGATGCAACCTTCTTCTATCACATCTGATCTTCACCCGTAGTTGGTGTTTAAAGAAAGCGATCAGATCTTGATCAGAAAAAGACAACACCCCCCGGCAACCTTGCAGACGCGACGTCCAAATCACCATTCTTGCCATGGCCAGGATCATAACGTAGACCATTTGTCTTTCCCGGTCCCACGGCGGCCTCACGTTGTCCACAACATTGGATACAATAATTGGGCGAGGATGCTCAGGATCGATGCGAGCCATCACCTCGCTGACATACGACCAGTACTGGCGGAGTTCACAGCAATCGAAGAAAGCGTGATCAGTAGTTTCTACGGCCGTTGTCCCACAACGGATCCCGGCCTGAAGACCAAGAACAACAGAAAAAAGGCAACACCCTTTTCTAATTATTGTATTTATTTGCTTCCCCACCAAAGCAAATTAGGCACAAGGCCGTATTTAATGTGGGGTAAAAACCTGCTCCCCTAAAAGTAGGAAAAAGGGGGCACTCTGGTTATCAAACATAATAATTGTCCCAGTATAGAGAGTTTTCCCGGCCTGAAGGCCAAGAACAACAGAAAAAAGACAAGCCTCTTTTCTATTTATTTAAAAAGAAAATACAATTTTCTTATATATGGGTTTTGGAATTGCATTCACTAGCAAAAGATCTAGCTAATTTGCATATTCTTTTAAACATTCATTTTAATTAATCCCCTATTTGTTGCGTCGGTTTTCTAATGGGATAATCATATTAAGTTAACTATTACGTGTAATTATATTCCTGCAGGTATTCTACATGATTTATACTTGCATAATATTTGTGTAAAAAGTTTATAGTAAACACAAAATTGTTTCCATATATATTTATGTATACGTATATATTTTTGTTTAACAAATTTTGCCTACCAAAATCCTCCAAGGGTTTTTGGTCTACAGACATGAAACTTCATATATAAAGTATTTGGATCCATGCAAAACTTTATATTTGAGTTTTAGCCCGGAAAAATCGGTGCAAAAAAAAAAAAAAAAAAAAAATGAAATTTAACAGGCGAAGGTCAAACGCCGGCATTACGAATGCATAAAGTAGTAGCTATTGGTTCATGTTTTAGTGTTTAGCCTTGCAGTAAACATGTTTTCATAACCCAGTCATTGACGGCAGAGGCAAAATAAATCGTGAGCTGAACGTTTTGGTTTCGATTCTCGGTGATGATGCAAGAGACTTTTTTTTTTTTATACTTTTTAAATCATTACTATATATTGCATCCAATCTATCTATCTATCTATAAAAGTGAAAATGTCTGTCTGTCTTTTTTCTATGGTAGTTAAGGAAAACTATTATACAGAAAGGCATTACTTTACATATTCACACTTTTTAATATATACATATGCACATAACCTTATGAAGAGTACATAGGGCCCGAGCAATTAATTATATATATATATATATATATATATATATATGATTGTATAGGCATACATATATATATATATATATATTTATTTATACATGTATGATTGTATAGGCATACATATATATATACATATATTTATTTATATATGTATGATTGTATAGGCATACATATATATATATTTATTTATATATGTATGATTGTATAGGCATATATATATATATATATATATTTATTTATATATGTATGATTGTATAGGCATACATATATATATATTTATTTATATATGTATGATTGTATAGGCATACATATATATATATATATATTTATTTATATATGTATGTTTGTATAGGCATACATATATATATATATATATTTATGTATGATTGTATAGGCACACATATATATATATTTTTATATATGTATGATTGTATAGGCATACATATATATTTATATATATATAATTATATAAACATACATACACCTACATATATATATATATATATATATATATATATATATATATATATATATAGACATACATACACCTACATATATATATATATAATTATATAGACATACATACACCTACATATATATATATATATATATATATAATTATATAGACATACATACACCTATATATATATATATAATTATATAGACATGCATACATATATATAATTATATAGACATGCATACATATATATATATATAATTATATAGACATGCATACATATATATATATATAATTATATAGACATGCATACATATATATATATAATTATATAGACATGCATACATATATATATATATATATATATATATATATAATTATATATATATACACACGTATGATTATATAGGCATATATATAATTATATAGACATATATACACCTATATATATACATACATATAATTGTATATACATACGCATATATATACATATAAATTTATATAATACACAAGCATATATATATATATATACATACATACATACATATAAATTTATATAAATACACACGCATATATATACATGAATTTATATAAATACACACGCATATATATATACATACATATAATTTTCTATAAATACACATATATATATATATATATATATATATATATATATACATACACACACCCGTATACATGTACATATAAACACATATATATCTAAAAATATACATATATAAATATATATCAACATAGACCTATCATATATGTATATATACATACACCTTTATATATATATATATATATATATATATATATATATTTACACACACATATATAGATCTATGATGATTGCAGCGTCTTATCAGACGAATTCCACTCCCTCAGACACTTAAAGTCCATGAGCCCAAAAATGACTTCCATCACCACAGGACCATTTAATAGACAAATGCCTGAGAGAGTATCTATACACAGATGATGTTACAGGGTCTTAGCTTTGTACGACAGCTAAGTCTCTCTCTCGGTTCAAAATGTTGAGATCCAGACACAAGCAAGAGCAAGATAGCCAGCAACAAGTTAAAACTGCAGACCAGCTTAATGCGGTACTGGTCTCCCGTTTTATGGTTTTTAAATCAAAGATTTGCTTCTCCTAGAAAGGTTCCCTTCACCACGGCTTACAGGAGCCCTTTCCACCCCAACACTCACATACATACACACAAACACACACGGTGCTAGTTGGCCATTGACCCCGAAAAAGGGTTCATTCGCTCTTTGGAAGGTCTTGTTTTTAAACCTCCACAAGTCTGGTGGGAGAACCAGTTTAGTCGCCGCTGACCCGACCATGAGGCAGGTAGTACTGGGTTACATGGTACCAGTAGCATATGCCATACATACATACATACATACATATATATAAAAAAGACTCTTCCGTTGAGTTTGACGTATGAGTTGTTGAACTAAGTTGTTCGGAAATCCACACAGATGATCTGTTTATAGTGGTGAAGGCTTTGTGTAGAACCAACTACACTTTTTTTGTATTACTGTTAATCTTTGTTGGTGCAGATGACTGTCACCAGAGAGAGTATACATTAGACCGCAGGTTTTTACATCAGAGTTTCCTTCCTTGAGCCGCACGCACACACACACACATTTATATATGTGTGTGCGTGTGTATATATAGATCTATACATCTATATATACACACCTATAAATATATATAAAGATGTAATTATATAGATAACACTATATATATATACACATATCAAGATTATATAGATATATATTTATATATATGTATATATATATATATATAATATAAGCTGAATGTGTGTGTGTGTGTGTGTGTGTGTGTATCTGTAGCTCCTATATGGTTGGCTATTTTAAAAAACTGATTACATATAATGATAGCAGATGTGTTGAGACACAGGAATGGGTATGTTTGATCTGGCAGAACAGTGGTTCATTAAAATTGTGGGGTCTGCATACACGCCTGGTCCACAAAGTATGGAAATAAAAAATTTAACAATTTAAAAAAAAACGTTTCCAAGGGTTTTTGATATAGATGTACATAATAATACTTTGATAAGTATGTTTTAACTTAAATAGGGATGGTATAATAAAATTGTGGGGTCTGCATTTGCGCCTGGCCTCCATAGAATGGAAATAGGCACAGACTTTAATAAAGACTTTTCATATCTATCTGTGTAAGTATACTTTGATAATTATGTTTCAGTTTGAAGAAATATGGTATAATAAAATTATGGGTGTTCGTTCGCATCTGGCCTCCATAGAATGGAAATATGTCACAAAGTTTAACAAGGTTTTTTAATATAGATCCACAGAATATTGTGATAAGTGTTTCAGTGTGAACAGGTATGGTATAATAAATTATAGGGTTTATCTATTTTATTTTTACTTTCATCATATTTTGCTTTGGTTTTGATACCACCAAATTCGAAGTTATCTATTTACAACCCTTCCTTTTCATAACCTATCATATTTTCATTAATCAGAGTCCATTTTCTGTAGGCTGTTTTGAACCCAGTCAACGATATATATAATTTATACATAAACCTGTATATATATATATATATATCACACCTACGAATGTATATAGATATATACATATATACACAGGCGATAAAAAGAAAGTCTGCACTTGTAATTTTTTCAAAATCTGCAAATTTAAGCTTAATTCAATGTAACTGTTTAAATAAATTATACCTCACTTGATTGGCCTTTTATTCTTCTATAATTTTGCCATAGAATTGAGGTCTGAAGACTGTGCAGGCCAATCCAAACATGGAATATTATGCTTTTCCAGGAACCTCTTGACATTGCCAGCTGTATGAATGGGAGCATTATCCTGCATGAAGATGGGATTATCATCCAAATTCCGGCCAAAGTAGGGTAGAAAATGCTCAATCAACATATTAATGTACTTGGTCAAATTAATTCGACTTTACAAGCAAACTATAGGCCCTAGACCATTGGTACTAATAATGCCCCACACCAAAACTGAACCTCCACCACCTCGCAGTGTTGAAACTGAGAACCTAGGATTAAATTCGTCTTTTATTCGACGGACTTACTGCCTACAATCACTACCTAGCCTATTGAACTTGCTTTCATCACTAAAAAGCACTTTTAACCAATATGAAGGGTTGTGATCTTAATTATATCTAACAAAGTCCAGACGGCACTTTCTGTTCTTTACAGAAATCATTGGCTTGTATCTTGCAACATGTCCTCGCAAATTAAATTCCTTTAATCTGTTCTTGACAGTAGAAAGAGAGGATTTTTTAACAAGATTGCACTGTTGTTGGATTTGGGGAGTTGTTTCAAGTCTGTCTCTTAGGCTACGAATCTTGATAACATTGTCTTCCCTGTTAGAAGTAACTCTAGTATGACCAGATTTAGGGGCATCACAATCACTGCCGGTGTTTTGGTGCTTTTGCACAGTCTTTCATACCATTTTCTCATCACATTGCAATCTGCCGCGAATTTCTTGATTGGATGAACCAGACAGGTGGAGATTAATGAGCTCCTGACGATCACTAAGAGAAAGTCATGGCATATGGACCAAATGTTACGTTGTATAACCTGGAACAACAACAATTACGATTATAGATGCTTTGTTGCCTGTTGGTGGATATCTTAAACTGACTGAGGGGTGATAATTTAAGTTGGTTCTAAGCGAATTTGTTGCTGCACACTTTCTATTTGTCTCAATCTGAAGTTATTTTTTAAGTTGATATGAACCCTACAATATTTCAATTAAAAGTCGGATATGAATATGTAAATTATAGAGGACTAAAATGCAAATCAAATGAGGTATAGTTTATTTAAACAGTTACATTATATATAAAGATGTGTGTATGTGTATATATATATATATATATCATCATCATCATCATCATCGGCGGTCACTCGTGTCCGAGTAAGACTGTCCTCCGTTGTGGCTTCTGTGGGTCCTCAGGTGAGCATAGAGCCCAATCCTAGACCCAATTTGTCTTGTGCAATTTGGGCAGATAAAGGTAGTGGTGGTGGGGTGGGGTTGGGTGTGTCTGGTTGATAATCTGTCCTTTCTGTGCTTGCGTTTATCCTCAGCAACTTGATTTAGGTCACTACTATAAAGCGCAGCACCTTCGTGGACAGCGCTCCTCCATGCCAACCTGCTCCCAGCCACGTCCTCCCATCTCTCAAGGTCCATGTGAAACCGCTTTAGATTTGCTTTGATGTTGCCCTTATACCTCATCTTTTGGCCACCCTGGGCACGCTTTCCCTCAACAAGCTGAGAGTAGAAAATCTGTTTTGGGAGGCGGAGATCCGGCATTCGGACAACATGACCAGTACATCTGAGCTGGCGTTGAGCAACAGTAGCGGTGATAGTGGGAATGTTGTTTTACATCTATGACAGACCCTGGATAGCCACTGTAAGTGTGCCTCCAAATGAAATTTTTGTGGCAAGAATTGCAGAATCACCTTTCCTGAGTAGTGGGCACCTATATATGCATATATATATAAACATACACCTATATATGCATATATATATAAATAAACATACACCTATATATGCATATATATATAAACATACACCTATATATGCATATTTATATAAACATACACCTATATATATATATATATATAAACATACACCTATATATACCTATATATACATATAAATATATAAATATACACCTATATATACATATATATATATATATAAACATACACCTATATATACATATATATATATATAAACATACACCTATATATACATATATATATATATAAACATACACCTATATATACATATATATATATAAACATACACCTATATATACATATATATATAAACATACACCTATATATACATATATATATGTATAAACATACACCTATATATACATATATATATGTATAAACATACACCTATATATACATATATATATGTATAAACATACACCTATATATACATATATATATGTATAAACATACACCTATATATACATATATATATATAAACATACACCTATATATACATATATATATATAAACATACACCTATATATACATACATATATATATAAACATACACCTATATATACATACATATATATATAAA
>NC_136482.1:14345772-14540772 GCF_053919585.1 Euprymna scolopes | reverse complement strand
GTCACGAATTATACTTGTTCAAGTAAGAGTTTTGGCTTTAAACTTCTGATGATTAAAAAGCCACAACTTGCCATGTACTGGTACTGCGGATGGCGTGGAAATTCAATATATATATATATATATATATATATATATATATATATATATATATATATGATTAGTTTTTTTTTTTTGGAAAAAGAATTCCAGCAGAGTGCTCAATTAAAAGGAAAATCCAAATTGTAAGAGCGTATTTATATTTTGTGTACAGAAAGTTGTTAGTTGAGACAGATCATTGGTACCATCGGTTTCAAGCCCGGTTTCAGCCAATATTCGTCTCTGCAGACGAATATTGGCTGAAGAGAGCTTGATAAGGATACCTTAAACGGGCCTTATTATCGGGCTTTAAACCGACGGTACCAATGATCTGTCTCAACTAACAACTTTCTGTACACAATATATATATATATATATATATATATATATATATATATATATACAAACGCACACACACACACACGCACGCACACATATATATATATATATATATATATATATAGAGAGAGAGAGAGAGAGAGAGAGAGAGAAATATATTTCCCCAAAACCTTTGGCCTTGACGGCGGGGAAACTAAAACTTGCTGCTATGGCTTCAAATGATCTATAATAACAGCAAGGGGAGTTTTTATTCGAAATATTTCTCATATATCTCCCCTCGCTTTGGAAATAGGGTACGATTATGAATATCTCCATATATCGAATAATCCTTATACACTGTGAAATTTACTTTATGTATGAAAACCAAAGAAGGGGAGATATAAAATATGAGAAATATTTGGAATCAAGTATCCCCTTGCTGTTATTTCAGTTCATTTGAAACCATAGCAGCAAGTTTTAGTCTCCCTTCCATCAAGACCATCGGTTTTGCAGATATTTTATAATTCATATGCAAAACTAGGAAAACAAATGACTGTGATTTAAACATTTTATGGCTGTAAAAAGTGCCAAAAATAGGCTTTGGATGGGGCCCTTAATATGCGACATAAAGGGTAAATCTCACATAGCCTACTACAAAATTAGATAATTACCTTTCCAACAAGCCTTCATTTGTTAAATTCTGATCAATAGTCTCTGAGATTTGGAACTTATAAAATTGCCAAAAAAGGTGATATATCTATCTATATATAGATATATACAAGAGAGGGGAGATAACCAAGCAAAAAAAAAACCCCAAGCAAAATTCATCCCAAAGCAGCAAAGCTAAAGCTGGCTTGCCAGGACACTATATATACAAATGTAAGCAAATTTGGTCATATTTTATTGGTTTGAAAATATAGGTTCTTTTTTACCAATTGTCATAAAATTTTAACTATAGAATAGTATTATAATCTTCAAAAACCTTGTAAATGTTCATGTAGTTTTGTCCCATAGAACCAAAGATATGAGCATTTCAATATTCAATTTGCCTACAAGTATATATTTAAATGCACATATCTTTGGTTCTATGGAACGAAACCACATGAAAATTTGCTGGCTTTTGGAAGATTATAATACTATTCTATGGTTAAAATTTTATGATAATTGGTATAAAAGAACCTATATTTTCAAATCAATAAAATATGCCCAAATTTGCCTACATTTGTATATATAGTGTCCTGCAAACCAGCTCCACTTTGTTGCTTCGGTTGTCTCTCTATTGGCTTTGCCAGGTCATTAATATACATACATACATGTGTGTATATATATATATATATATATATATATATATATAATTAATTTTAATTCGACCGTTTTGGATTTTTTTACCCTTCACCGGACTATCCATTCATGTGAAATCTTTTTATCATTTTTCTTTTACCTCCTATTCCCCTTACCTCACCCTTTTTTTAACCAAGTAAGATCTGTGACTTACTTGTAGTTTCATTAAATACTTTTATATGCAAAATCCGATCCCGCATTTTGCTAATTCCTGCCCTCTGATGAGAAGGAGAGTATTTCTTCGAAACTCCACGGATTAAGGACTATCCACTTATCTTGTGCTTCCTTTTTTAAAATTAAATATGTTTTTAACTCTTTTTCAAGATGTCTTATAACATGTTTTATTAATCATTTGTTCATATATATATATATATATATATATATATATATATAGTTAAAGAGATAAGGAGAGTAAAAGAACTTTATTTCATTATAAAGTCAATATGGGTTGAAAAAAAGGGAGGTGGGGAACATAAAGGGGGAAACTTCTTGACACCATAGTATTTTGAAGCCAAACGCTTCTCATCAGAAGAAGAGAAAAGGCCAGCATTATACAAAAATAAGTGTAAAAAGACAATACTGACTTCAAATACATTCTAAAAGCATTTTGAATATACCCTAGTCATATCAAATACCCTACTGGGCCCTTCTGCTTGTGTGGTAATAGAAATTCTCAAGTACACTTGTGATGTTAGGCTGTGAAAGGGTGTTAACTTTGATCAAAATCGGATTGTTCCTTTTTAATCGGATTTTTCGATTATTGATGTTAGATTCTTATCAGAGGCATTCCTGTACAGAATGTACCTGACAACCCTGCCAGACACATAAAGTACATTTGTGCGAAATTTTGAAAAAAAATATCGGCTCAGCCATTTCAGAGTCCATAGATAACGCATTCACACACACACACACACACACACACACACACACACACACACACACACACACACACACACACACACACACACACACACACAGTGCCTTTTATATATTAGTAGATATATGTACATATATATATATATATATATATATATATATTCTTATCTACACATATGTATAATATATATACATATTTGTACATACAAAATATATTTATACATATTTACACAAGTATAATATACATACATATCTAATATATATATATATATATATATATATACACTAGCAGAGAGATTTGGTGTTGTTCAGGATTAAATGAGTTTAACAAATATTTCATTTTCCCATACTTTTAAATCAATGAAATCACTCATTCTTTAATCAAATTGATTGATAGCATTCTCTTGTTAGCCCCCCCCCTCGCAAAAAACCAGGAGGAAGTTTCACATGCCTCCCCGCTGTGACTTGATTAACAATATATTGTAGTCTACATTGCACTGTAGAGAATCTACTGCTGATTTTATAACATCATCTCTAAATAATGGCTTTAATTAAAGTTTAAAATGCAAAAGCAAGTATCATGGTTCAGTTGTGCTCCAAACAGAAGCATTCATTTTAAAAGCTTTCCTATCTTATTAAAAAACCAAATGCAGATTTTATGAAATTATTTTTACATAATGATTGAATTAAAGTTATACGTATAAAAGCCAAGTATCATGGTTCAATTGTGCTCTAAAACGAAACATTAATGTCTAAGGCGCCCCTGTCTTATAAAAAATCTACAGTTGATTTTATAAGGTGGGCCTTTCTGCTCATGTGATGATAAAACTTATCAGATGCATTCCGATACAAAACGTACATAAGAACATACCCAGGCATATCCAGTACATTTGTGTGAAATTTTAAAGAAATCAGCCTGACCGTTTCCGAGCCCATAGTGAATAAACTCACGCACACACATATATATTGTTTCTTTATATATATATATATATATATATATATATATATATATATATATATAATATATATATATATATATATATATATTGATGTATCCTTATATATATGTGTGTGTGTATATATATGCATATATATATATATATATATATATATATATTTATGCATGTATATATGTATTTATGTATGTATATGTAAAAAGTCACTGACGGGTTGAAAATCTTTATCATTTTACCATTGACACACCGGTTCCCATCAGATCATCAAAGTTAAGCAACAGTGAGCCTGTCCAGTACTAGATGGGTAACCATTTGAGACTTCCAGGTGCTGTATGTGTTCTCCGCTTATCTCGGCATTGTTTCTAGTCATCCTGGACTTCTCCTTGCCACTGGACTCATGCAGTGCCGATTCAGGAGAGGTGTGGTTGGTGATTGCGCAACCCTTGCCTCAAAATTACACACACAGCTGCCCCTACAGGGGGTATCCTTTGTCTTTCGAGACTGAACGAAGGCATCGATACCTAATTTATTTTTGAGGATTGTAAATTTTTTAAAATTAATAATTCTCCTTGGTCATTTGTCAACTGCCATACAGTGGATGTGGCCATTCATCTATTCCATCCAGGGTTCCATCTACTAAATTGAGGTTAAGCCTAGATCTTAGCACATTGAGAGGGGTTTATTAGCAAGCTTTGAGGAGCACAGTCATTATATCATTGCATGATCGCTGCAAATCAGTTTGGTAATGTCGTCAACTGTAACAGTTCACTGTTACAGTTGACGACATTACCAAACTGATTTGGGCAATAAACTTTGTTTTATTTCAACTAATGTAATTGTAATGTAGGGCATAATCACGTTGACACACTGGTTCCTTCCAGATCACTGAAGTTAAGCAACAATAAATCTGGCTAATACCAAATGAGTGACTATTTGGGAATACTAGGTGCTGTATAGGTGGCGAGACAGTTCTATTGTCAAAGGGAAAGTTAGGCGCCTCCTTCCCTCCGCTAATCATTGGGAAACCCTTGGGCAAGGTCGAGTACCCACTTAAAAGCCAACAAGCTTAGGAAGAGCACATTATTCAAACTGGTTCTCATTTTTCTACGAATTATGAAAAATAATAAATACATAAAAAGAAAAAGAAAAATTTTTGGAAAGAGCACAAATATGAGAAGCTGAAATGGATAATATTTAAAAGACATTATTTTTCATAAATAAAAATTGTTTACATTTTGCAATATTTTACACATTTTGTAATGTCTTAGTCAGATTGTGTTAAAATTACAGAAGGATATCATAAAAATTAAAGAATCTATTTAAGTTCAAAACCCTTCAGTGACTTTTTGGACACGCTGTGTATATATATAGATGTATATATATATATATATATATATATATATATATATATACATGTGTGTGTGTATATATATATATATATATATATATATATATATATATATATATATATATATATATTTATATGTATTATGATGAGAATAATGGAAATAGTATTCCGACGAAGTAGAGAAAAAAAGGAACAAACCAAGTTGTGTGTTCATCAACGTTTCGTCTTTATTTCCCACTGCCAACAACCATTACAATTCATCCAGAGGAAATCTCGAAATAAAGGCGAAACATTGATGAACACATAACTCGGTTTGTTCCTATTTTATTTCTCTTTATATATATATTTATATATTCTATCAGAATAGATACTATACTTTGCTCCTAGCCAAAAGAACAAAATTTAGTTAATGCAAAAAAAAAAAAAAAATGCTTAAAAGGAAATGCTACAGTTTGTAAAGTTTCAAATGAAATCAAAGTAAACCTAGACATTTATTTTATACAACTTGCTCCGAACTGTGCTTATCCACCATTCTGTCTCCATTGTCTTAATTAAGATAAAATAAAAATGTAATAAGTCTTCAGATGTACCTTTCCCTCGTACTGTACATCGATAATCTCTGGCTTACTGGGATATCCTCCGAACATTTATTTCGGATATACCTCTGCATTCCATCCATATGTCCCCTTTAGTATCAAACCTGACTCACTGGTTTGGATTCATTAGACTACTGTTTTCATCTGGAGTGTGATTTTCACAACGTTTCGGTCGATGTAACCTTCAACCTTCTTCAGGTGTATCTTGTTGAACTCAGGAATGCTTCTGTCGAACTCGGGAATTTGGACAAAATTTTGAGCAGAACCCTTTTTTTATTTCATGGGGGTAGCAATGACCTGTGGCGCAGTGGTTATAGCACTTGGAAAAATTAATTGTAAAAGTGATATTCTCCTGAAGGTTGAAGGTTCAATCCTCAGTGTGGGCGACCGAAATATACATTTGCAAATTACGTAGGACCTCTATCCAGTCATAGCTGATGGAACAAGAGCATGCTAACCCCGTGAAGTAAATAAAAGGTTCCACTCAAAATTCCGTCCAAATTCCCGAGTTCAACAGAAATATTCCCAAGTTCGACAAGATATACCTGAAAAAGGTCGGAGGTTACATGGACCAAATTGTTGTGAAAATCACACTCAAGATGAGAACAGTAGTCCAATGAATCCAAATAATACGAATAACCAATCCTCATCTCAAAAATTCAGAAACGTCACTTGTTAAACATTAGTATAGACTGCTTCATACTCTCCAAGGAATTTTAGCAAAAAATCTAAGAGTCAGATGTGGTTCACTCTAGAATGTGCTGATGCCATTGCACACAGAAACCACTATTTCCCCTGCTTTCAACAAAATAAATGTTCTGAAACTAAAACCACCTTTAGGACTGCCAGCAACCACTGCAAAAGAGTAATAATAAATGTGAGAGAGTCCAAGTCTAAAGTAGCTGAGCAGTGGATTAGTTTCCATGAGTTTTAGCGAATAACAAATAGAGTCCTGAATAGAGGTGTGTCCTCTAGCCCAACCATCATCAAAGGACCTGAGGTAGTTTCGTCAGCATTTGACGAAGTCAAACTCTTTAAGAACTTTACAGCAAAATCTACCCTTTGCAGCCAGAGCTGCCTACTTCCCTATTTTTTCCTGTGTCTGATAACACGCTATGTAACATATAAATATTTGTGTATGCTGTTGCCAAACTTATCAAAAACCTTGATTCCAGTAAAGCAACAGGCCCTGACAGCATACCAATCAAAGTGTTCAAAAAGCTTTAACCGAAACTAGCTCTCATACTTACACAGCTGTTTAAACATTGCCTTAATAAGAAATGCTTCCCAATACTCTGGAAAACTTCATCTGTATTTAAAAAATTCTGGAGATCGGTCATCTACCTCTAGTACAGACCACTTAGTGAATCTCTTAATATGGGCCTTCCTTTCTAGAGCAATTGCTCTTGATATATCAAAAGCTTTTGATAGGATAGGGCATAAAGGTTTACTTCACAAGATTTACAGCTACTGAATAGCCGAAATGTCCTCTAAATAATTAAATCCTTTCTCCCTGATAGGTTTATAAGAGTAGTTGTGGATGGGCAATAATCAGAGCTCATAGTATCAACACTGGCGTCCCTCCGGGTTCCATTCATCAATGATCTCTCAAATCACATTCTTAGATCATTCACAGACATCTATACAGACGACACTACCATCTATGGCAACACTTCACTGATGAAGATCTTTCTGATTCTTTTTCTTCTGACCTTGAGCATGTCATGCAACGGGGGAAAAGGTGGTGGGTTACTTTTAATGCTTCTAAAAACAAGCTTCTCTATTTCCACCATTAAGGCTCTGATCCCCTACTGACCCCCATTGAAATGAATTGCTCTCGTTTTGGGGAAGCACCATGTTTTGATAAGCTTCTGGGACTGACCTTCACTCTTGATCTGAAATGAAATATATACATCAAGATGAGAATAATAATCCGAAATAAAAATAAATTGATATATAATGCTCATCTCAAAAATGAATTCCAATTAAGGAATAATATATATATATATATATATATATACCAATCGGTACGGACCCGACTATAGAAGATCAGATAAATAAACGTGGATTTATAAGATCAAAGAATCCAACCTTGATCACCCTTCGGGGCCCATGGCACAGTTGATAGAGACGTTGCATCTCTACAGTTCCGGATGAACATTGTCTGAAGAAAGCAGTTTCAATCCCACCCAAAAAGCGTTCCAGAGGTTAATTGGCCAAAATGTGGTGAGACGATAACAACTACGGATGGCAGTGATGGCTGAGAATGCAGTTAAGAGATTCAAAGTTCCTATCCGTCACGGTTACCACCTGACGGATGCCAGAGGAATAGTTGGCCGAAACGTTGTGAATAAACAAAACCAATAAAAGATCAAAAACAACAACTAATAAAGATGAGAATAATAGTGTGAAATAAAAATAAATTAATACATCAAATCTGTTGCCAAGATTGCTGGGAAAATAGTTGGATTATTCTACTGCTCCAGCAGATGTCTCACTGCTAATGCAATCTTCTAGCTGTATAAAAGCCAAATACATCCTAAGAAGGAGTACTTTTGCCACAGCTTCTCACATCCTTTCTTCCCTTGACAAAACTTCTAGTGGGAGATGTCCTTTTCTCCTCTCTACTGTTTCTTTCTCATAGAAGAGATTTGTGAGCCTGAGATTGATACAGAAATAATGTTGTTTTTTGACGTTCAATTATATATATAAAAATGACATTATTTTTGCACCAACCTAATATTTTTATGGTAGGTGCTCGACTGAGCTTCATTGTAAGTTTTTCGCAGCAAACACCTGACTAACTCAACAACTATCAGCAGTTTCCCTTATTCTCTACCTGTGTTTAAACTAAGCAAAAATTCTATGAGCAAAGTTTCTTTCCAAGAATTATTCATCTATGGAACATAATACCACAGAGTTGCTTCCCAACTGATTATGACAAGGTCTCTTTCAAGTCCAATGTGAACAGGTTCTTGGAGAGTTGCCCTCTAAATCAAATCATCAAACTTCCATTACGATACACATTAACCCTTATTCTCGAGTGGTCTCTGGGCTTTGATGAGTAGTGA
Organism: Euprymna scolopes; assembly: GCF_053919585.1. Lineage (NCBI taxonomy): Eukaryota > Metazoa > Mollusca > Cephalopoda > Sepiida > Sepiolidae > Euprymna > Euprymna scolopes. The sequence continues at coordinate 14,532,191 of NC_136482.1, read as the reverse complement.
CCGTATGATAAAAAATCATCATCATCATCATCATCATCATCAGTAGGATACTCACACAAGTAATTATCAATGATCACTCAATGGCACCAACAGATATTTCCTGGAGTTTGAGTGACAGCAAGTCTCCACAGATTTCCAACATCTTCCACTTCGTTTAATAACCATTACAAATCACTTTATGTTTTTGCAACAGCCGTTTACAATTAATTTCTCACTGTTGATATTCTCTGGCCCTTGAGTGGCCATAAACCTCTTCAGGATTCTAGTGCTTTCTGTGCCTTTCCAGTAGAAGTCTGGATGGTGCTTTCTATCCTTTCAGCCAGTGTATCATTAGTCATAGAAATCAGTGTTTGAGAAGGTTTCTTGTAATTATTAAAGGAAATAAGTCTTGGCAGCATTGAACGTTACCATTCAGTTATGACGCCATTCCACTACGGACTGAAGGTTTTCCTCTAGAGTTTTAGCCATTTCCTTAGATATGTGTTCATTCGTTTTCCCTTCAAGTCTGTTATAGAGTGTGGTCTCATCAGCAAATATGCCCACTTGGAGACAATTTTATTAAGGAAGTCATTCATAATAAAGGTCCAAGGATTAATCATTGTGGTACATCATGTTGTTTTGATGTATGACCATCAAGGACAAACTGGATTTTTCTCTTATCTAAGAAAGACTTGATCATGTTATGTCTAGTAATAACATATGATGTAATTTTCATGGGAAGACCATCATGCCAAACCTTGACAAAGACCTTAGATATGTTTAGGGCTACTGAGCTAGCTTCCTTTGCCTTATCCAGTGTGTGGTATATATGCTCAAAGATTACAATTAGGATATCTGCAGTAGAACGGGTTTTCCTAAATCCATACTCTCAGTTGGAAATGAGTTTATTACCTATGAGGTGGTGGACTGGTACTTGATTGCTTAAGAACTGAAAGATTTTGGTGAAGAGAAAGCGGAGGTTAATGGTGTAATAATTTAATGGCGTAATAATTTAATGGCGTAATAATTTAATGGGTCGATTCTTTCACTGGAATTATTGAAAGCTGGTACAATAGATGCAATTTTCCAGCAGTCAGGAAAACAAGTTCTGGTAAGACATTTGTTGAAGAATTGGAGCAAGCTCAGTGGATCATTATTTAATAGTATAGCAGGGATAAGATCAAGCCCACATGCCTTCAAGATGTCTATTTTTTTATGACAGCACAAACAAGGGAAGGGGTGATTTTTATGTATATCAGTATGGCTTTTGTACTTAAAGGGAAATTTGGGAGGGAGTGGCTTATTGAGTCTAAAGTGGAGTTGGAGGCAAACCGTTTGGCAAACAAACATTTTTGTTGGATAGTGGGAGAATTATTGATTGCTAATTATACACTGTTATAAATTTTCCAGAATTCATGACTTTCTAATTTCTGCAACTCAATATGTTTTCTGGTGACTTCGGAATGTCTTCTCTTAGCTGCTACTATTTTTCTCTTACAATTATTTCGAACTTCTACAAATTTTTGTCTATTTGTATTGGACTTATTTCAGATAAATCTATTGAATACATGTTGCCTTTGGGCAATGGTAGCTGCACAAGCAGAGAAGAACTATTGTGAAGAGTGTGATTTGCTGAAGAACTTCTGTGTGGGAACTTATGGTTCAACAGTTGGTTTAAACCATTCAGTAGCCTCATTTGCACTCAGTTTTGCAGGAAGTAAAAAGATACTATTCTATGGAGCATCTCTGATGTGATCCCTGATTGCTTCTCAGTCAGATTTCTACTATTATCACAACGTGATCAGCATTCTCAAGTGAGATTTTGTTACACAAATCTTAGAAACTGTGGCCAGAAATTGATCTAAAATTCAGGCTTGTTGATCCTGTCAATCTGGGAGGCAAGTTGGAAACATGACTATTAGGGAATATAGAAAAAATATGTATGATGCTACCAGCTGTGTCTGTGTAACTAGAGAAACCAAACCAAGAAGTCAACTAGCCAAATTCAAGAACCAGCTATAAAACCTTCCTCTAATCAAACAAGAAAATGTATCATCGAGGCTAGTGGGTCATCCATCCCCAAAATCCAAAGTGATGTACATTGTTCAGAGTCTACAAAGTTTGATACAGCAAATGCGCCAAGTGCAGAACTGATCAAGGTTAAGCCTATCATTACCTCTTCCCAACCACTCTTCTATGCCGGTGTTGACTCTTCCCCTACATGTGAAGATTCTGCCATGATTACCTCTGCCTGAAAAGACTCGTGCAGAACCCCTTAAAAATCACCATCACACAAACTAGCCCGACAACAAAGATTCTCCCACTAACCAATGCAGTGTTATAGTTTTTGGAGCCCACCACAAAATCGCTACTTTACACGCTGCCTCTTGACATAAAATCCACTCTTGATATCACTTAATCTATCCTATTAGACACAGGCCATGTTCTCGAAATCCGCAAGGTTGTGTGAGTAGGAAAGGCAGACACATCATCCGATCACTTTCTCCAACCCAGGCGGCTGAAGATAATTTTTACCACTTCTGAAGCTGAGACCTTCCTCACCAAAGTCATCCAATCAGTTCCTATCCCTAAATTTTCAGAGAGGCTCTTCCCCCTGGGAGAGAGTTTGGCACCATAATCTTGTAGAGAAGCTCAATGCAAGATGGCAAAAAGACAAAATATTCTTCAAAATTCGTCATGGCCAAATTGTCCAGTCCTACCTGTGAACCCATCCAATTATAGTGTCAGCCGGCCAGGTAACAAATTAAAAGTCTACAGTGTAGCCCAGGGTGGGTCTAAACAGCCCCAACCCCTACTTGTCCCACCAATTTGCATCCCCAGCACGACCTCAGAGAACTCAATAACCGTCCTCTACACCAATGCATGTTCCCTTCTGTCGAAATGCACAGAGCTTCGACCGAATCTTGAAAACTGTTACTGATGTAGTTGTCATCACAGAATCGTGGTTACACGCTGCTGTCTGTCGAAATTCATCTACAGGGCTACTCCGCATTCAGATGTGATAGAGTCAATAGAACAGGTGGCGATGTTATTGTCTCCATGAAATCATCCCCCAAACTAACCAAAGTCCCTCTCTCCCCAGATGCCAGCCAGACGACGAACTATGATGCTGTCCTGTGCCACATTTCTGTTGTTGCAGTTATGCTTCCCATACTGACCTATCGACCTCCCAAATCTGATTTTACGGACAATCACCATCTCTTAGCTGCCATAGAATTAACTTTCTGAATGCGCAAAGACTGTCTTATCATCGGTGACTTCAATTGAATGGTTTGCCATATCATGTATGCCCCAAGCAACTAAGTCTTTTGGAGGTGTTGGATGATTGCTTCCTGTTCCAGCATGTAAACTCCCCCATCCATTTTTGTGGTGGAAATTAACCATCGACTCTTGATCTGGTTTTTATATCATACTCCCAATTTGTCAAATGTCACCACCCTGCCACCTTTAAGGTTGGGAGATCACTGCATCCTGAGTTTCAGCGTGCTCACCTCCTTTCTTCTCGTCAATCATGCAATGTATGTTCTCATCCACCAATATACCAACTCTTCTTGATGCTGCAAACACTATTGATTGGCATACCATGAGTTCAGTTGAAGACCTCTGAACAGTGTTTAAGCATGCAATTGCCTGGATCACAGAACTTACTGAAGAATCCACAATGCGCCAAAAGTAAATCATGAGTAACAAAAGAGGTGAAAACAGAAAGAACCCTAAGGAATGCAGCTTAGCAAGAGTACATTAAATACAAAGCAGATGCCACCTCCGCACAATACAAAAAGCAGCGAAACCATGTCGCCTAACATTGAGAGGCAAGAGTGTCTGAAGAGCATAACGATGCTAACGATGCTAACCGAAACCCAAAAGCATTCTTTGCGCATATCCAATGAAATACTTGCCTAAACAACCAGATTGTCAGGTTGAAGACAGACCAAGCAACTGTTGTAGATTCCACTAAGCAATCTGCCATTTTTGCAGCAATCTTCTCAACTATCTTCAGAACAGATGATGGCAAAGAACAACCACCGTTTGACTACGATGCCCCACCTATGCCGCAAATCGAGTTTGACAGAGAAGATGGTGACTGGCTGCTAGAGTCTGTCAGTCAAACCAAGGATCTTGGAGTGATTGTGCATTCCATATACTCACCCTCTGAACACTGTATCACCGCTGCAAATAAGGTCAGGGTTGTCCTGCATCACTCCTTTGGTTGTTTCACTCCCTCCATCTTCCTTCCCCTGTACAGCTCCCTGATGTGCTCGATTCTCAAATACAGTATTCAAGCCATATCTCCCTATTACATGAAGGACGTCCAGCATCTTGAACAGGTTCAGCGCTTGGCAATGAGAATGGTTGCTGGCCTTAGAGATCTATCCTATGAGCAACGTTTAAGGGTTCTAAATCTTTTTTCCCTTGACTGCAGGAGGCTTCCAGGCGACCTCATCATTGCCTACATCTTCCATAAACAATGTGGCCTGGACTGGCACCTCTTCTTCACCTCTGCCCCAGACCACGGGACACGCAAAAAAAGTCTACCTTCAACGGTTCTAGAGGCTTCTACGCCAAGCAGTGTTCTTGGTTCAAGTGGCATCTCCATGGAATCAGCTATCCGATGAGGTTGTAAACTAGCCCACGCTACGGGGCTTCAAGGTGGCCTTAGAAAGACGCTGATCAGATCTCCAAGGTTTCCCCTCATATAGTTTCTCTTCGTACATAGTCCCCTAAATTCCCACTGACTTTTTCTCCTTGTAAATGCCAATCGCTTATGCATTTATTCTTTGACAATTCAATGAATGAATGAAGCCAATTACTTAAAGTCACCAAATATATATCCTTGGGAGCAGGTATTGAGAGAAAGTGCTGCATCTATGCTGTCAGACACATGGTGGATTAGAGTACAGTCCTGATTGAGGAAAAACGATAGAGGAAATATAAGTAGTTGCAGGTTTAGTTTAAAGCATATGACTCTAGTCGAGGAGAGATTACTTCGAATATAGAGTTCAAGTCCATGCATATGTCTGTCTGAGTCCTTATGGAAGTAACGAGGCAGGCGCTAAAATATCTGGGGAGTTTGCTAGGAGAAATGATTCTACATCTTTGTTAGTTCTAAGTCTGCAGATATTTGTGAACGGTAAGCCTCAAGGAAGGAGGCAAATTGGCTTTGTTTGAGTTTGTGTCTGTATTGATTGTACTTTCTTTTTAGCTGTCATTTTATTTAATGGTTTCAGTTTTAGTTAATGGTTTCAGTTTTAGTTAATGGTTTCAGTTTTAGTTAATGGTTTCAGTTTTATTTAATGGTTTCAATTTTATTTAATTAATTTTTTTGGATTGATAACCTGGGTGTCCCATGTTCGAATCCCGTTGATTCCACAGAAACATTTTCACTTGAACATGTTGGCAACCTGCATGTAGTTCCTTCCATATATACCTGATATGATTCTAAAAAACTTCTTAATAAAAAGATATTGAGGAAAAAAATGCCAACAAAATCATCATGAATGAGACTCCTCCTCCTCCCCCTCCTCCTCCTCAACAACAGCAACAATAACAGCAACAACAATCAATATTATCATATGGAAATGCAAAAAATAAAATAAAGAAACGTGATCAGAAGAACGTGATGAAATTCAACAGACTTTGGAATGCTACAACAAGAGAAACTGAAATTGCCGCGGAAGTGCGTTTCGTTGCCAGCAGGACTCTGATGACTACAACGACTTTTTAGTTAATCAGAAACCCGAAAATAAATTTCGAAGAAGCTTACTTTTTTTCAAGATGAGAGATTAAGAATTTATCTTCCAGTAAGAAAAGCTATGGCCCTCTCTCTCTCTCTCTCTCTCTCTCTCTCTCTCTCTCTCTCTCTCTCTCTATCTATCTATATATATATCTATATATATATCTATATATATATATATCCATATCATTACATTAAAGAGTTTGTGGATGGAAGACTATATAAGGACCCCTTCCCTAGTCAAACACTGTCACACACACAGACGTTCAGCTTTATATATATATATATATATATATATATATATACTGTGTGCATGTGTGTATGTGCGTACTTATATGTTTATATATTTAAGACTGACGTGACACCTTCTCATTGGCTATACCTCCTTCTCCTCCTCCTTCTTCTCCTCCTCCTCCTCTACCTTCCTTCCCTTTCCATTCCCCTTTTCCCCGTGCATCCTCATACTTTCACTACACCGATGAAGACTGAAGGATCGGTCGAAAATTATGTACTTATGAAAAATGTTTTTTAATTTTTTTTCATAATATTATTATTTTGTATTCCTGCACGTCACCAATTAAAAACGAATAAAGAAAAGTTATAAGCTTTTATACTTTTCGCATTCTTTTTTATTCATATATATATATATATATATATATAAGGGGTCTTGGAAGTTTTTCAATGTCAAAAAAGCTTTTAATCCTAAGTATTTCGTTGGAAAACGTTTTTGCTTGTAACTCAATTAACATCTTGCGGTCACTGCACTAGTTCTAATATTATTGTAGTTGATCATCAGTTGTTTGCAGTAAAAACTGTTTCCTGGATTTAAAAACAATAAATTTGCATGAATTGCAGCTGATTTGAAGTAAGGGAAACTGGAGGAATTTTATAATGCTCTTCTAAAAATTTTCAAAGAAAATCTCGCAGTTGCAGAAAGAAGACGTGGAATATTAAATTAAAATAGAAACAGAAAACTATCGATTAGAAGGAAAGTATATAACAAGTGGAATGTCAGAAGGAAATGGAAATAGAAAAGCTGGAACAAATAAAAAAAAACTTGAGGAAATGTTTTTCTTCGTCAACACAGAGAAAAATTATACAAATTATCGAATGGTGGTTAAAATTGTAAAGATGAAAGTGCATTTCCATAAAATGATATTTACAACACTATAGAAAATTTTAATTAAAGATCCTGACAACGTTCGCTTAGTATTTAAAACAATAGGAGGACATGTATAATACGCACTGCACGATTGGGCCAATTTTAAAAAAATCAGAAAATTGGGTACGGTAGGACATACCAAATTCTTCAATTATATTGCCCCCCCACACACACACAAAACAGCGATTTTATGTTTATTGAAGCAATATAATTATTAACAAGATTTACCCCTAAGACATCTCAATTCACAAGAGGTGAAAATGCAAGAATCTGACAAAAAAGATGACGAAGAGTTCACGACTTTTGTTAACCTACTTAGCAAACACTACTATGATGTCAAGTTTGTCGTCGTTAAATGCTAACAATTTAAAGTGCCTTATATTGGCGCAACGATTGATATCGAATACGGATGCGGAAATAGAAAGAAAAGCTTTTAATAAGCTTGAAAATGAATCTAATTAAACACTCCAACATACACAGAGGACTGCCACCGTTTTATTATCGTTCGTCAAAATTTAAAGGACATTGAACAAAGTGGAGCGTTACATTTTTTGGGGAACAACAAAAAGAAAATTGCTTCACCAGCTAAATTTGATTAATAAATAAATAAATAAATAAATAATAATAATAATAATAATCTACCCCCAAACCGTGATTCGATTGCGGACAGCTGCATTGATACAAATATTAATAAGAAAGTGTTTTTTGTAGAGCGATCGCATGGGACACAACAGAGTAAAACCGAAACATTAAATTTTATTAGCATTGCACAATGTGACGAAGTGGAAAATATTGGAATGTTTATATAAATAAGAATATTCCTGTGTGCAGACTTTTCCACGGGGTTGAACAAAACACTAAATGATTATCACTATTTTATTCTTGTTCGCCCCAAACAAATATAATACCAGTTGGGGCCATGTTTACAGAAGACTATGTAACAGATAAGCGAAATGTGTGTTTAAATTACATTTAAACTTCTCAATGTCAGTAGAATCTGGGAAGCAGAAAGAGAATTCCAAAGCCTAGCAGTCCTAGGAATGAAGAAAATAAAAAGCTTTCCGGCAGTTAGGGATCTCTACAGTGAAGGAGTGAGGTTTTGTTGCTAAACGGGGTTGTCTGGGGTATATACGTCGATGGGGTACAAGCGCAATGAGTTCATCTAAGTACATTCCATTAAAATATTTGTAAAACTTGCACAGGGATGCAACATTACGATGATGGGACAGGGACTGAGGCATAATTGATAATGTGGAACCTATTAGATTGGCGACTCTGTTTTGGATCCTGTCTGAGAGTGAGAGAAACTAGCGGTAGATACACCACCCCCAGATGTGGCAACAATACTCCATGCATAGATGAATGGTGGCTTTATGGAGATAAAGGATATTTTCAATTGCGAGTAATTTTCTATCACGGTAGAAAAAACCCTTAATTTCCCTCTTGCTGAGTAATCTAAAAGAAATATTTTCAAAATTTTACTAAGGATTTTGTTTTCAAAAGTTTACTTAAGTGACACATATCCACAAATACCATGGGCGGGGAGTGCTCAAATTACTGTGTATGAATACGCATGAGGGTTTGTACAAATTTGAAAGATTACCGTTTGGGGTAAAGGTTTAACTATCCATATTTCAACAGGTAATGGACGCCTTACTTAGCGAACTAGATATTGCGATAGCTTACCAATAACTAATGACAGTACAGAACAACACAAATCACAACACAGACACAAGTCGCATGTACATGAGGTATTTAAAAGAATTCAAGATTAGTTTCACATTAAAACAGGAGAAATGGGAATTTTTAATGAATAAATAAAATATCTGCATTAAATAATAGGCAAAGACTATAGAAAATCAGACCCAGAGAAAGCAGGTACGATAAAAAAAAAAGAAAAGAAAAACACGTATGCCAGTCCCCGAACACATATCGCCATTGCAAAGTTTTCTTGCCTGTAAATGGTAGCAACATTTATATCGATGGCATACGATATAAGTACTTATGAAGTGTAACGTAGTCGCGAGCACCATCATTTAAATACTATGCATATTGTCGAATCACGTGCCGAATTAATATTACGTCAGCATTTAAAGCGTGAGCATGACATCAGGGAATGAAATGCATATGTAGGTGTCAAGATTGAAGGAAAGGGGAAGAGAAAAAGAAAAATGAAAAAGTGTGACGATTCAAAAGGTACGCTTGGCATGCACGCGAGTCTCCTCCTCCTACCCCATTCAAAAGCGAGCTGGCCAACCTGTTGGTCTTAGAGAGAATCACTTTCACCCAACAGCTGATTGTACCTATTTACTATGCCTCCCCACGGAGTTAGACACCAGGGTCGTTTTTTAATGTGGAGAAAAGGTACAAAAATAAAAATTGTCTCAGTCGTGAAGGATTTCTCCTCAAAAACAAAGAATTGCTATCTGACTAGAAAAGGGAAAGAAAGAGCGAACATATTGTGTCGTGTTGTAAATACGTGTTAGCAAATTGCATGTGAAACCGAACGAAATAATCTTTTTCTTTCACCTAAAAAAGTTTGTGTCAAATTTTTTTTGTTTTTTTTCGAGTTTCTACACACAACGCTTGGTTCATTTGAAAAGGAATCACTCTCTGACAACACACACGTGGTACGATTTGAGTATACAAATTTAAATAACCTTATTGTGAAGGAAACAAGTGAAGCATGCATGGCCCCCCATGAGTGCACAGTGAACGAGGCATCAGAAGAAATGACTAAGTCCATCATTTGCCACCCCAAAAGTCCCCATATTTAAATTTTAGTTCAGCACCATGCAAAACTGCTAAATAGACATATACAGAACATTTTGGACAAATATGGTAAAATAGTTCCTAAAATGGAGTGTTTTTATTAGCCTTAAAAGAGCCCCTGGGGTCACACCCAAGAGTTATCACGAAGTATAGACAAACAAAATTATATAGAAATCAGTTAGTTACAACTTTTCAGAAAGTTTTATAAAAATCCAAGTCATTAATTTTTTAATAAGCACAAAAGCGTCAATTTTAGCCATTTTAACCTGTAAGGCACCCCTAGGGGGGGAGGGGCAACTGAAGTTTGCCCGGAAAATCCATTCTGTTACGTTTTTAATCATATGTTTAATGTTTGGGCAAAATGTCAAAAATTTCCAAGACATAGTTATTGAAAAAAATGCGGACAGACGAACGAATGGACGGACAAGAGTGAATTTACAGGTCCACCCATCTTTTGTCGGGGGGGGGGGGACTAAAAACTTCTGTAATCATACAAACTATGAAATGAATAAGGAATGCAACGCATTAGGATAGTTTTAACATCATACATTGTGAACATTACAAATAACATGATGATAGACGGAAATATTGTTTTATTACATTTTTTTTTAAACTTTCTAACATGTGTGCGTGTGAGGATGTCGATAGTATCACATTTCTCTTCAGTACTTTTTATCGAACGAATGCTAGATTTTATTTATAACTAGAAACTAAAAAAAAAAAAAAAAAAAAGAAGAAAATTAGTGATATAATTAGAGATTATGCAAAAATACACAGTTAGGATTAGTATGCAGGAGTCTTTTTTATTTATTTATTTTTTTCATGAAGATCGCCCCAGACAAGGGTAGAAGCCATTTGCTGCGAGGAACTAAAAATAAAAAATAAAAACAAAAAATAAAAAAAACAACTATAAGTGTTGATAGATTTCGACCTAGAAAACGGCAATTCTTCCCCTTTGTCAGAAACATCACTCATGTAACATGACGGTTAAAAGACAAAACAAGGGAAGCGAGAGTTATTAGCGTGCAGCGTAATATAAATCGCAATGATGCCGAATGAGTTATCGATCGCCTACAAAGACGCTCCGCAGACACGCCACGCCTCTCGATCAGCCTAGGTCAGCTTAACCTGTCGAGTCCAACTCATGAACACTTGCATACGTTCCCATGTCTGGATTATGTCGCCAGGTGTTTTCTTGATCCCTCTATCTCATCTCTCTCTCTCTCCTGTTGATTTCGTCTCAAGCCCTATCTACATACTTGGCAGCTGAGAGCAGTGGTTGCCAGTGATTACTGGTGTGCTGCGAGAGATAATAGATAGAAGCCAATTAATCATTTTGTTTAATAAAGACATTTAATTTCTTACGCTCAATTCCAAATCGTCGAATTTCTGGAATCTAAACTTTTCGCGCATACTAATTAGTAAGCGCCTTTATGTTTGTATTAGTGATGGGACGATTAATCGTAAAAATCTGGAGATTTTTAAAGCATCGAGAATCGGCATTGAGACTCAATAATAAAAAACCGGATTTTGATACGAAAACGATGACAGATATTGAATACAGGATATGTTGATTTACGTGAATAAAAATTCTCGTCAAATAATCTGCTTTTTTTTATTAATTATTATTTTATTACAAAAAGGCTTTATGATTAGAAAATAATATTATTTTCTTTCTTTTTTTGTGATTGATGTGCCACGAAAATTTAAAAAACTGAATAGTGTGTCTCTGTAAAAGAAGGTTGGGGACAGCTGGTTTAGAGAATTTTCACGTTCGCCAGCGGCACAGTTTCGGATATCTGTCCAGTGATCGTACGGTCTACCTGAAGGATGGAGTTTTGTTTAATATTTGCATTCTCATAGGCACGCACATAAGTAAAAAAGGAAGAGATAGATAGATAGATAGATAGAGAGAGAGAGAGAGAGAGAGAGAGAGAGAGAGATCCACGGTCACCCTTGGGGTCAGCGATCGTTGTCGAGCGAGGTACCGACCGCACATAGTCTCACACTTTTTTTTATAGTATGACTATGAACCAATATCAACGTTCAAAAAATATATTGTAGCAGTTGCACGAGGGATCTATTTTGTTTGTGAGTATGCGTAGTAGATTCAGTTGTGGTTTGGCTTCGCGCATGTTCACTCGCCTCTAGAGTTTTAACTTCGTGGAAATTAGAAAGCGATGGCGCAGAATTGAAAGTTTGGCGCCTCAAAATAGGATTCAAACCAGTCCATGTTTTGATCGCATCTTGATATAATGTGCTATCATGTTCTCCTTGTTTCCCCAGAAGCGGCATGCTAGAATGAAATTCCAAGATACAGCATTCGTCTATCGACAAAAGGCAGCGTACCAAACAATTTTCCTTATGTTCCAATGTTTTGTTGAATAAAAGTCATTACCTAATCCCATAACTCTGGAGTATCCACGAGAGATAGATTTACTCTAATGAAATAGAGTACGCGTGACTATGACACATATGACGCTATTCTGATTGTACCTCCTCTTCTTCCCTCTTTTCCTATTCTGGGTGACATCCCCGACTTTGGCCGTTCCTGTTATTTTATTTTATTTTTTTTTTTTACAAAAGAATCACCATTTATCAAGGCCCAGAGGCAACTCGAGGATAAGGATTAAAGAGTGTACATTGGCAAAAAGGACTATATCATAGTAATCGTTAGAAGTGTAAATTTGGTAAATTGGATTACTTAAAGGGAACGGCTCATCAAAAACTTGTTTACATTGGACTTGAAGCTTTGTTCATGGAATCTACATTTAGGTTTAGGCACAGATAAAGAGTGAAGGAAATTATTGATAGTGTTTACAGCCGAACGAATGTTTTTCGTGAATGTTTGGCGAGGGGGGGGACCATAGATTGGAGCTCAGACGAGCACTTGCCATGAAAATAATTATAACACAGAGACAAGCTCGCAACGTCTCTTCTGTGAGAAAGAGGTTGCAGGGAAGAGAAAAGGGCATCCCTCACTAGGCTACAAAGTCTATTCTGAACACTGTCAAGGCAGGATAAGGTCTTCCTAGCAGCTCCTGTCCAGATGTGACAGCAATACTCCATCCTTAGGCGTATCTGGCTCTTATGTAGGTAGAGAATTGCATTAACAGTGAGATATCTACTGGATCAGTAGAAGGATCCCATCATTTTTCCTGCATGCAAAAAAGATGATCGCCCTGATGAAGAGTCACGTTCCGTCAGATTAACACTCAACCCATGTCGTTTAGATCATGAGTGTAATCGTCCGGCGTTGGCCATTGGAAGTATATCACCGAGAAGCAGAGATAATTTTTATTCAAGAAAAATAAATAACAACTCGACTGTTATTTATTCATTTATTTGTTTTTGTATAAAAATAATTATTTGAATAAATGTTACAATACTGAGTTGCTGAAAGATATAATATAGAATTGTACTTTCTATTTAAGTGATTTTGGATTGGCTTTTTTGGTTCTTTAGTTCTCAAGTTCTGGACGATTTTAGTTGGCGGCAGCAAGCCCAAACCCGGTGACTATATCAGAATGACGTGAACTCCTCGGGTGAGCAGAAGCAAATCATTAACTTGTGTTTTTTCTTTGCTTGTAATCTCTGCGCCCCCCCCCCCCTTGGCATACAGAAATTATAAATTAATAATATTCCTTTCTCCTTGTTTTCTTTTTTTTTTCCAAAGCAGAGAGAAATCATTAATTAATAACTTTTTCTTCTTTTTCTTTCCCAAATCAGAGAGATATCTGTGTTTTCCAGACTTTAGAAAATACCTTTCAATAGTCTCGTCCATCTCACTACCCACTAAATTCAGCGACGGGTCACAGGTCACAACCGTTATTCGATTATCTCAACTCCTAGGAACAATCACATTACGTTTCTTGCTATATTTAATATATATATATATTTTTTCTTTTTCCTTTTCTTTTACATCTGACAATATAGTCACGTGCTAACAAGGCCACTTGGCGTTGCCCGGACACAAATATCGTTATATGATTGCTGCTTGATACGTTTTTATCGATAAATCAAGACGCTAGCATCTTCATTGAAGACATTTGCGTATCTATCTCCCTCCCACACGGAGGGAAAACGAAAAAGAAAACCTGCGCCACAGAGAAAGAGAACTCTGGCCAAACAAAAATTGATCGGATAATAAAAAAATTCAGGCATTTTTACTAAATAAAAAAAAATGGCCAAATAACTATGTTACCAAAGGCAAGATAACTTACTATTATACATAACTGGATAACTTTTTGTGGTTTAACTTACTTTAAAGCATTTATTCGGTTCTAAAAAGGAGTAGCGTCGAGTGCTATGTGAAAACAAGAAAAATGATTCTCTCCGTCCTAGAGAGAGACGGGAGACGGACGGAGAGATTAATTTTTCTCTCTTTTTAACTTCTAAATCAGCTTGTATATATTCAAACTAATCTTTGCTATGACATATTTGAATTCACATCTTTTAACATGTCACATCTATGGAGTCTAGCTAATCGACTAAAAATAGAGAATTAAACAAAATAAGCGGCACAGTAACACTATGACAACTTTCATTGATTTCAGAATTTTCTTTTTTTTAGAGAAACTGTTTATTAGAAGTTCGTTTAAAAAAAAAATGGTCATTCAATTTTATATAATAACAAGTTGCATTCATTCGAGAAATACAAAAAATAAAAAAATAAAAGAAGAAAAAATGTGGAGGTTTTAACGAATTGTCTCTCCTCTGTTCCGAGTGGAATTCTTCAAAAATGAAAAATCAAGACAAATAAAATAAATGTTCACAATAACTAAAATGCGTTAGCAGCGAGAATCCAAGTCAAACAGATAAAAAAAAAATGGGAAAGTATAAATAGGTTTCCTTAGGCCGCCTTGACGTTTCTGCTGAGTGTGTATCTAGGTACTAGTTATCAAACTACTAAAAATAATAGAATCGATTATCTTCAACATTGACACTCCAATGTACCACTTATGCACTAAAAACTAAACCACCAGGGCCTGGTCGTACACACGGCAAGAGAGTGTGCACTAACCCTAAGTCTCTGTGGCAAGACTCTTAATTTCGTCTAGTGATGGACCCCTTAAAATGTAACCAGACACTTGTCACTGGAACTATCGCTCTGGTGATCAGAGCACACAAAATCCGCGTGATCGTCAGTCCATGTGGCAATGCCTTTAGCACACTGGCTGGCCGCTCATCGTCAGATGCTGTGGATTAAGTTCTTCTCGTGGGTGCTTTGGTGAATGGTTGTTGTGGTTTCGGCTCTGTAAATAACTAGGTTTTCAAATCAAAGCAATTCAATAATAACCCAGAGATCTTTTTTTATGAACGAGAATAATCATTCATAAGATATTTCATGGTACACTTTGTGCAAAGGAAGGTTTAATTCTTCGGATTCTTAACGGTTTAATGATGCAGGATGTTTTTAACTTGGGTTCGTTCAGACAGCTTCTCAGTCAGAGGAGGAATAGCTTTTCAACTGAACTCTTTTGAGAGATCAAAACGTACTCTTCGATACTCAGCAAACACATTTTGTTCATTTCCAAACACAATCGTTTTCTTTATAGAATCCTTATTTCGACCACCATCTTTTTTTAGATTAGAATTTCCCCCTCTGTCTTCTATTGTCTTTCTTTTCTCTGTTCTTGCTTCTTCTGAATCAATTTTCTTCCTTTATCTCCCTTAAACACATTTTTCTCTTTAATCCTCTATTTCCTTTTTCTTTCTTTCTCTCTCTTAAACCATTTGTGTCTATCTTCATCTCTCCTCCCCAAACAAATACATTTCTAACTCAATAATTTATTTATTGTAAGTTGTTTGTCTATGATAATCAGCCCTTGTGTCCGGGACTGTCAGCTAATCTGTTTATGGTTGTTCAAAAAAAAAAAAAAAAAAAAAAAAAAACTTTTGATGGCTACATTAATCATTAGCACCAGTTGTCATCCAACCCAGGGTGGCCCATCATTCAGACATCTAAAATATGTGAAAAAAAAAAAAAACAAACAAACAAAAAAAAAACCAGGTAGCTTTTCTCGAGTTTATGTTTTCAATAGACTTTCTGGCGATACGATTATTATTTTTATATAAATTTCTTTGCACATATCCTGCACATGGCTTTTATTTATTTATTTCTTTGAGATCCATTTTTTTCAATCTCTCCAGAAAGGAAATATATCGTCATTCTTTTGAGCCATGTGGGAGTTTTAACAAAATGTCAACACGCACCTCCTAACCATAGTCAGGGTTAACAGATACTGTCCATGCTGTCCATCTTGCTACATCAAGAGGTTTTCGTAATGGGTTTCGTTTAAGGTCCCCCTGCAGTCTGCCCAACCCATCACCAGTTGCTGGTAGACTGAAAAAGTATGAAGCCTCAGATCGATGACGACCGCACCCTCAATATTCCACAATTTACTCCTCCTCACTCCTTTCCCTCCTCCCCCTATTCTTCTTCTTCTTCTAGCACTACCACATACCAAGACCGTCTTAAAAGACAAGATGGCCGGTGGGCAAAAATAATTTAATCTGCTGACGTCATCACTGATAGTCCCTTTACCGGTGTCAAGCATTGCTTGACTCAAGCAACCAACTGTTGTCACCGGTAGATATCGTAACGTATTGTAATATTTCTTTTTTTATTAAAATGCCTTCACGGTGCATCGTTCCGAATTGCAGAGGAAATTATCGTAAGGGACCGAAAGTTACAGTATTTTCATTTCCGAAAAATAAAGAATTATCTTGTCTATGGATTAATGCAGTAAAAAGAAAAGATTTTACACCATCTCCATTCAGCAAAGTAAGTTTTAACGCGCTCCCCCCTGTATTTAACACGATGTAACTATAATTTAATTCAAGATTATCATCCTAAGTTTTTTACCATTCAAAAGAAGAAACTTCAAATAAATTGCTAATATTAAAAAAATTTTTTTACAGCATACAAAACTAAGGAAAATGCGAGACATAACACGTTCTTTTGAAGAGACGATTTTTTAAGCTGTTGACACACGTTTTAAAATTCTAGCAAAAATTAATTTTCCTGAAATTTTTCAATATATAAAAATAAATTATGCCGGCTGATAAAATTTTACAACTTTTTTCAAAGCTAGAAAGATAAAATTTAAAAAATACTTATATATATACTAGCAGGGGTACCCGGCGTTGCTCGGATGTTTCGAGGTGTGTGCGGTTTTGAGTAAATCAAAACAAAAGAATAAAGTACCAGAAGTGTCTTCCTGAGACTGTTCATAATGTTCCCATTGTCGACTTCTTTTTCTGGTTGCAACTGCTGTTGTATTACGACTAAGGGAAGTCTTTTTTGGTGGCATATTTTATAAACGATTGTATTGTGTAAAAAGTGAAAAATTGTTATATGCTCAACTAATGAGCTCTATGGTCTTGATGTTTGACTTTTGATATTTGATTGCCTTTTCAACTGAAAAAGAAAAAACTGACAGAATTAAGTTTATGTTTTTATTGCCCCCCCCCTCTTCTTCCGACGAAATAAATAAATTCAACGTTTCCATTAATGAACGAAATGTATGAGTCTACCACATTATGAATCGATGTAGATAATATATGAGGGGAGTAAAGTTTATGTAAATGCAAACATCGGACTGTATTTTGCAAACGAAATAAACCGGTAATGATGTATATGTATTTGTTATTTATTGCGGACAAAAATGGAAATAATCATAGTTCTTGTAGTGGCCAATTTTGTTGAAAAAAAAAAACATTGCTGTGGATGTTGCCAATACCCCGGTTTTGGGGAAGTTATAATTGCCCCCCCCCTGGCAAACAGAATGACCCAAATATGTAAACTGTGCAAAACTGGGCGGGCAAAAATGAGGGACTTAGTTGTGCAAGCCGATTTATCCTAAATTTTTTGTAGGTTTCCTATGAGTTTTCTATTGTATTCGAAAGAGTAAGGAGTAAACTTAATGTACCAAAGGGGGAAAAAGTATTTGTACACATGAAAAATAAAGTTTTCTGGGTCTATTTCCGAGTTAATTAGTAAAGTGAAGTATTTATACAGGTGAAAAATAAAGTTTTCTGTGTCTATTTCCGAGTTAATTAGTAAAGTGAAGTGCTAAGACATTGTAAAAAAAAACCACCTTGTTAGTACAAAACATGAATTAATTAGAGCCAAACCGAATGATATTGGCGTTCGCAAAAAACAACAAAGTAAAATTTCGTACATGACGCAATGGTAAAAAAAAAAGGAAGTAAATAAAGAACGAAATAAAAAGTGGAGAAAGAGAGGTTCTACTGCAAACCGGAAATAATAGAGAATAGAATAGAATCTCATTTTACGGAATTAGCTAAGAGTGTTAATTTACAATAACACCTATGGCACCATTGGCACTTCTGCATGTCAATAACATGTAATTTAGTTTCAAGAACCGCCGACAGATGTCGTTTGTCAGCCAAAGAACCGGGGGTCGATAACTAATGTTGTAATGGAAAAAAAAAAGTTTAATTCAACTGGGAAATTATTTTAATATTCATTTTAAGAAAATGCTATTTAAAAAGAAAAAGTCGATAAAAGTGAGACATAAACAGTAAAACATTAAAAAAAAGTATTTTATTTCAATATTCATAAACATTAACGTTGTAATTTAAAAAGAGTAAGAAAAGTTTTAAAAAGTCGATAAAAGTGATTAAAAGTGAGATATTATTAATGTGTAGTAATGTATTTTATGTCAATATTCATAAACAGTGAAACAATGTCGATAAAAAGTTGTTACTATTGCAACTAAAACATGTCCTTAGAAAGAAAGAAAGAAGAAAAGAACGAAAGGAAAGAGCAAAACGGAAGTTGTGTTTGTGAAAGTAAGTTTGGTGAGTTTCACGTAAATGTCAATCCAGGTTTTCATAAAACTCTAACCACGCGGGTTATAACGAAATCGAAGTAATGTAATTGTACATTCAATTCCAGGTAACGGATTGTGTTCTGTTTTAATCTAATTTTATTATAATAAATGCTTTATAAATTGTGTTTATGTTTTATGCTAACCAATGGCAAAGTAAGCGTGGTTTGTTTCAGCGTAAGTCCATTCCAGTTTTTAGATAAATTCTAACCGGTGGTCGGCTTTAAATGTCTCTTGTGAACGGTCTGGAACGGTGTAAGTGTGTGGCGGTGGTAGGATGAATTTGTTAGAGAGAGTATATTTCACAACTTCCATTAAATGTAACCGAATTTTACAGTGGACTCTCACCAGACAGAATATAGGAAACTCTGATCAGCAAGATACTGAACAGGTAATAAGCCTATAACATACGACAGATGTCGTGATTCAGTTTGTGAATGATACGGCTGCACCAAATGTATGCAGGTGCAGTCCTATAAAGGTCAAAGTCGAAGGGGAAAAAATGAGTTCATTTTATTTTTTCCAAGGTGAAGTAATTCTTCATATTTACCAAAAACTGTTTATGACTATTTTAGTCAACAACAACAAAAAAAAGTTCATTAATAATTATTTTTCTATCTTATCGTTTTTTTGTCATGTAATTTTGGGTTTGTATTACTGTACACATAGATTCGAAAAAGTTGTCAAAAAACAAATATATAACAAATAAATGTTATCAAAGGCAAGATAAGTTACTTTTCTACCAAACTGGATATATTTTTTGTGTTTTTATTCAATGTAACATGTTTATTCAGCTCGAAAAACATGCAGTGTTTACCGATGTATTTTGGACAATTCAAAATGGCGGCCGACTCTCTCTTAAACACGGTAAGTTCGAGAAAAGGTGTTATAATTTTTGTCGCAAGGAGAATGACAACATTAATAAAAAAAAAAAAAATTCAGAAAAATTCAAACTTTTAATTAAATTCCACAATGGATTTTTATAATGTCTGATGTATTTAATATTTGAAATATTTCTGCATTAGTAACTTTGTTTATACTAACATTATTTGTTTGATTTTAATTTTAACTTATCGTTTGTTCTTCAGTTAAACTTATTTATTGTTCGTTTTTCAGTTAAACTAATTCATCGTTCGTTTTTCAGTTAAACTAATTCATCGTTCGTTTTTCAGTTTTGATTTAAAAAAATATTGTTCAAATGATTTTAAAAAATATTCATTTCGATTTTTAAAAAAATTCATTTCGATTTTTAAAAATATTGTTTTTTTTATTGTGGTTCATTTTGATTAAAAAAATTCATTTTGATTAAAAAAAATAGTTTAATTTTAATATTTGTTTATTGTCTTAACTCATATCAAATATTTTGCTTGTGTTCTGCTTCAAATATTCATAATCTTACATGCATAATTTTCATTTAATTATATCAAATAAACTTCAAGTTTACTACAAATCAAATCGTGTTCCTTCATTTTTTTTAAATGTAATTTATAAGTAATTAAAGAACGCATTCTAATCTTTAAAATCTATAATACAACGAAATATTCAATTGCTTATAATACTTAAACAAACAACTTGTGTTTTTTTTTAATTATTTTTTTATTATTAATATTAGATGAGTTTCAGTATAAATCATCGTGTTCAGTTTATTTCTTTATTTTAATCCAATTTTGAAGTTTTGTAACGCTGTCTGTAAAAATGACTGTTCATTATTGACAGTCAAGAGTTCCACATATCTTGCTTGTTGGGACCTCGGCGATGACGTCATTTTTTCAGCTGGCCGGCCATCTTTATAACGAAGGCCACGCACATACACATATTCTGAAAAAAAAAATCGTATGCAGACTTCAATGGCGCGTTTGTTTCATACGCACATATAATGATGCGTGCACACATATTGGCGTGTGTTATATTGCCGGTTTCTGTATAACTTGGAAGTGTGTATATCAAGTGTATATAAAACAGGTATGTATAAACGAAGGAACCAAACCATGTACATGTTATACAGTTGTCTATGTAATGTTCGTTACGTGTGTTATATATATATATATATATATATATATATATATATATATATATATATATATATATGCTAGCAAAAGTACCCGTCGTTGACTGTGTTCAAAAACAGCCTACAGAAAATGGACTCTGATTTATGAAAGTATGATAGGTTATGAAAAGGAAGGGTTGTAAATTTGGGTTGAATTTGGTGGTATCAAAACCAAAGCAAAATATGATGAAAGTAAAAATAAAATAGATAAACCCCATAATTTATTATACCATACCTGTTCACACTGAAACACTTATCACAATATTCTGTGGATTTATATTAAAAAACCTTGTTAAACTTTGTGACATATTTCCATTCTATGGAGGTCCGGCACGAACGAACACCCCATAATTTTATTATACCATATTTCTTTAAACTGAAACATAATTATCAAAGTATACTTACGCAGATAGATATGAAAAGTCTTTATTAAAGTTTGTGCCTATTTCCATTCTATGGAGGCCAGGCGCGAACGCAGACTCCACAATTTTATTATACCATCCCTATTTAAGATAAAACATACTTATTAATGTATTCTTATGTACATCTATATCAAAAACACTTGTAAAGGTTTTTTTTTTAATTAAAATTTTTTTTTTATTTCCATACTTTGTGGACCAGCCGCGACGCAGGCCCCACAATTTTAATGAACCACCGTTCTGCCAGATCAACCATAGCCATTCCTGTGTCTCGATACATCTTCTATCATTATATGTGATCAGGTTTTTTTAAAATAGTCAACCATATAGGAGCCTATGCCCGGGTGTATGGAGGTGTATGTTGAGCAAAAAAAATGTGGTAGTAGGAAGGCAGGCTCGAGCTCGTACCGTAAAGGAGGAAAAGAACGGGAAAACACGTGACGTCTTTGCTGTTACGACTACCGTCAAACCGGGAGTGACGTAGGTTTAAATTAAGGCTAGACAATTAAAAAGAGAGGATAACTTTCGAAAATACCGGCAAAAAGCGACCCCTTCCTGGTAAAAAAATGCCCATGGTGAAGAAATTAATGTTTTTAGCCAATTTTTCGTCTGAAGGGACGAGCTTCAAACGATACTGATCTTGTGAAAATCCGCCGCCTCTGTCGAAAGTGTTAGGCAGACATTCAAACATACATACATACATACATACATACATACATACATACATACATACATTTATATATTGATAGCTCAAATTTTCGACCCAAACTGATTAAAAAGCTTGCCCTATCCCTGAATACCCTTTATATAAAATTTCAAATGTTTAGACCAGAAATTGTCTTAGTAATTCGGTAGAGATTGCAGAGGTCAAATTTTTTAAAACTTTGACCTCTATTATGACCCCTTAACATGTCCATGTATCTAAAATTTCAAGTGTTTCTACCCAAAATTGGCGGAGACGTTTGGTACAGTTTTCAAAGATTAAATCGTTAAACAGCTAAATTTCTGGCCGAAAACGGATTACAAAGATTTTCCCAAATCTCAGTGCCCTGTACATCAAATTTCGAGTCTGTAGACTTTAAATTGACAGAGTTATTGCGTAGGGAAATGTACACAGACACACAGACAGACAGACAGACACGTTCAGGGGGGATCTTTGTTGATGAACCGGCGAAAGCTGAAATGAACATTCCTTTTCTTCCAAAGAAACGACCAAAAATATATTTTCGGACAGCTTTTATTCTAAATGTTTTCCTGTTGAAAGATTGCATACGTCTTTAGATTCTGTTTTCCCCCATACAGGGCCATTACAGGCCCTGTCTTCAACCTCCAACTCTCTCCGTCCGTCTCTCGTCTCTCTCTAACTCTCTCCTTTAAACTTCTAACTCAGCTTGTATATATTCAAACTAATCTTTGCTATGACATATTTGAACTCACATCGTTTAACATGTGACTTTGAAGCATGTTTTTCTAACCAAATCTATTGTTTTTATCCATAGTTTTGAAAACCTAGTTTTTATGTCCACCACATTCTTTCCTTCATTATTTCTAAGTTAACCCAAATATTTTGCTAAACATTCCTTTCTTTGAAAACCTTCTCTCTGCATACTCTTTTCTACATAACAGTTAACAAAATAATAATAATAATGTTCGTTATTCAACATTTTATTTTTAAATCTTCATTGTCGAATTTCCTAAATCGACTATCAGCAAGGAAATCCTATGTTGCTCCGTAATAATCTAACATATGTACACGACTATTTTTGATGAATCATTAGAACAGGCGACTCAAAGTCTGCAGCAAACGATGTCAGCTAAAATGCTCGCAATTATGTAAAAATGTTCCGGATTTCCTATTTTAGTTCAAAAATAAGTAATGAAATATAAGTATATTTATTAATCATAAGTACAATGTTGTGGATCCCAACGACAGAACTGTAAAAACTAATCGCGTGGAAGACTTATGGAGCAATGTCAAAAGCAAATTCCTGTGTGATTCGAGGAACTAATGTAGAAATTTTTAACAGTAAACCGATGGAGTTCTTTTGGCGTTGAAGAGTTAAAAATACTTCGGCAACATTTACAGGGATTCCGCTTAACTTCATTAGAATTTTCTTTTTGATCATATATTTTTATAATAAATATATCATGAATTAATATATTTTTATAATAAATATTTCATGAATTAATATATTTTTATAATAACTATGTCATGAATAAATATATATTTATAATAAATATGTCATCAATTAATATATTTTTATAATAAATATATCATGAATTAATACATTTTTATAATAAATATGTCATGAATAAATATATTTTTATAACAAATATGTCATGAATTAATATATTTTTAAAAAGTAATATATTTTTATCACGCAAACAAAAAAATTAAAAAACATTTTATTCTATTTTTCTAAAAAAACATTTCTATTTAAAAAATATTTTATTTTATTAAAAAAATAAATAAGAAATAAAAAAAACTTTATAAACTAATATATTTTTATAATAAATATTTCATAAACTAATATATTTTATAATAAATATTTCATAATCTAATATATTATTATATTAAATATTCCATGAATTAATATATGTTTATAATAAATATTTCATGAAGTAATATATTTTTACAATAAATATTTCATGAAGTAATATATTTTTATAATAAATATTTCATAATCTAATATATGTTTATAATAAAAATTTCATGAAGTAATATATTTTTATAATAAGTATTTCATAAACTAATATATTTTATAATAAATATTTCATAATCTAATATATTATTATATTAAATATTCCATGAATTAATATATGTTTATAATAAATATTTCATGAAGTAATATATTTTTACAATAAATATTTCATGAAGTAATATATTTGTATAATAAATATTTCATAATCTAATATATGTTTATAATAAAAATGTCATGAAGTAATATATTTTTATAATGAGTATTTCATAAACTAATATATTTTTATAATAAACATTTAATAAACTAATATATTTTTATAATACATACTTTTTGAAGTAATATATTTTTATAATAAATATTTTCTAAAATAACATATTTTTATAATAAATATGTAATAAACTAATATATTTTTATAATAAATATTTCATAATCTAATATATTTTTATAATAAATATTTCATAAAGTAATATATTTTATAATAAATATTTTATAAAGTAATATAATTTTATAATAAATATTTCATAAATTAATATATTTTATAATAAATATTTCATAAAGTAATATATTTTATAATAAATATATTATAAAGTAATATATTGTATAATAAATATTTCATAAAGTAATATATTTTATAATAAATATTTCATAAATTAATATATTTTATAATAAATATTTCAAAAAGTAATATATTTTATAATAAATATTTCATAAAGTAATATATTTTATAATAAATATATTATAAAGTAATATATTGTATAATAAATATTTCATAAAGTAATATATTTTATAATAAATATTTCATAAATTAATATATTTTATAATAAATATTTCAAAAAGTAATATATTTTATAATAAATATTTCATAAAGTAATATATTCTATAATAAATATTTCATAAATTTATATATTTTATAATGCTAAAAACAAATTCGAAACAATGAAACAATCATATTTTATTTTTGATTTTATTCGTACTTTTGTGAAAATCAGCGGATGTTGCGTTTATACTGTAAATCGCTTCTTTTATCTTTTAATTCTGTGCTTTAAAAAATAGATACATTTTTAAAAAATTCGTTATCTTAAGAATTTAATTTATCGCTGAAATATTTCAAGAAAACTAATAATTATTTTTCAGAGATTTTGAAAGTGTATATATTCGAACTTGAAATTCGAACAAATTTTTGTTTTACCTTTTCAGCATTTTTAACTTTATATATATGTTTTAACACGTAACACATTTTTTTTCATTATAGAGATTAAATTTGGTTTGCTAACTTTCAAATACCATCAAATTTTAGACATAAATTTGAAAAAATAATAATTATAAGCCTCTTGTCAGCCATTTTTGCGCGTACCTATTTTACACGGACATTATATTACTGTTACATTTTTAATAACAAAATTGAGAAATGTTTTCTTCTATTTATGCAGGCAGGATGCTTAAACGTGGTCTCTTTTGTCCATTTCTGTTATAGTCGCTACTTTTCGTCTTGTGGTTGCTGTAGAAATACGCTTCTTTTCATAAAAAACGAAAACACAGGGCGACGGTCGCTGAGTTTTCCTCAAGTTTTATTTGGAGAGAATGGTTTTGAGAGAGAGAGAGGGGGGAGAGAGACGGGGGATAAGTCTAATTTTATCTTAACTAATTATTTCTTTTGAACTTTACTTTCTAACAACAAAATGAGTGACATACACGGACAGAATGCACGTTGAAAAGCCAAATTCAAAATGCCTCAGTGTTTCACAACAGTATTCGTACAGATAACATGGCATTCAAAGGACCCACCTAAAATCAATATTGACTTTGCGACGAAGTATTCGAACAAGCAGGATAGTGTTCCAAAAACACTAGTAACAGACCATTCAGTGTCAGCATTTTAGAACCCAAACGACTAAGCGTTTTAAGATCCGGAAAGCAACTCTGAATGTTGAACTGAACTTTACAAGATTCTGGAGGATTGATTTCTAGGAATCACCAACTCTCAGTTCAGCGCATAAAAAAAAAGATAAGATTGTTCAACACGTAAAAAAGTTATTAAAAAATCGCTAAGTTGATTTTTTTTAACTGAAAAATGACATCTTGATTTTTGTTTTTTCCCTGGATTTCATCTTAAAGAAAAAATTAAATGCGGCAAAAAAACGAAAAAAACAAACAAAAAAAAAACTTTATTAAATTTTTTTCTACCCAAAAAAAAAGGTGAACTTTAATTGAAAGAGAGAGAGAGAGAGAGAGAGAGAGAGAGGTTTAATTATTATTTCTTTTTTACCCAAAGACCTACATTGAGCGTTAAGAAAAATAAAAAAGCTACGTGGAAGTATTTTTTAACGCGTTTAATACCATATTCATTTTTTTCTTATTGCTCCTTAAAAGCGAATAAGAAACAATGGAAGACTTAAAATCAACTTTGACACAAATGTGGTAATATCAAATTATTTTGCTGCAAAAAAAAAAAAAAAATAAATAAATAAATAAGAATAAATAAAAAAAACATAACGAAAAAAGATTAATGCAACAACAGCAAAAAAATTAAGAAAGGCAAATGCAGCAACAGCAAAAAGAAAAAAAAAGAAAACAAATGCAACAACAACAACAAAAACGCGACGAAAGATTTCAAGACCAACAGAAAATGGAAGAAAGATTTCAAAAATTGTCACTGGAACAAAAACAACAACAAAAACAACAACAACAACAAAACAGCAACAAAAACAACAACATCAACAAAACGAAGAGCCGCATGCGAAGTTACATACACTGGTTGATGATGGATAAAGATATCAAAAACATGGTCTTTGACGGCAAAGGAACCCCTAATCACTTAAGCCATGGCCCAATACAAACCAACCCTGGTCTATAATTGACTTAGATTTCGCAGGCCACTGTAGGATTGGTATTACCTAATTGTGGTGGACAGCTACATAAAATCGCTAAAAGTGCTCAGATGTAAGAGACCCACGACAGGGGTAGTGATTAATTTCTTCCATTAACTATTTACGCGGTTTGGATTTGTCGGCTGCCTAATCAGTGACAACAGGATGCAATTTACGTCCATGGATTACAAGAAGTGAGACATTGGAAATTAATCATGTCAAGACTTCATAACGATCTAATGGGATGGCTGATCCCTTCGTCGACATTTTAAAATGAGATCTCAGAAAAGCACGCAGTACACCTACAAAGACTGCATTACAACAGTTTATAGGATTACATTATATTCCTAACACATCACTCACATTATCAACAGCGGAGACTATGTTCCAAGCCCATGTTTAAAAAACTGTTACCAAAGCAAACAAAACTAACGATCTCTATTGTGCCTAAGAAACGCTAGGGGGAAAAGTTTTCTACAAAATGTACAAAAACAACACATCTTTCTGTGAACTGGGCATAATGAACAAAAGAATCGGAAATATGGTGAACATCATTCAAGGTTCTAAATTCATGCATAAAAGAAACCTTAATCAGATTAGAAAGCGTCTACTGAATGATCCAAACTATGCACCTCACAAAAAAAAAAAAAGAAAGAAAAAAAAAGTCATTGAGATGATATACAACACTTTCGACATCGAACCATCTAATTGGGAAGGAAAAGGAAATTCACGGATCCTCTAACCATCGATGCAAAAAGAAAAAAGTACCAAGTACACCTTTCGAGGTAAAGACTTGGGAGGAAATGTTATGGGGACTCAGTCATTCGCTTATAATGGTCTCTACTAATCATTATATAAAGCAGGAGATTAATACTCTCGTGGGGAAAATACTAACAACCTTTCTTTGTGCAATATATTCTTTCTACCTGTTTGCGTCTTCCTTGATGCTCCTTTTTTAGGGCCATACTACTATTTATATAATATAGCCGGGGATATTGGATTAGGTTATTGTTAAGAATTCCCCCTCTATTAAGAACAAAAATAAAGATGAATCTTTATGATGTACGTAGCCGTGACTAAACGGAAATATTATATTCCAAAAATCATGCAAATTGATAAAGTAGTTTTAGTTTTACAATGACAGTCATTTTTAAATGATAGATTGAAATTCGTTAGCATTACAACTTAAATCTCGCAAGTTTGAATTATGTTGAGTTATTTCTCTTTATTTTATTTATTTTTTTTTTTTAGATTGTTTTCAAAATGGCGAACAAAACGACCGCTCTTCGGTTAATCATAAAAGTTGATTTTTCTTAGTTAAAATGAAACTACTTGATCAAATTACTTATTTTTGGAGTATGATATTTTCGTTACGCTGCGGCCTTCTACATCATATAGCTTTTTCTTTATTTTAATATAGGAGGAAATCTGGACAATAACCTCCAAGAGTGCAGACTCAATTCTGTTTTATTAGGTTGGTACAAAAATAATGTCGTTTTTTTTTATATATATAGTTGAACGTCAAAAATCGACATTATGTTTGAACCAACCCAATACCAGTGTGTCTAACCGGTTATATCGTAAGCCATGACGACACGCTTTACATTAAGCTTGAAGCTCCCATCTCCAATAAAATAAAGAATAATAAGGCAAAAAGAAAAATAATATAAAGGGTTCCTATCCATTTTGCATCCATACAAAGGTAAAATTAGACGCGAGGTCGATCTTTAAAATGGATGGTATTTTCATCTCAACGAAAAGGAGCACTGGATTAAGACGAAAACGTTTAAAATGATCTCAGTCTAAAAAGGAATTCCCCACTTCTGACTGAGGACAGGCCAAAAACGACACTTAGAATTATTTACTGGAAAAAAAAACCAAAAAAAAACCCGGGAAAGTCATTCTACAAGGCCATGTGGGGGAAGGGACCATTTATCATCAACTATCCATCCCACTTTTGACTGGAAGCATTCTGGCCTACAAAACTGCCTAAGCAGCCCATTGGCCTTCTCCAGTATGTACGCTTCAGGCATTTAGCCAAAAATTTCTTTAAAAGAGAAGGTAAAGCTTGGAAAGGCGATCCTCTTAGAACTGAATAGAATTATGTTTAATCCTGACAGCAACAGTCATTGTTGGGCTAATTGCCAAAGACGTATCCTCGACTGGTATATTATCTACCCAGGATCCAGTCATTATGTCTAAGCATTCTTCCTTTCATTCTTTCGTCATTTTTCCATACTTCAGCCCTGGTGCTATCAGATCAGGCTGTCTGAAGATACTGGCTTCTTTTTGACGTAAACTGCACTAAACATTGATGTCATTGTTTCTTTTTCCCTTTCGTTTGCAAAAATCGATCACGTTCTGCAAAGTCAAAAACCAAAGCAATTTTTTTTCTACAAAACAACCAGACCAAACACCATGAATGAATATTTAAAAAAAATCAAATCATAAAAGTGTTTTTTTCTAAAATTACTGGATTCGACATTACATAACGGAAAAAATGGTTAATATGCCGTAAAACAAAACCAAATCAAATCATACTTCAGCACTCACCACAACCTAGGTGTGTCAGAAACTTCGTGAAAAATATTGAATAATTCGACCCTCTGTCTTTCCAAGCTTATAACTACTCGAAAATGTAATTCAAACCTTTTTTTTTTTTTTTTCAATTAAAGGAGCAAGAACCAAGGTTTCATTTAATAAAAAAATAAAAACAACGTGGCTTTAAAAAAATAAAAGTTTTTAAACTTCGGACTTTACAGGTAAATTAAAAAAAAAACTGTTCTTTTTTTTTGTTTTAAATTAGAATATATTTATTGATCTTTTATCTTCAATTTGTCATATATAAAGCTTTGGCACATAAATTAATTATTTACTTTTTAATAGACATTTCAAAATGGGGGTCGTGAATTAATTCGACCCCCTGTCTTTCCAAGCTTATAACTATTTGAAAAGAAATTTTTTTCAATTAAAGGGGCAAGGACCAAGGTTTCATTAAAAAATAAATAAATAAATAAAATAAAATACAAACAACGTGCTTTAAAAAAAAGGGTTTTAAACTTCGGACTGGTAAATTTCTAAAAAAAAAACTGTTTTTTTTTTGTTTTAAATTTGAATATATTATTTATTGATCTTTTATCTTCAATTTGTGATATATAAAACTTTGGCACATAAATTAATTATTTACTTTTTAATAAACATTTCAAAATAGGGGGGGGGGCTCGTGAATTAAAAAAAAACTTTGTCTAAAATATTATATTCGGTTTATTGGAAAGAGCATAAAATTTCACATTGACTCTGAAAATATCGTAAAAATAGAATCAATAGAAAAATTGAAAACTTGAAAAATACTGAACTCGTAAAATTCAATTAATTTCATTAGTTTTTTTTTTTAAATAAAAAAAATACTATTTCTATTACTTTTTATACAACTTTAATAGTTTATTTTGGAAATATAATCCATAAGGAAAATAAACAAGAAATAAAAAAGAGAAATTACGAGTTTTTTTTTTTTTTTTTTTTTTTTTTTTTTTAAATATTTTATTCGCAGTTTCGTGTTAGGGGTGTCAAAAATTCCTACAAAAATTCATTTACACCTACATAGCTACTCCATGGATTTCTCTACTTAAAATGTGTGTGTGTGTGTGTGTGTGTGTGTGTGTGTGTGTGTGTGTGTGTGTGTGTGCGTGCGTGTGTGTGTGTGTGTAAAAGCACTAACCCTATTTGGGTTTAATCGGTTTTCTCCGGCGGAGGAAGTTCCATGGGATTATGAAATTCACAAGCGGTCCCCAGTCGCATGTATATCCCCGTTAGAGGAAATGACGATGTTAGGTTTTTGCAACTCTTGCATGAAGGTGCCGACGTCCTTTCAAATTTTTATTATTATGAACTTAAGTGCCCTTGTATTTCTTTTCAAGATGGCGACGTGAGTCTTTCTTCATAAAATTTGATTTTCCTAGTATAAAACTTCTTGATCAATTTAGATAAGTTTTGGAATATGATATATTCATTCCGTAACGGGTACGAGCATCATATATATATTTCGGTATTTTCTCCCCCCCCCCTCTCTGTTATAATTAGGTTGACTTTTAAGTAAGAACCAAATTTTGTTGACCTCCCACATACTGCAAAAAATATAATAAGTTTTTAAGGCCTATGTTTCGACTGTTTTATTGATAGATAAGTTCTTTTTATATATTAAACTAAACGTTCGTAAGACGAGCGTACGAAAGGGGTTTTCATTTTCGCTTTATTATTATTATTATCATTTTTTTTTTTTTTTTTTTACGGCTGTGTGGATGAAAACGAAATACGCACGTTGAATTGTCGACGAAAGGAAATAGCAACCCATTTTTACGCCATTTCTGACCTACTTTTGTAGTGCGTAACCACGGCTAAAACGTAATCCAATGAGGAAAGCGGTTACATTCGCTGCTGGCTATAATGTCACTCCCTCCCACCCCCTGTTTTTCCCACACCTCCCCTTCTACTTCTCGATCACGGTCGCCGCCGCCTCCGCCCTCTTTTCCGAACCATGTGCAATTGTTTATAGTTACGAGCACCAAAGTTCAGTAAGTGTGTTTTACTGTTACCGTTCCTCCCACTCCTTTGCGTTGTGTATACCCTCTTCTTTTTACCCTTTCTTTCTTTATTTGGTTTTCTACGCATTCTTTCTTGCTTTCTATCAGTCTGTTATCACTTTTTCCTTTCTTCCTGCCACATTTTTTTTATTATTTTTCCCACGTTCTTTCTTTCTTTTCCTTTCTTTCTTTTTCTTTCTTCCTATCCCCGATTGTTCTTTTTTTTTTGTCTCTTTTCCTTTCCATTTTACCCTCACTTTTCCTTCTTACATTTATTTCCTTCTTTTTTCGTCTTCTTTCCTATCACTTTTCTTTTTCTTCGATTCTTTTTTTCTTTTGCCATTTCTCCCCCTTTCCCGTCTCTTTGCCTTTTATCGGTTTTTGCTTTCTTTTCTTCTTTTTATTCTAAATTGTTTTCTTCCTTATTTGGAAATTCTTTTCTTATCTTTTTACTTTTTTCTTTGTTTCTCTCTTTCTTTCTTTTTTGCACGTCCTTTCTTTCTTTTACCATTTCTTTCTTTTTGTTTTTTTTTCGGTCTCCTTTTCTTTTTTACATTTTTTCTTTGTTTCTCTCTCTCTTTCTCTCTTTCTTTCTCTATTTATTTATTTATTTATTTTTCTTGGACGTCCTTTCTTTCTTTTACCATTTCTTTCGTTTTGTATATTCCCAATTTTTTTTCGGTCTCCTTTTCTTTTTTACTCTCTCTCTCTCTCTCTCATTCTTTCTTTTTATATTTCTTTCTTTTCCATTTTACGCTTTCTTTCTTTATTTTTCTTCAGATCCAAATTGTTTTCCACCGTTGTGCAGGGCAGGCCCTTTCTTTCCCATTGTTTACCTTTTCTTTCTTTCTTTCTTTCTCTTACTTTCTTTCTTAACATTTATTTATTTATTTCTATTGCAGTACCATGTAACCCAGTGCTAGCTGCCTCATGGTCGGGGTAACGTGGGTGAGGAGGGTCTGGGGACACCCAGCAGGACCAAAAACAAGACCTACTAAAGGTCGGATGAGCTTCTTATGAGCCAACGGCCATCTCCTGCAGCCAGAGTCGGTACCAATGTATCGACCTTGTCTTTCTTTGGGTTCTACCAGCTCTGGTCAAGTTCCACTCGTGCCGCTTGGGCAACGCACGAGTTTCTTTGCCCAGGCTCTCGCAACGGTGGAAGATAGTTACGAGTTAAAAGTCTGGTCAAATTGAGGTCGCGACCAGATGCTTCGGATCCTCCGCAACGGTGGGAGGGGCTATTTAGCCCCAGTGGGTGCCTACCGCCCACCTTAAACTAGGCAGCCCCTGGTCAGTAAGGTACTACCCCGTCACATCAGCCGCTTCGATGGGGTGGTCAGGCAATCATGGACGTAAATCATTCACCTGTTACAAATCACAATTCAAAGACTACTCTCCAACTCAGAAGTTGGAACATTCATACACTGTGCCCGGGTTTCACGCATGACCTGGATCTCAACCTTCATGCACAAGGTCTGGCTCGTAAGACCGTGAATTTGCCAAGCTGTCTGTCGACATTGTCACTCTACAGGAGACCAGATTGGCTGGAACTGGCTCTATCTCAGAAAAAAACTACACTTTCTTCTGGACTGGCAAAGCAGAAGAGGAACATCGCATTCATGGAATAGGTTTTGCAGTGACAAACAAATTACTCAGAAAACATGTAGTTGACACTCTTGTCAGCATTTCAGAGAGAATTATGACACTGAAGATCAACTGTGCTGACACACCAGTACACCTCATCAGCATCTATGCGCCAACACTGCCTAGCGAAGATCATGTGAAGGATGAATTCTACGACTGTCTCAACGAAATACTGAGCAGGATCCTAGTATTCGGAGACTTCAACGCCAGAGTCGGTGCAAACCATACTGCCTGGCCTGACATCATTGGTCACTTCGGTACTGGTAAAATACATGAAAATGGTCAAAGAACTCTGGAACTCTGTAGTCAACAGGGACTCTGTATTGCAAACACCTGGTTCAAACAGAAAATGTGTCATCGTGTCTCTTGGAGACACCCTCGTTCCAAACATTGGCACCAATTGGATCTTGCATTGTGTAGAAAAAGAGACATTGGTTCTGTCAAACGATCAAGAATCTACCACTCTGCCGATGGTGATACCGACCACTCACTCGTGCTGACACAACTCAATCTCCCGAACAAGAAACCTGCATCACGTAAGCCAAGACCACATCATAGTCTCAACACGACTGCAATGAAGAACAACGATAGCATCAGTGCGTTTCGCACTGCGCTCGAAAATAAGCTGAGAGATTCTGCACCAGCGGAAGCAGTGAACCTGGATAAATCCTGGGAAATCCTGCAAACTGCGATGCATGACGCTGCAGTCACATCCTTTGGAACAAAGCGGCCGCCTTGCGAAGACTGGATGGCTGAGAATGCAGAAATCTTAGAACCTCTACTACTTTTTTTTTATTTTTTTTTTTTATTACAATTTCACCCCAAACAAGGCAAATTGCCACTTTGGTGTAGGGGGCTACTATCAGGGGCAACAACTACTGGGGTACTATGTAGGGATTTGGGCAGCAAGGTGTCGGTTCACGTTACACTTGAACTTCTGCACGTCAGTACTGTTGGGGAAGCAGGGACCTGGAATGGAATTCCAGAGTCTTGCGGTTCTGGGGAAGAAACTATTGGAGTAAAAAGATCTTTTACATCTAGGGACCTCTACAGTGTGGGGGTGGGATCTAGTAGCCTGTCGGGTTTGTTGAGGGTGATCGCGTCGTGGGGGCACAAGTGATTGCAGTTCATCAGAGCATTCACCACTAAAATACTTGTAGAACAGGCAGAGGGATGCAACATTTCGTCGATGGGACAGAGGCTGAAGCTTAGATGCCAGTTCAGGGCCTATCAGATTTGCGACTCTCTTTTGAACCTTGTCAAGGAGCGAGAGACTAGTAGCAGATGCACCAGCCCAGATGTGGCAGCAATACTCCATACATGGGCGAATGGTGGCCTTATAGAGGTACAGGATACTTTCGGGTGTTAGTAGTTTTCTAGCACGGTAGAGAGAGCCTACCTTTCTTGCAGCGGCCCTGGCAATGCCTTCAATGTAATTGTTCCAACTCATGTTTCCTGTGAACGTTAGGCCAAGGAGTTTGAAAGATGGACTCTCAGATAAAGGGTCGTTGGCCATTGCTATTGGTGGTAGAGAGGGTTTCTTGTAATTATTGAATGAAACTAGTTTAGTCTTGGCAGCATTGAACGCGACCAACCACTTTTGTCCCCATTCCACTACAGATTGGAGGTCTTCCTCTAGTGTTTCTGCCATTTCTTTAGAAATGTGTTCATTCGTCTTCCTGTCGTGTCTGCCATAGAGTGTAGTGTCATCAGCATATATACCCATCTCAGAGGCAATGTCCAAAAACGATGCTTACAAGAACTATGTGAGCAGGCCGACACGCAGCACCCTGTCCAAGCTGAAAGAGGCTCGCAGTCAATTCCAGAAAGCTGCTCGGTACTGTGCAAACAACTACTGGAACAACCTGTGCAACGAAATCAAGACTGCTGCTGACTGCGGTAAACTATGTGTGATGTACCGTGGACTCCACAAGGCAACTGGACCGAGCGCAAAAAAAGTTTACCCTTTAAAATCTACTACAGGGGAGCTCATCACTGATCCTATGAAGCAGCTTGAACGCTCGGTGGAGCACTACTCTGCACTATATGGCGAATCACACAACATCACAGTCACAGCTTTAAATTCCACTCCGAACTTCGACAGCCTAGTCGAATTGGACAACATTCCAACTATGTCAGAACTCAAAGTAGTTCTCCAACACACGAATGTAGGGACGGCCCCAGCAGACGAGATTCCAGCAGACCTGCTCAAGTGTGATAAGTTCCTGCTCTCGCACTTGTATGACCTCCTATGCACTAGTTGGCGCAACGGAATATTTCCAACAGCTATGAAAGATGCTAAAATTGTCACTTTATTCAAGAAAGGAGACAAAGGAGATTGCAATAACTACCGTGGTATATCTTTACTCAGTGTCACCGGTAAAGTCTTTGCCAGAGTGCTCCTTCCAAGGCTCCAGCAGACTGCAAACCGCATTTATCCAGAATCGCAATGCGGCTTCCGCAGTAGGCGCTCAACCACAAACATGATATTTTCAGTGCGTCAAATTTAGGAAAAATGCAGAGAACAACATAGACCTTTCCATATCACATTTGTGGACCTCATGAAAGCTTTTGACATGGTCAGTAGAGATGGTCTGTTTGCCATCCTACAAAATTTGGGCTGTCCACCAACTCTTCTTAGTTTGATAAGATCGCTCCATGATAACATGACAGCCGAAGTCCTCTTCAGGGGTGACATGTCTGACAACTTCCCCGTGTGCAGTGGAGTCAAGCAAGATTGTGTGTTGGCTCCCACACTGTTTGGCATCTTCTTCTCAGTTCTTCTGCACCACGCTTTTGGAAATCACGAGGACGAAGACAGTGTGTTCCTTCATACTCGCTCTGATGGAGAACTTTTTAACTTGGCTCGCCTATGCGCCAAAACCAAGATTCAAAAAAAAATACTTGAGCTGCTGTTTGCAGAGGATGCTGCATTGGTCTCGCACTCCACAAGTGAACTCCAGCGGCTGCTTGAAAAATTGAGCGCTGCTTGTGTTGAGTTCGCACTGGTAATCAGTGTGAAGAAGACAGTTGTGATGCACCAGGATGACGCATCACCAATCACCATCAATGGCCATGAACTAGACTGTCGAGAACTGCGTATCTTGTATCCAACATCAACAAGGGAGTATCCATTGAACAGGAGCTACAAACACGCATAGGTAGAGCAGCGTCCAATTTCAACTGACTACGTGAAAGAGCATGGTTCAATAAATACCTCACTTCTCGCACAAAATGCTGCATCTATGAATGCTGTGTTCTGAGTACCCTACTGTATGGAGCAGAGACTTGGACAATGTATGCTCGTCACGAGAAAAGACTGAACATCTACCATCTCCGATGCTTGCGACATATCATGGGCATCAATTGGTGGGATAGAATCACCAACGAAGAGGTACTAAGATGTGCCAGCAGCCACTCCTTGTTCCAGACACTCAAGATACAACAATCGCGCTGGCTTGGACACTTGCGCAGAATGCCCGATGATCGCCTCCCTAAGGATATCCTCTACAGCGAACTGGCAAATGGATCAAGAAGCCACGGTCGCCCGGTGCTGCGCTTTAAAGACGTGGCCAAACGGCATCTGATCGCTCTTGGTATCGATGTAAATGTGTGGGAGGAGCTAGCCGAAGATAGACCAGCATGGAGGCATGCCTTGAGTAAGGGTGGCGAAGGACTTGAGAACCTTTGGTTCAAGAGGCTGGCGTAGAGAAGACAAAACTAGTGACTACGTTTACTGTTGCTTACATTAATCTTTCGTAGATTGCTTGCCATTACTCTATTACTACTCTATTGCAGATGCCTACTTACTCTCTTTCTTTTACGCATTTTCTTTATTTTTCTCACATTCGCTTTCTTTCTTTATTTATACCCATTATTTTTTTTCTTTTTACACGTTCTTTCATTTTTTCTATTACATATCCTTTAAAAACGTTTCTTTCTTTTTTTCTAACACAAATTATTCTTTCTTTTTTTCCGTCTTCTTTACTTTCCTTTTTACCCTATCGTTTTTTTTTCTTTCTTTCCATGTTCTCTTCTTTTCGATTTAACACTTTCTTTCTTTTACAATTTCTATCTTTTTTCCTTTCACCTTTCTTTCTTATTTCTGTTTTCCAATCTCAATTGTTTATTTCTGTCTTACTCTTTCTTTATTTCTTACGCTATTGCTTCCTTTTTCCGTCTTCTTTCCTTTTTACCTGTTCTTTCATTTTTCCTTTTTTTCTTTCTTTCTTTTCTTCTTTCTTTCGGTTTAATATTTTTCTGTCTTCATTTTTTCTTTCTTCCTTTTTTAACTCTTTCTATCTTCCGTTTCTCTTTTTTCCTCTATTTTCTTCCTTCCTCTTCCTTCTTTCTTTTATTTTTCCGTTTTTCTTTCTTGCTTCTTTTTCTTTCTTTCTTCCATTTTCTCTCTTCCTTCCTTTTTCTCTATTTCTTCCTTTTTTATTTAATTTTATCTTTTTTTTTTTTTTTAAATTCTTTCGGTTTCCTGTCTTTCTGTCTTCTTTTTTTTCTGTTTTTACTTTCTTTTTTTCCGGTTATAAGATAGACGAATATTGGCTGAAGAGAGCTTGATAAGGATACCTTAAACGGGCCTTATTATCGGGCTTGAAACCGACCGTGCCAATGATCTGTCTCAACTAACAACTTTCTGTACACAAAATATATATATATATATATATTCTTAACTCGAATATATGTGTCTATATTTTGATTTTTAGAATTTAACTTTAACCACTAAACTTATATATTGCTCTATTCTTAAATATTGAGCTTCTCCTTTTTGGCTAGAATCACCCTGAAAGTATTACCTCAAGCAATATCTATCAGGATTTTTCACCTGATTTTTAATCTGTGTCTTTTCTCGCTTTATATATATGTGTGTGTGTATGTGTGACTTGTCTGTATGTGTCTGAAACGTCCCTACCAAACTCCTCTCAGAATATTTGGTCTACAGAGTTGTAGATTGATATATAGGGCAGTAGAATCTGTAGTATACATTCAATTTGATTTTTAGCCGACAAAATAATTTTCATAAGAGTTCAAAATTGAAAATAAACCATTTGACCTTGGCAGGATAAATCAAATAAAATAACACTCCTGCTGTTACTTTTGCACATGCGCAAAATTAACATTCATAGCTCGAAGTCACTTAATTTTTAACTCTCCTATCCATCTGTCGGTAGCTTCGTAACGATGCTGGAGAGATAAATAAGACTAGGGCTAGATTGCTAAACGTTCTGGTTTCGATTCTAGCAGATGGTACCCATTTCTTTTATAACTTTTGAAATCATTACTATAGATTTGATAATAGTCAATAGCGAATTTTTCCAATGATAATAAGTAAGAAATCTGCATGAATGAAAATAAATATTACGTGTATTTTATGACTGGGCAACACCAGGTTGCCTGCTTGTGTGTGTGTGTGTGTGTGTGTGTGTGTGTGTGTGTGTGTGTGTGTGTGTGTGTGTGTGTGTGTACGAAGAGGGTTTCAAAAGTAATCTTATTTTTATTCCGCCCGAATGGATCTGAGAGGATTGCAAATTGCATCGTTATGATGACTGAACATGCATTCATGACCTCAAAGTTTCATCTCTCTGTTGCAGATGTTGACAATATGAGACTCTAAAAAAACAACCTTGTCGTAGATGTGCGTCAGAAGAAGAGATGCGTGATTGAATTTCTGGCAGAAGTGCATCGAGAATGGTGGTGGTGACTATGTAGAAAAATAAATTCTTGAGTACAAAAGGCCGCTTATTTTAATGGTACCACTTCACCGTCTTTGTAAATCTTCAATTTTTTGAGTTAATAGTAAATATAGGACGCTTTACTTTTGGAACGACCCCAAACACTGCAAGGAATCTAGGCGGATCGACTTACGTTTCTATATTCTTCATGTATCGTCTGGAGACCTGACGATAAAGAAACAATTGTGATCGATCTGTGTCGATTCTTTTCACTGTTTTTATAACTTACATGAGTATTGGGCACATTTGAAGTAATATTGGTTTTATATTGGTTTTTAGTTTATGTTGGCAATATATCCAAACTTTATATATATATATATATATATATATATATATGATGAGAATAATGGAAATAATAGAGAAATAAAAAGGAAGAAACCAATTTATGTTTTCATCAATGTTTCGTCCTTATTTTATCTAGAGGAAGTCTCGAAATAAAGACGAAACGTTGATGAACATATAACTCGGTTTGTTCTTTATATATATATATATATATATATATATATATATATATATATATATATATATATATATATATATATATATATATATATATACTAGCAAAAGTACCCGTCGTTGATTGGGTTCAAAAATAGCCTAGAGAAAATGGACTCTGATTTATGAAAGTATGATAGGTTATGAAAAGGAAGGGTTGTAAAAAGATAGCTTCGAAGTTAGGGGTATCAAAACCAAAGCAAAATATGATGAAAGTAAAAATAAAATAGATAAACCCTACAATTTATTATACCATACCTGTTCACACTGAAACACTTATCACAATATTCTGTGGATCTATATTAAAACCCTTGTTAAACGTTATGACATATTTCCATTCTATAGAGGTCAGGCGCGAACGAACACCCCATAATTTTATTATACCATATTTCTTCAAACTGAAACATAATTATCAAAGTATACTTACGCAGATAGATATGAAAAGTCTTTATTAAAGTCTGTGCCTATTTCCATTCTATGGAGGCCAGGCGCGAACGCAGACCCCACAATTTTATTATACCATCCCTATTTAAGTTAAAACATACTTTATCAAAGTATTATTATGTACATCTATATCAAAAACACTTGTAAACGTTTTTTTTTTTTAATTTTTTATTTCCATACTTTGTGGACCAGGCGCGTACGCAGACCCCACAATTTGAATGAATCATCATTATACCAGATCAAACATGCCCATTCCTGTGTCTCGATACATCTTCTATCATTATATGGTATAATATAATAGTCAACCATATAGTAGCCTATTCGTGACCAGACACACACACACACAGACGTGCAGCTTTATATTATAGAAGATATATATATATATATATATATATATATATATATATATATATATATATATATATATATATATATATATATATATATATATATATATATATATATATTATTCAGTATTCACAGAACTTTAATTTTTAGCTTGTAATTGTGGCTGGACTCTATATCATAGAAGTTTCCATTTTGAGAAATATCTCTTAATAATAATGCTTTGAATAGTTTACATTTCTGCGGGTTAAAATTAAGCTTACATCGTATCCTAAATGTTAAAGTTGCTTGTTTATGTAAAGGGGCCCCGTCAACGGGGAGCAAAAGCGAGACAGAATGGCACGTAAGCTAACCTAAATAAATAAATAAATAAATAAATAAGTAAACAGAAAAACACCGAGCAAGTTATTCGTAGCCGGCTTGTTATAAGTGCTTGTGCACCGAGACTCTTTTCTTTCTCTTTAATTTATTTATTTATTTTATTATTAGGTCACTCGAATGTTTTTAAGTAGTTAGCTCGGAGAACTTCTATAATGCATCCAGTACGTAACATTGTGGAGCAGGAGCATCCTTTTTCTACCCCGATTTTTGTTTGGGGTGTTTCTTTTTTTTGACGATCGTTGTGGGATGAGGGGAACTCCTTTATATTCCTATTTTGTTTTTTAAAGGCAGATTAAAATTAGATGTCACAGCGTGGGGAGGGTGGTGGTGGCACATTCTCCCCTACCCCAGCAGCTGCTCGGTTACACCAAATGTGTAGGGGGGGGGGTAGTTTTTTTTTTTTTAGGTTGATCCCAATGCCTGAAGCCCTACAAATAAAAAAAAAAAAAAAAAAAAAAAAAAAACAAAAGAGGTGGAGTGAGTCTATAGATTGGACTTAAGGCAATGCGTTTTTGACAACAATTTCAGCTCCCACACATATTAACTTACAAAC
Organism: Euprymna scolopes; assembly: GCF_053919585.1. Lineage (NCBI taxonomy): Eukaryota > Metazoa > Mollusca > Cephalopoda > Sepiida > Sepiolidae > Euprymna > Euprymna scolopes. The sequence goes on along the minus strand of NC_136482.1, from coordinate 14,491,441 downwards.
TTACTCGAAATATTGCTTGCTGTCCTATAGAAAAATTGTCGAAAATGTATTTCAAACATCATAAATTAATAATAATAAAAATTGTCGAAAATGTATTCCAAAAATCATGAAATAATAATAAAAATTGTCGAAAATGTATTCCTAAAAATCATAAAATAATAATAATAAAAATTATCAAAATGTAATACAAAATCCATTAGATAACATTAATCAAAATAGTCGAAAATATATTTAAAAAAAAACATGAAATAATAATAATAACAATTATCGGCAATGTATTCCAAACACCATAATATAATAATAATCAAAATAGTCAAAAATGTATTCTAAAAACCATAAAATAATAATAATACAAGTTGTCGAAAATGGATTGTAAAAACCATAAAATAATAAAAATAAACATTGTCGAAAATGTCTTCAAAACTCCATAAAATGATAATGATAAAAATTGTCGCAAATGTATTCCAAAAACCAAAAAATAATTCTAATAAAAATAGTCGAAAATGTATTTAAAAAATCATAAAATAATCATAAATAAATTGTCAAAAATGTATTCCAAAAATCATATAATAATAATAATAATAAAGATTATCGGTATTTTATTCAAAATCATTAAAAAAAATAATAATAGTTGTCGAAAATGTATTCCAAAAATCATAAAATATTAATAATAAAAATTATCGAAAATGTATTCCAACAACCATAAAATAATTAAAATAAAAATTGTCGAAAATGTATTCCAAAAACAATGAAATAATAATAATTAAAATTGTCGAAAATGTATTCCGAAACCATACAATAATGATAATAAAAATTATCGAAAATGTATTTCGAAGACCATGAAATAATAATAAAAATTGTCGAAAATGTATTCCAACAACCATGAAATAATAATATTAATACAAATTGTCGCAAAAGTATTCCAAAAAGCATAAAATAACAATAATAAAAATTATCGAAAATATATTCCAAAAATCAAAAATTAATAATAACAATAAAAATTATCGAAAATATATTCCAAAAATCAAAAATTAATAATAACAATAAAAATTGTCGAAAATGTATTCTAAAAACCATAAAATAGTAACAATAAAAATTGTTAAAAATGCATTCCAAACACAAGAAAATAATAATTAAAAGTTGTCGAAAATGTATTCCAAAAACCATAAAATAATAATAATAAAAATTGTCCAAAAGATATTCCAAAATCCATAAAATAATTATAATAAAAGTCTCGAAAATGTATTCCAAAAATCATAAAGTAATCATAATAAAAATTGTTGAAAATGTATTCTGAAACTCATTAAATAATAGTAATAAAAATTGTCAACACTGTATTAAAAAACCATAAGATAATAAGCATAAAAATTGTCGAAAATGTATTCCAAACCCCAGTAAATAATATTAATGGAAATTGTCGAAAATGCATTCCAACAACCATAAAATAATAATAATAAAAATTGTCAAAAATGTATTCCAAACATCATAAAATAATAATAATAAAAAATGTACAATATATATTCTAAAAACAATAAAATAATAAGAAAAAAATTGGCAAATATATATTCCAAAACCATAATATAATAATAATAAAAATTGTCGAAAATGTATTCTAAAATCATAAAATAATAATAATAAAAATTGGCGGAAATGTATACAAAAAAAAAACATGAAATAATAATAGTAAAAATTGTGAACAATGTACCCCAAATATCATAAAATAATAATAATAAAAATTGTCGAAAAACTCATACAATAATAATAATAATAATAATAATAATAATAATAATAATTATCGGTAAATTACTCAAAAATTATAAAAAAATAATAAAAATAATCGTCGAAAATGTATTCTAAAAATTATAAAATAATAATAATAAAAATTGTCGAAAATGTATTCCTAACATCCTAAAATAATAATAATAAAAATTGTCAAAAATGTATTCGAAAAATCATAAAATAATAATAATAATAATAATAATAATAATAATAATAATAATAATAATAATAACAATTGTGGAGAATGTACTCCAAAGATCGTAAAATAATTATGATAAAAATTGTCAAAAAGTCATTCCAACAATCATAAAATAATAATAATAAAAATTGTCGAAAATGTATTCCAACAATCATGAAGTAACAATAATGAAATTGTCGAAATTGTTACCAAAAATCATAAAATAATAATAATAAACATTGTCGAAAATGTATTCCAATAATAATAAAATAATAACAATAAAAATTATCGATAATTTGATAAAAAATTATAAAAATAATAATAATAATTATTATCGAAAATGTATTTCAAAAATTATAAAATAATAATAAAAAAATTGTCAAAAATCTATTCCAACAATCATAAAATAATAAGACGAATGATTATCTGTATTTTATTAAAAATTATCAAAAATAATAATAAAAATGTATTCAGAAACTAATAAAATAATAATAATATAAATTGTCGAAAATGTATTCCAAAAACCATAAAATAATTATAATAAAAATCGTCGAAAATGTATTCCAAAAACCATGAAATATTAATAATATAATAATAAGAATATAAATTGCCTGAAATGAACTCGAAAAATCATAAAATAATAATAATAAAAATTATCGATAATGTATTCCAAAAATCATAAAATAATAATAATAAAATTTGTCAAAAATATATTAAAAAAAACATAAAATAATAATAAAAAGAATTGTCGAAAATGTATTCCAAAAAGCCTAAAATAATAATAATAAAAATTGTCGAAAATATATTCCAAAAACCATAAAATAATAATAATAAAAATTGTCGAAAATATATTCCAAAAACCATAAAATAATAATAATAAAAATTGTTAACAATGTATTCCAAAAACCATAAAATAATAATAATAAAATTGTCAAAAATGTATTCCAAAACCATAAAATAATAATAATACAAATTGTCGAAAATGTATTTCAAAAAGCATAAAATCATAATAATAATGATAAAAATTGTCGCAAATTTATTCAAAAAATCATAAAATGATAATAAAAATTGTTGAAATATGTTCTTAAAACCATAAAATAATAATAATAAAAATTGTCAAAAATGTATTCCAAAATCATAAAATAATAATAATAAAAATTGTCGAAAATATATTCCAACAACCATAAAATAATAATAATAATAAACATTGTTAAAAATGTATTCAGAAAACCATAAAATAATAATAATAAAAATTGTCAGAAATGTATTCCAAAACCATAAAATAATAATAATAATAATAATAATAATAATAATAATAATAATAATAAAAATTGCCGAAAATATATTCCAACAACCATAAAATAATAATAATAATAAAAATTATCGAAAATGGATTCCAAAAATCATAAAATAACAATAATAAAAATTGTCTGAATGTATTCCAAAAACCATAAAATAATACAAATAAAAATTGTCGAAAATGTATTTCAAAATCCATAGAATAATAATAATAAAAATTGTCGAAAATGTATTCCAAAAACCATAAAATAATAATAACAAAAATTTTTAAAAATGTATTCCAAAACCATAAAATAATGATAAAAAAATTGTCGAAAATGTATTCCAAAAACCATAAAATAATGAAAATAAAAATTATCGACAATATATTCCAAATATCATGAAATAATAATAATAAAAATTGTCGAAAATGTATTCCAAAATCATAAAATAATAATAACAATATTTTTTTTTTTTTTTTTCGTTTGTGCTCATATCATTCTATGTAATTTTATCTTATTTCTCACACATCTTCACCATTCTTGATTCACTTATTTTAAAACAATTTCCTGACAAATTTTTCTTTACCATGTCACATCGACGTAGTAATGGGGAGGGGGAATCCCTATTTAGCTTATTTAGATGACAGAAGAACTTTATTTAAGTACAATACTTAATAGTAACACCCATGGTAAGGTGCAAAAAAAAAAAAAAGTGCCGCCCAATTTAACTTTCATTATTCGTAACCTAAATATGCAGTATCTTAGCTGTGATACTAGAGCTATTCTTCCTGAGTGGATGCTATGCTCCGTGCGTGACTTTAATGTCTTCCTATAAATACAAAATACGAATTTCCGATCCGCCATGAACTAGTTCTTGTAACTGGAACAAACACCTAACTGCTAGCTACGAAATCCCAATATACATTTTACCTCCAAGACGATTACCTCTGTCTAACCTGCATGTGCAAAAAAAAACAAAAAACAAAAAAAAAAAAAACCTTACCTGCCACTCTAAATCCTAATGTAGATCTGTTTCTTGTAAATTAATAACCCCTGTCCCTTGAAGGCTAACAATCTGCTCCTTCCCACCAAACCGCCACTTAACTTCTACATTTCACATCGTTTTGTACTGGAATATTTAACTTCCAGCCCCTAACCCTCACATGCTAACTGCTTAGTCATCACTAAGCATCTATACAATTCTACCCTTTAGACATGCATTGGAGTTCATTCCTATTCCAGTTGGTATTTAACAGCCAAAGTATGTACTCGGAAGCAAAGCACACAGCACTGCATTACACAACTATGTCTCCTCTTAGATAGCTTTGCAACGCTAATACGAAACTGAACCAATGCTCCTTGCTATGCTAAATGTCCATACCTCTTACTTGAAAGCTGAAAATATCTTCTCTCAATAATATAGAAACTCACTTTGTACCTCAAACTTTATTCGCACCTACTAAAACCAGCCCATATATCTATTTACCAAATTACACAGAACTCAAAACTTACTGTTTTACCCATACTATATTGCACTCGCATCTCATGCCCTGCTGTCATCTAAAATATAGTTTGGGCACAACTCGTAGTTCAATTCTTAACACCTACTCACACTTTAATGTTATACTAGACCCAAGCTCACATGAATAAAATGGTTCAAAACTGCAATCGAAGCGCATGTTCCCATGCGGAAATTCTATAGCAAGCCCCACTCTCTCCAATGGTTTACTTCGACTTGTGCAACTGCCATTGCTCAAAGGCAGCATGCATTCCGCAGGTTTAACCGACATAAGTCCAGTTCAAACAGACAGAAGTACATAGAAGCTAGAAGTAACGTTAAGAAAGAAATAGCGACAGCTAAGAGGGAATTTACGGAAACCACTAAAAAACGCATCGAAGCACAAAAACTAGGAACTCGTGACTTCTGGAAAATCTACAACAGTGTAGTAAATAATGGGCAATCAACAATTCCCCCACTAACCAACAATCACGAGGTTCTCTGCTCAGCAACCGAGAAGGCTAACATGCTTGCCAGTCGGTTTGCCTCAAACTCCACACTGGACCCCCTAAACCACCCCCTACCTGACTTTCCTATGCGGACAGACGCCACGCTAGACGATCTGATAATCACCCCTGCTCAGGTGCATGCTATCATAAAAAACCTTGACACTTCAAAAGCATATGGACCCGACCTCATCCCAGCTGTGCTATTAAAAAAGTGCTCAGCCGAAGTAGCTCCAGTTCTCTCCAAACTCTACAACAAATGCCTTAATGAATCTTGCTTTCCGGGCTGTTGGAAAACTGCTTCTGTGGTACTAGTATTCAAGAATTCTGGCGAAAGAACTGACCCATTAAATTATCGCCCTATTAGCCTCCTCCCACTTTTTGCCAAAATATTTGAGACCTTAATTAACCATGCTCTAGTCCAGCACCTTACAGATGCTAAACTTCTGACCGACCAACAATATGGATTTAGACAAGCCCGTTCCACAGCAGACATCCTCACTGTAATCTCTGAACGCATATACCATTCACTGGACAAAGCGGGAGAGGGCAGAGCGGTAGCTCTAGATATATCTAAGGCTTTTGACAGGGTATGGCATGAGGGTCTCCTCAGGAAGATTAGATCTTACGGTATCACTGGTAGAATACTTAACATAATTAAATCCTTCTTAGATAAGAGAAAAATCCAGGTTGTCCTCAACGGTTGTACATCTAAACAATATGATATAAATGCGGGAGTGCCCCAGGGATCTATCCTTGGACCTCTGCTGTTCCTGATATTCATAAATGACCTCCCCGACAAAATTGCCTCTGAGATGGGTATATATGCTGATGACACCACACTCTATAGCAGGCACGACAGGAAAACAAATGAACATATATTTAAAGTAATGGCAGAAATACTAGAGGATGACCTCCAATCAGTAGTGGAATGGGGACAAAAATGGATGGTCACGTTCAATGCCGCCAAGACAAAACTGGTTTCATTCAATAATTACAAGAAAACTTCTCTACCACCTATAGCAATGGCCAACGACTCTTTATCTGAGAGTACGTCTCTCAAGCTCCTTGGCCTAACGTTCACAGGAAACATGAGTTGGAACAATTACATCGAGGGCATTGCCAGGGCCGCTGCGAGGAAGGTGGGCTCTCTCTACCGTGCTAGAAAACTTCTAACACCCAAAAGTATCCTGTACCTCTATAAGGCCACTATTCGCCCATGTATGGAGTATTGCTGTCATATTTGGGCTGGTGCATCGGCTACTAGTCTCTCGCTCCTTGACAGGGTTCAAAAGAGAGTCGCAAATCTGATAGGCCCTAAACTGGCATCTAAGCTTCAGCCTCTGTCCCATCATCGAAACGTTGCATCCCTCTGCCTGTTCTACAAGTATTATAATGGTGAATGCTCTGAAGAACTGCAAGCACTTGTGCCCCCACGACTTGAACACCCTCGACAGACCCGACAAGCTGCAAAATCCCACCCCCACATTGTAGAGATCCCTAGATGTAAAAGATCTTTCTACTCCAGTAGTTTCTTCCCCAGAACTGCTAGACTTTGGAATTCCATTCCAGGTCACTGCTTCCCCAACTGTACTGACATGCATCAGTTCAAGTGCAACGTGAACCAACATCTCGCTGCCCTAATCCCTACATAGTACCCCAGTAGATGTTTCCCCTGATAGTAGCCCCCTACACCAAAGTGGCAATGTGCCCTGTTTAGGGTGAAAATGTAATAATAAAAATAAAAAAAAAAAAAAGAGTATCCATAATTTCTTCAAAAATCATTAAAAAAAAAAAATAATTGTCGAAAATGTATTCCAAAACTCATAAAATACTAATAATAAAAATTTTCGACAATGTATTCCAAAAATAATGAAATTAAAAATAAAAATTGTCGAAAATGTATTTCAATAATCATAAAATAATAATAAACATTGTCTAAAATGTATTACAAAACCATAAAATAATAATAATAAAAATTATCGATAATGTATTCCAAAAACCATAAAATAATAATAATAAATATTGTCAAAAATGTATTCCAAAACCATAAAATAATAATAAAAAAATTGTCCAAAAATGTATTCCAAAAACCATAAAATATTAAAATTAAAAATTGTCCGAAATGTATTTCAAAAAGCATAACATAATAATACTAAAAATTGTCGATAATGTATTCCAAAAACAATAAAATAATAATAATAAAAATTATCGAAAATGTATACCAAAACCATAAAATAATAATTATAAATATTGTCGAAATGTATTCCAAACACCATAAGATAATAATAATACCAATTGTCGAAAATGTATTCCAAAAAGCATAAAATAATAATAATAAAAATTACCGAAAATCTATTCTAAAAATCATAAAATAATAATATTAAAAATTGTCGAAAATGTATTCCAAAAACCATTAAATAATAATAATAAAAATTGTCGAAACATATTCTAAAAACCATATAATACTAATAATAAAAATTGTCACAAGTCTATTCCGAAAACCATGAAATAATAATAATAAAAATTCTCTGAAACGTATTCTTAAAATCATAAAATAATAATAAAAAATGTCGAAAATGTCTTCCAAACAAATAAAATAATAATGATTATAATTATCGGTAATTTATTAAATAACCATAAAAAAAAATAATAATTGTCGAAAATGTATTCCAAAATTCATAAAATAATAAAATCAAAATGATCGAAAATGTATTCCAAAAATCATTAAATAACAATAATAAAAATTGTCTATAACGTATTCCAAAAAGCATAAAATAATATTAATAAAATTGTCGAAAATATATTCCAAAAGCCATGAAATAATAATAATAAAAATTGTTAAAAATGTATTCCAAAAACCATAAAATAATAATAATAAAAATTGTTAAAAATGTATTCCAAAACTATAAAATAATAATAATAAAAATTGTCGAAAATGTATTCCAAAAAGCATAAAATAATAATAATTATAATAATAATAATAAAAATTGTCGAAACATATTCTAAAAACCATATGCTCACATTAATAAAATTGTCAAAAATGTATTTCAAAACCATAAAAAAATAATAATAAAAACTGTTTAAAATGTATTCCAAAAAGCATAAAATACAAAATAATAAAAATTGTCGAAAATATATTCCAAAAACCATAAAATAATAATAATAAAAATTGTCGAACATGTATTCCAAAAAGCATAAAATAAAAATAATAATAAAAATTTTGGAAAATGGATTCCAAAAATCATAAAATAACAAGGATAAAAATTGTCTGAATGTATTCCAAAAACCATAAAATAATAAACATAAAAATTGTCGAAAATGTATTTACCAAAATCCATAGATTAATAATAACAAAAATTGTCGAAAATGTATTCCAAAAACCATACACGAATAATAATAAAAATTGTTAAAGATGTATTCCAAAAACCATAAAATAATAATAATAATAACAATTGTCGCAAATGTATTCCAAAGCCATAAAATAATAATTAAAAAATTGTCGAAAATGTCTTCCAAACACCATGAAATAATAATAATAATAACAATTGTCGAAAATGTATTCCAAAAATCATAAAATACTAATAATAAAAATTTTCGAACATGTATTCCAAAAACCATAAAATAATAAAAATAAAAATTGTCAAAAATGTATTCCAAATATCATAAAATAATAATTATAAAAATTGTCGAAAATGTATTTCAAAAAGCATAAAATAAAAATAATAATAAACATTATCGAAAATGGGTTTCAAAAATCATAAAATAACAATAATAAAATTTGTCTGAATGTATTCCAAAAACTATAAAATAATAAAAATAAAAATTGTCGAAAATGTATTCCAAAAACAATAAAATAATAATAATAAAAATTGTTAAAAATGTATTCCAAAAACCATGAAATAATAATAATAATAATAATAATAATAATAATAATAATTGTCGCAAATGTATTCCAAAACCATAAAATAATGAAAAAAAATTGTCGAAAATGTATTCCAAAAACCATAAAATAATAAAAATAAAAATTATCGACAATGTATTCCAAATATCATAAAATAATAATAATAAAAATTGTCGAAAATGTATTCCAAAACCATAAAATAATAATAAAAAAATTGTCGAAAATGTATTCCGAATATCATAAAATAATAAAAAAAAAATTGTCGAAAATGTATTTCAAATATCATAAAATAATAAAAATAAAAATTGTCAAAGATGTATTCCAAATATCATAAAATAATAATAATTAAAATTGTCGAAAAATGTATCTCAAATATCATAAAATAATAGTAATAAAAATTGTCGAAAATGTATTTCAAATATCATAAAATAATAAGAAGAAAAATTGTCGAAAATGTATTACAAAAATAATAAAATAATAATAATAAAAATGTTCGAAAATGTTTTCCAAAAAAAATAAAATAATAATAATAAAAATTGTCGAAAATGTATTCCAAAAACCATAAAAAATAATAATAAAAATTGTTGCAAATGTATTACAAAAACCATAAAATAATAATGATAAAAATTGTCGAAAATGTATTCCAAAAATAATAAAGTAATAATAATAAAAATGATCGAAAATGTATTCAAAATATCATAAAATAATAATAATAAAAATTGCCGAAAATGTATTTCAAATATCATAAAATAGTAATGATAAAAATTTTCGAACATGTGTTCCAAAAATAATAAAATAATAATAATAAAAATTGTCGAAAATGTATTCCAAATATCATAAAATAATAATAATGAAAATTGTCGAAAATGTATTCCAAAACCATAAAATAATAATTAAAAAAATTATCGATAATGTATTCCAAAAATCATAAAATAATAATAATGAAAATTGTCAAAAATATATTTAAAAACCATAAAATAATAATAAAAAAATGTGTCGAAAATGTATTCCAAAAACCATAAAATAGTAAAAATAAAAATTGTCGGAAATGTATTCAGAAAAGCATAAAATAATAATTATAGCAATTGTCGAAAATGTATTCCAAAAACCATAAAATAATAATAATAAAAATTGTCGAAAATGTATTCCAAAAACCATAAAATAATAAGAATAAAAATCTTCGAAACATATTCTAAAAACCATAAAATAATAATAATAAAAATCGTCGCAAATCTGCTGCAAAAACCATGAAATAATAATAATAAAAATTCTCTGAAATGTATTCTAAAAATAATAAAATAATAATAATAAATGTCGAAAATGTATTCCAAACACAATAAAATAATAATAATTATGATTATTGGTAATTTATTCAAAAACCATAAATAATAATAATAATAATAATAATAATAATAATAATAATAATAATAATAATTATCGAAAAGGTATTCCAAAATTCATAAAATAGTCATAATAAAAATTGTCGAAAATGTATTCCAAAAATCATTAAATAACAATAATAAAAATTGTTTACAATGTATTCCAAAAAGCATAAAATAATAATAATAAAATTTGTCGAAAATGTATTCCAAAAACCATAAAATAATAATAATAAAAATTGTTAAAAATGTATTCCAAAACCATAAAATAATAATAATAAAATTTGTCGATAATGTATTCCAAAAACCATAAAATAATAATAATAAAAATTGTTAAAAATGTATTCCAAAAACCATGAAATAATAATAATAAAAATTGTCAAAAATGTATTCCAAAACCATAAAATAATAATAATAAAACTGTCGAAAATGTATTCCAAAAAGCATAAAATAATAATAATAATAATAATAATAACAATAACAATAATAATAATAATAATAAATACTGTCGAAAATGTATTCTCAAAATAATAAAATAATAATAATAAATGTCGAAAATGTATTCCAAACACAATAAAATAATAATAATTATGATTATTGATAATTTATTCAAAAACCATAAATAATAATAATAATAATAATAATAATTATCGAAAAGGTATTCCAAAATTCATAAAATAGTCATAATAAAAATTGTCGAAAATGTATTCCAAAAATCATTAAATAACAATAATAAAAATTGTTTACAATGTATTCCAAAAAGCATAAAATAATAATAATAAAATTTGTCGAAAATGTATTCCAAAAACCATAAAATAATAATAATAAAAATTGTTAAAAATGTATTCCAAAACCATAAAATAATAATAATAAAATTTGTCGATAATGTATTCCAAAAACCATAAAATAATAATAATAAAAATTGTTAAAAATGTATTCCAAAAACCATGAAATAATAATAATAAAAATTGTCAAAAATGTATTCCAAAACCATAAAATAATAATAATAAAAATTGTCAAAAATTTATTTCAAAACCATAAAATAATAATAAAAAAATGTGTCGAAAATGTGTTTCAAAAACCATAAAATAGTAAAAACAAAAATTGTCGGAAATGTATTCAGAAAAGCATAAAATAATAATAATAGCAATTGTCGAAAATGTATTCCAAAAACCATAAAATAATAATAATAATAATTGTCGAAAATGTATTCCAAAAACCATAAAATAATAAGAATAAAAATCGTCGCAAATCTGCTCCAAAAACCGTGAAATAATAATAATAAAAATTCTCTGAAATGTATTCTAAAAATCATAAAATAATAATAAAAAATGTCGAAAATGTATTCCAAACACAATAAAATAATAATAATTATAATTATTGGTAATTTATTCAAAAACCATAAATAATAATAATAATAATAATAATAATAATAATAATAATAATAATAGTAATAATAATAATAATAATAATAATAAAAATAATAATAATAATAATAATTATCGAAAATGTATCCCAAAATTCATAAAATAGTAATAATAAATATTGTCGAAAATGTATTCCAAAAATCATTAAATAACAATAATAAAAATTGTCTTCAATGTATTCCAAAAAGCATAAAATAATAATAATAAAAATTGTCGAAAATGTATTCCAAAAACCATAAAATAATAATAATAAAAATTGTTAAAAATGTATTCCAAAAACCATGAAATAATAATAATAAAAATTGTCAAAAATGTATTCCAAAACCATAAAATAATAATAATAAAACTGTCGAAAATGTATTCCAAAAAGCATAAAATAATAATAATAATAATAATAATAATAATAATAATAATAAATATTGTCGAAAATGTATTCTAAAAATCATAAAATAGTAATAGTAATAAAAATTGTCGAAACATATTCTAAAAACCATAAAATGATAATAATAAAAATTGTCGAAAATGTATTCCAAAACCATAAAATAATAATAATAAAAATTGACGAAAATGTATTCCAAAAAGCATAAAATAAAAATAATAAAAATTGTCGAAAATATATTCCAAAAACCATAAAATAATAATAATTAAAATTGTTAAAAATGTATTCCAAAACCATAAAATAATAATAATAAAAATTGTCGGAAATGTATTCCAAAACCATAAAATAATAATGATAAAAATTGTCGAAAATGTATTCCAAAAAGCATAAAATAAAAATAATAATAAAAATTGTCGAAAATGTATTCTAAAAATCATAAAATAATAATAATAATAATAAAAATTGTCGAAACATATTCTAAAAATCATAATAGTAAAAATTGTCGAAAATGTATTCCAAAACCATAAAATAATATAATGAAAATTGTCGAAAATGTATTCCAAAAACCATGAAATAATAATAATAAAAATTGTCAAAAATGTATTCCAAAAATAATAAAATAATAAGAATAAAAATTATCGAAAATGTATTCCAAAAATAATAAAATAATAATATTAAAAATTGTTGAAAATGTATTCCAAAAACCATAAAATAATAATAATAAAAATTGTCGAGACATATTCCAAAAACCATAAGAAATAATAATAAAAATTGTTGCAAATGTATTACAAAAACCATAAAATAATAATAATAAAAATTGTCGAAAATGTATTCCAAAATGCATAAAGAAATAAAAATAAAAATTGTCGAAAATGTATTCCCAATATAATAAAATAATAATAATAAAAATTGTCGAAAATGTATTCCAAAACCACAAAATAATAATTATAAAAATTGTCGAAAATGTATTCCAAAAACCATAAAATAATAATAATAAAAATTGTCGAAATGCGGAACTGAGTGCCACAGGCGTGCAGTTCTTAGAAAGAAGCTTTGTTCATGGTATCTACGTTTTGATTTAGGCACAGATAGGGAGTGGGGAAAATTATTGACGGTGGTTTCAGCTAGTCGGGTGTTTTTTGAGAAAGATTGGCGAGGGGGGACCAGAGAATGGAGCTCAGACGAGCACCTGCCATGGAAATAATGATAGAACAATGACAGGCTCGCTATGTCTCTTCTGTGGGAAAGAGGTTGCAGGGTAGAAAAAAGGGCATCCCCCACCAAGCCACGGAGTCTATTTTGTACTCTGTCAAGTCAGGATAGGCTGTTTTTTGCAGCCCCCGCCCAGATGTGGCAGCAGTACTCCATCCTTGGACGTACTTGACTCTTATATAGATAGAGAATTGCATCATTAGTGAGATATCTTCTGGAGCGGTAGAAGGATCCCACCATTTTCCCAGCGACCTTGGCCACAGACTTGATGTATGTGTTCCATTTAAAATCAGGTGTAAAGGTCAAACCCAGGAGCTTATCAAATCCTGGGGCCTCCCTTAGACGAGAGCCATCCATTTCAATTGATGCCAGATGGGGATCAGAGCGTTTATGATGTAGAGATAGGAGCTTGGTCTTAGATGCATTAAAGGTAACCAGCCACCTCTTTCCCCACTGTACCATGCGCTCAAGATCAGAGGAGAGAGAATCAGAGAGAACATCATTATTTACGGCCTTTGATGTGTTGCCATAGATAGTCGTGTCATCAGCATAGATGTCAACGAAAGATTTTAGTATGTGTTTTGGGAGATCATTGATGTAGATCAGGAAGAGAGTTGGGCCCACTATTGATCCCTGAGGGACTCCAGCATTAATACTGTGGGCCTCTGGTTTCTGCCCATCAACCACTACTCTTATGAGCCTATCAGATAAAAATGATTTAATGACAGAGAAAACATTTCTAGTTATACCGTAGCTGGAAATCTTGTGTAGTAGGCCTTTATGACAAACCTTATCAAACGCCTTTGATATGTCGAGAGCAATTGCTCTAGAAAGGAAGCCTTTGTCGAGAGATTTGCTAATCCTATGAGATTCGCTAATCCTATGAGATATAACCGTTAGCACATCTGTTCTGTCTTAACTGAAAAGGAAAGTATAATACAAAAAGCACACCAAGCGAATTACCTGACACATTCAAATTTAAACCAATGACGGCCTACCATTAAAATGCGTGGGCGGCTGCACAAAAGGGAAGATGAGAACTTTATATGGAATTTCTCACACACTGCCAAGGAGGAGAGAAAAAAGTAATTGATAATCATTACTTTTTCCCAATACAAATTAATTAATAAAACGGTTGGATAAACGACAAATAGCAAGTTAATCCAATAAACATAAGTCAATAATTTCAATATGTTTTAATTCAGTTAAATTTCTTAACTTTAGCTAATTTTCACTATATAGACTGACCTGAGGAGCTTCATCCTTACAATTAGAACAAAGCCACTCCCCTAAGGCATCTTGCTGATTAACTCCTATGCAGCTGAAATGGTACCAGCTGTCACAGGAATCGCAGCACACCATGGGTGATGTTCCATCATTAGTAACTGAACAGGTTGGACAAAAAAAGGGACCTCCTTCTTCTATAAACTCAATTGATACAATATCATCATTACCTTAATTTCCAAGGGCACAAGATTTTTTAAGGGACCTGTTCACACCCATCCTTAAGAACGACCGCGGCATGAACATTATTGTCACTTCCAGTAATTAATTTAATTATTTTACCAAGATTCCAAAATTGTCAGGTTTTGTTAGGAGTCTTATAAGTACTATCTCTTCAACAGATAACTTGGGGGCACAATTGCTCCAAATTTTGGCATCGACTTCTCT
The DNA here is from genome assembly GCF_053919585.1 of Euprymna scolopes. Classification (NCBI taxonomy): domain Eukaryota; kingdom Metazoa; phylum Mollusca; class Cephalopoda; order Sepiida; family Sepiolidae; genus Euprymna; species Euprymna scolopes. Next base: position 14,476,228 of record NC_136482.1, on the reverse strand, counting down.
TAACGACAAGAGGTAATCATTATGCCAGATACGATTGAATTTTTCAGCAAATTTATTCCCCATTTCGAGGGAATGTAACAAGGCAGTCCTGTTTGGGGGGCCAGGACATAATTCAGAATCATAATTATTAATAAGCAAACTGGGTTGATAACCTGCTTGAAGAAAATGATTTGAAGTTAAAATACTAAAGTCTCTGTCGGCAGAAGCAATATAAGTGGGGGGGGGGTCTATCATTTATTGCCTTTTGCACATCAGAAAGTGCAGTCAGAAATTCAAAATAATCCAACTTTCTTCTGCCCAATAGTTTCCTAAAACATTGCTTGACAGTTTTAATTAGTCTCTCCCAGCCCACCCCCCTGCCAGGCAGACCAAGCGATTGGGGTCGTAAGTTCCTAGCGCATTATGATTGCATTTTTTCGAATTAAGATCCCACGTGGATCATTTGTACATGACTAAATTGAAAAAAAAAAAAACAACTTCGGTTCAAATTCTGTAGACATAAACAAAAACTGCTATAAAGAAACCGTTAATGATTTTTTCCCATATTGGAATGTTTAAACGTCACTATATTTGAATCTATTTTCACATTGGATATTAATTTAATTTTAAATTAATTAATTAATTTGAATTGTTCGATGGATGATGTGAATGGATTTAAATTGTTCCTTTAGGGCCATATTTCGTCCCTCGAGAACAATTAATAAAATAACAGGAATATAATTATCGCCAAATATTAAGGTGACGAAAACCGCCAATATTATTCCAAAACGGAATTGTAATCACAAATAAACCATGCTAACGAAATGGCCGCCAGCAATTAATCGACCCCAAAAATTAGGGCAAAGCTCTAAGGAATATTTCAAGCTACACTTTTATAACCGAATTTAAAATTCCCGAGCGACACCAAAGATGCCTGAAAAAATGGGGGGGGGAGGATTAAGCCCTTTCCATCCCACTATTTTTTAAATAAATTTCAACACATTATCATTTGAAAACTGACAACATCAGGAGAAAACAATTCAACATTAACATGGCATTAATCACAAATCAAACATTTAATTCAATTCAAATTAATTAATTAATTTAAAATTAAATTAATATCCAATGTGAAAATAGATTCAAATATAGTGACGTTTAAACATTCCAATATGGGAAAAAATCATTAACGGTTTCTTTATAGCAGTTTTTGTTTATGTCTACAGAATTTGAACCGAAGTTGTTTGTTTTTTTTCAATTTAGTCATGTACAAATGATCCACGTGGGATCTTAATTCGAAAAAATGCAATCATAATGCGCTAGGAACTTACGACCCCAATTTCAAGGTCGAATAAAATTATTATCTAACGCAATTTCAAATGTAAGAAGAATTCTAATTTTTTTCATACATTTTTAAAGTGCAATATATTGTTAAACGAAACTTATAAAAGTCTTATTAGTTTTTAGCAACAGAAGTTAACATTAACGAAATAAATTACTTTTCTGATTTAACGAAACAGAAAAAAATATTTTATCTCTTCCTTCTTTTTTTGGGGGGTGGGGGTGGGGTTAACAAACTACGCTTTCTAAGAATTACGTTAAACTTATCAACACTAATTTGTCTCAAATTATGGAGAAAAAATCAGTAATCTGCTCGTCTTAAATCAAGAATTTGCACAAATTATAAAAAAAAAAACTAATCGTTATGCAAAAGAACTGAGAATATTTAAAATTAGTCGCTTACATAAAAAAAAAAACGAATTATGTTTTGCAAAAAAAGAGAATGTGAGAAATTATTTCTCACATCCCAATTTCCTCCCGGCAGAAGCGAAAGAATCCACAAATACAAAAGCCATATTTTTTCAAACTCAAACTTTATTCACAAATAACAGCAATGAAAGTTTATTGGTTCTGGTATTGTCCTTTTGCAAAACGGTGGCCTGTTTTGCTTCCGCACGCTTGGAGCCATTAGTATGAATTCCTATTGTCGGAATGTTAGTTCTTTGTTCCTCGAAAGGATCCATGATGTTCATGGTAAACGGCGGGAATGTTAGTGCCTATAATTAGGCATATGTAATCACTTAGGACTCAAGATGAGTTGAGATAAGATCCAATATTTGGTAAATAAACATGAAGAACTGTTCTTGAATGTCGTCCTTAATTTGGATAGATTCAGCAGTATAAAGTTGTCTCTGCTTGTAGAGATATGGTTCCTTGTTCACGAACTGTTTGGTGTTACAACATGTAGGAATTATTTTAGCTTCCTCCAGTGGGAGCTGCTGGGTTTGAGTCTATCCCGATGCTGAGTTCTGTCGAAATTGAAAACGAAAGCATGATACAAAAAGCACGCCAAGCGAATTACCTGACACATTCAAATTTAAACTAATGACGGCCGACCACCAAAATGCGTGGGGGGGGTGGGGTCTGCGCAAAAGGGAAGATGGCGACTGTATATGGAATTTCTCACAATAAACAAGAAATGGTGGAACGTAATTGGACGTGGTCACCAGCTTAACTACCACCGTCTATTACATATGATGTAGGCAACATCAATGGCTTGAGTAAGTTCATATGCTTCAATTTTAGTACTTCCGTCGGGGTTGCAGTTGTTTACACCATTCTGTGTTTCACGTCGGGCCGATATGACGAAAGGCTGGGTTGCATGTGGAGCACCACAAGCATTGTGCATTTCAGAAAATACAATAAAATTTATTGTATTGCGCATTTTTGTTTTGTTAGACAACAAGCAATAGTTCGATCAGTTAATATGTGTGATAGCTGAAATTAATGTCAAAAATGCGTTGCCTTCTTGTTGATATTTTTTGTTCGACAAGTCAGATCTGTCATATTTAACCACAATTTTTAGCCAGTCGATTTAATAGTTCCGTATTCATGAGCTGAAAATTTATAATTCGTATTATTTGCATTCTTTGGACTACTGTTCTCATCCTGAGTGTTATTCAGACAGCCTTTCTTCAGATGTAAAACACGACCAGGTGCATCAAGTCGAACTCAGTAATTTTTTGTTCTGCCGAACTCGGTAATATGCACTGAATTTCGAACGGTCTTCTTTAGTTACTCAACGGAAGTACCATGCTATCATTCCGTCAGTCATGACTATGACTGTGACAACAGCATATTCTTTTCACTGTTTTGACTCTTGAGTATATACGCGTTAATATTTTACATGTTTTTATAAAGACGGATGTTGTTCTTGGTTGATTAAGTGTGTCTAACTGTGTCGGATATATACCCGAGAGTCAAAAGAATGAAAAGAATATTCTGTTGTCACAGCCCTAGTCATGACCGAGTAGAAGTTTTTATTCTTGGTATCATCCACACCGAAGATTGAACGTTCAACCACAAAAAGAGTATCTCTTAGAACCGAATTTGAGTTAATATTTGGTCCGTTATGCGACGGGTCCTTCTATTCCCTGCAGTTGGAAATATTTCAGAGTTCAGCAAGATATGCCTAAAAATGGTCGAAGCTTACATCGTCCCAAAACGTTGTGAAAATAAGACTCAAAATGAGAACAGTGGTCCGAATAATACAAATAATACGAGTGATAAGCATATTCACTAATGAGTCAGAAGAGCAGGTTCAATCCTCGCTTGAGTCATATCAAAGGCTTATAAAAATTATTATTGATACCTATTGCTACAGTTAACAATATAAGATTTAGATCAAAGATAAGTAAAATAGTCTTGGGAAATGACTGGCGCCCTCGATTAAATTTCAATATAGTTGCCAATGAAAATTGAGCTTTTTGGTTGCTCTCGACTATGTTCGCCCACTTTACTTTTTTACATTGGTTATTTAATGCTGGTTGTAAAGACAATACTCACCTATCTCACTCGAAAGTTCGTATCTATCTTTGGGCGAATGAAGTTTTTCTGTCAGAACAAAAAAAAACAAAAAACAACAACAATATCAAGAGATTTTTTCGCAAGGAAATAGAATCTGTGTCTATAGATCACATGACTTCGCGATTTTTTCACTACAAGTTACAACACAGTCCTCTAAAAATCTAATGTCAAAAGATTCTTGTTATATAACACTTCCACACGTAACCGAACTTAGTTAATTCCATTTTCGTAAAATGAAATGACAGCTCCATACAAAATAACGATCAAACCAGACACATACTCGAACAATGATTTGCCTTCTCCCTTGAGGCTTGCATTTACACATATCCGTGGACTTAGAACTAACTTAGACGATGTAGAATCATTTCTCCTAGCAAACTCCTCGGGTATCTTGGCATTAAGTGAAACAAACTTGCACTCCTCCATCCCCTCTAACATCTTTAACATGTCTGGTTATCTTCCACTTTGTCGTAAGGACTCTGACAGACACACGCACGAACTTAGAGTCTGTATTCGTAACACCCTCCCCACGATTAGGGAATCTAAACTAGAAGCAGATGACGAGGGATTCATGTGCTTTAAACTAACTTTACAACATAGCATTAGCTATATTTTCTTTATCGCTCTCCCTCGATCCAGAATTTTACTCTTATCAATCATGTCCCGCAGAGCATAGATGTAGCATTCTCCCTTGATACTAGCGTCCTAATACATGTATTAGGTGACCTTAACGCTCACCACAATAATTGGTTTGGTTTCTCTACACAGACATAGCTGGTATCATCATCCATAACTTTCTATATCCTATTCCTTGACACATACAGTAACATTCCTGACCCATCTCCCAGATCGTCAGAACCAGCAAGCCTCACTTCTGGATCTATTTCTGACAACAGTTCCAGAGGATTGTGTAACAAATGATGCCCATTGCCCACTCGGGAATACTGACCATGCTGTGATAATGAATGACATCACTCTAAACTATCGATCAGAAGTTGAAGAGCCATTGCTCAAAACGACAAGGTACTACAATAAGGCTGACTGGGATCCCTTAGAGATTACATCAGAGATGCTCCATGGGGAAATATCTTTACTCTTCCTGCGGAACAGTGCGCAAATGTAACCACTGAATTGAAGCACATGTTCCAACATGTAAGCAAACCCCATTCTCCCCAAATGGTTTACTTCGACTTACGCAGCAGCCATTGCACAGAGGCAATATGCATACCGCAGATTTATCCGGCATGTCCAGTACAAACAGACAAAAGTTTATAGAAGTTAGAAGTAATTGTAAAAAAGAAATAACAATATCTAGTAGAAAATATAACAAAACCATCGAAGCACAGAAATTAGGAACTCATAATTTCTGGAAAATCTACAACAGTATAGTAAATAATGGGCGATCAATCACCCTTTTCTCAAGTACATGATATCATAAAAAACCCAGACACCTCAAAAGCATGTGGATTTGATCTCTGTCAATTTTTAGTCTACAGACTCAAAATTTGATATACGGGGTACTTAGATTTGGAAAAATCTTTGTATCCATTTTCGGCCAGAAATGTGGCTGTTAAGGGGTCAGAGTTCAACGATTTGACCTTTGAGAACTCTACCAAACTCCTCCGCTAATTTTTGGTATAAACAATTGAAATTTTAGATATAGGTTCCTTGGACATGGATCTAACTTAATAACTTGATTTGAGCCCAAAACAATAAATGTTAAGGGGTCATAATAAGGGTCAAACTAAAAAAAATTGACTTCTGCGGTCTCTAGCAAATTACTCAGACAATTTCTGGTCTAAACATTTGAAAGTTTACATTAAGGGTATTCAGAGATAGGACAAGCTTTTTAATTGGATTGAGTTGAAAATTTTAAGTTAACAATATATAAATGTATGTATGTTTGCATGTCTGCCTGAAACTTTTAACAGAGGCGACGGATTTTCACAAAATCAGTATCGTTTTGTAATCGTAATGACCATGTTCAACAGACGACAAATATCGAAAAATTGGCTAAAAACATTAATATCTTCACCTTCAACTGAGTACTTTTCTACAGGGGGTGGAGGTCGCTTTTTTCGCCGATATTTTCGAAAGTCATTCTCTCCTTTCGCTTGTCTAGCTTTAATTTAAACCTACGTCACTTCCGGTTTGGCGGTGATCGTAACAGCAAAGACGTCAGAATTTTTCCCCCGTTCTTTTCCTCCTTTACGGTACGGGTTCGAGCCTGCCTTCCTACTGCCACCTTTTTTTTATTTTGCTCAACATACACCTCCAAACACCCGGGAAACGCCGAGCTGAAATACTAGTACATTAAATAATACTCTCTCGAACTCTGGAATCCATTTTTTATCGAACTCGGAAATCTTTCTGTCGAAGTTTGGAATTTACACGGATTTTCGAACTGAACTCTTTATCTAACCTACGGGTGTAGCCTGCTCTGGTTTCAGCCAGTCATGACTGTGTAAAAGTTCTAAGTAATTCGCAATTGTATTTTGAGTGTCGCCCACCCTGATAATTGAACTTTCAGGCCCCAGAAAAGCGTAACTTTACAACTCAATTTTACATAGCATTGTGCCACGTGTCCCTGCGAAAAGATTTCTGAGTTCGACAAGATAACACTTAAAAGGATCGGAAGTTATATCGAAGATGAGAACAATAGTCCGAACTAATTCAAATAATACAAATAATCAATCCTCATCTAAAAAATTAAGACACACAAACGTTTGTAGTTTCACCGTCGGGTTAGGGTTAGGGTTAGGGTTCCATTAAAGCGCTATTTCGACGACTATGTTTACCTACTTAAAGACAAAGTTAATCACAAGTTCAGTTTAATTGGGAATCTACTCCTCCCCTCGGGAACAAAAGAGTATGATCTGGATTTGCCATGAAAATAACGTAATCAATTCCTTTAGAATTCTCTTACAAATGAGAATGTTCGAAACGCCAAGCAATAAACTGATCAACCTTCTGAAAGGACGAGGTAATTCCTGGGTGTATGTGGCCTTCTGATATCACAAGTATCTCGCTGATTAGACTGAAGGTTCTAATTTCGAAAAGTGTGATGAAGTTATGTGATTTATGAGTCAACTTTACGTTTTTGCTAGGTTATACTGCAGCATCACGTTCACACACTGGTTCCCGGTAGATCTAAGAAGGTAAGCAACATTGAATCTAGCCAGTACCATATGAGTGACCAATTGAAAACACAAGGCGCTGTAGCTAGGAGGACGTCGACACAAGAAGTACAAAACACCTAACGATGTCATTTTGCTTGACCGGGAAATACATGCAACTGGCGGCCGCCTGTTAATTTGATATTCCCTAGAAACTTCCTCTTTTGAAGTAAGCAGATTCAAATCGACTAGAATGAATGCCGTAGAACAAAACAACACTTGCATAACTGTCATGTATAAGGTCTGACTTGGATTCCTTCCAAAACTGCATTTTCTTTCTCCCCCCACTCTCTATCGTGCAATCTCTCTCTTTTTTGTGATCACACCTTTTTTCTTTTTTTTTTCGCGCCGTCTCGCACGCTCTCTTCCCCCTATTCCTTTCTTACAATCTATATCTGTCTCTTTCTCCCGCCGTCTCGCACTTTCTCTTTCCCTCTCCATCTTGCCATCTATCTCTCTTTTTTATGATTACACCCTCTCTCTCTCTTTCTTGTGCTATCTCTACTTTCCCTCTCTCTTGCAATAATCACACATACTTTCTTTCTTGCGCTTTCTCTACTCTCCCTCTCTCTTGCAATCACACACACACTCTCTCTCTCTGTTTTGTACTCATCCCCTATCTCACTTTTGCACTTTCTCGTCTCTCTCTCTCTCCTGCAATTTATCTTTCTCTTTTATGATCACGCCCTCTCTCCTTTGGACTCACTCCCTATCTCTCTCTCTTGCACCATCCCACACTCTCTCGCCCCCCCTCTCTCTCTCTCTCTCTCTTGATATCTCGTTTACAAACACCTCTCTTTCTTTCTCGTACCGTCCCGTACTCCTCTGTCTCTCTCTCTCTCTCTTCGCACTCGTCTTTTCTCTCATTCTCTCTCCCTCTCTCTCTATCTATCTATCTATCTATCGCACCGCCCCGCATCCTCTCTCTCCTCTCTCTCTCTCTCTTATTTGCAATTCCTCTCTTGGACTAATTCCTGTCTCTCTTTATCGCACCGTTCCGCAGTCCCTCTCTCTCTCTCTCTCTCTCTCTCTCTCTCTCTTGCAATCTCTCCGTCTCTCTTTTGCACCCCCATCCTTCTCTATTTAGTAGTTCTGTAGTCCTTATCAAGTGATTTGGTTGAGTTTTAAAGTAGGTCACAGTTTGAGTTCTGTTTCACCGTCAGCTGATCTGTCTCAGCCTTTTAGTCAATAACCAGGGTGGCCGGCGAAATGCAAGATGTCTAGTCAATTCATAACGTTCGCAGACTGAACCTTGAACAAGCAACTAACACTCAACCTAATTATAAACTGTACACAGCTATTAATATGTTTTTTCTTCCTTTCTTTCTAAATGCATTAACCTGACTACGATGTTACCTTGTTGTTGAAGACATTCCTCTTTAGTTTGTTTGTCGCCAACGTTTAAAAACCTGTTGATCATAATTAAGTCTCGTCTGTTTAAACAAAAATCATAAAAATTAATATTAGTAATGTTTCTTTTCTTTTTTTTACACAGGAATCACCACTTATCAAGGCCCGGAGGCCACTCGAGGATAAGGATTAATGGGTATACATTAGTCAATGTGATTATAGCGTACTTTCTCATGAGTTGTTCTCCACCGAACTTGCATACTCATGAGAAAACTTCACCAACTAATGTTAGAGAATGGATAGAGAGAGAGAGAGAGGGGGGGTGTAAATTATATTGAGACACGTTGACCGGAAGCCAGGATCAGCTGATTGGATTGCGTGTGAGTCACGTGATGAGGTTAGCTGAATCGTTGAGATTTGGTTTGGACTTAGAAGGCGACGGACGGCTTCAGAGATGTCTCCTCCTCTTCACTGGGGGGGGGACGCTGACGTGTGTAGAAATGAGATCAAGAGAAACCACGCAGGCCAGGTGCTCACTTTCCATTCTTCTGCGAGACATCTGGAAAAGTTAATAAAAACTATAAAACCAATTCCTTGTCTTGGAGTGAAATGAATCTTCGTCCAAAACAGGTACCAGTCTCCCTCCAAGACACGAGATGAATCCAGATTGACCAACATCCGACATGCAAGAAGGTATGTCTAAAATATATATAATATATAACACATACAACGGCATATGAACAAATAGATAGAACAACTAGATGATCACACAACGTTAACTCTGACTAGACGATCACTCACGATCCCCTTTATGATACAACACAGCACTAATAGCAAAACACTGCTACAAGAATTCAAAGATGTCATGATCATCCCAATCTACAAAAACAAAGGTGATCACAAAGACTGCAGTAATTATCGAAGTATATCTTTGCTGACCATTGCCAGAAAAATAATGGCTAAAGTGGTGCAGGCACGGCTAGCCAGACTGGTGGAAAGAGTCCTAACTGAATCACAGTGTGGATTCAGGCATGAAAGATCTACAATAGATATGATCTTCAGCTTACGGCAAATTCAAGAAAAAGCCATTGAACAGTACCGGGAGCTCTACATAGTCTTTGTAGATTTCCGTAAACCATTTGATACAGTTGATCGAAAAATGCTGTGGAAGGTCCTTAAAGTGTTTGGATGCCCCGAACAAAATTATCAAACAATTTCACGAAGGAACAAAAGGGAGAGTTGTAGTAGAGAATCTAGAAAGTGAACTTTTGGAAGTAAACCACGGCACCAAACAAGGGTGCGTACTTGCCTCAACACTGTTCACCCTATTTCTGACAGCCGTCCTAATGCTGCTCCATCAAAGCATCAAAGAAGGTGTCTTCATCCACACACGCTCTGATGGGAAACTGTTCAATCTTGCAAGACTGAAGGCCAAGACAAGAAAGGAGCTGATAACAGAACTACTGTTCGCAGACGACACTGCTCTGATATCACAATCAAGCTCAGATGCAAAGGATAGTTGATACTTTTTCTCAAACAGACAGGAAGATAGGCCTACAAATCAACAAAGAGAAGACTGAAGTCATGTATCAGCCCTCGCCAGATAACAACGACCCAGAAGAGTCTATAATAACAATCAACGGCAAGGGGATAAACGTTGTTGAAAACTTCAAATACCTTGGAAGCACTCTAAGCACTGATAACAATGCTGACAAAGAAATAAGCTTCCGAATTCAAAGCGCATGTGCCTCCTTTGACAGACTAGAAAAGAGGCTCTGGACAAGCGCTGGTATCCAGCTAGAAACGAAGTGCAGAGTCTACAAAACCATCATCCTGCCAGCCCTGCTGTACTCAGCAGATACCTGCACTCTGTATAGAGAACACGAAAGGAGATTGGAAGCCGTCCAACAGAGACACCTGAGAAGGATCATGAAGATCAAATGGAATGACTAAATACCAAACATGGAAGTTCTCAGGAGAGCAAACCTAAATAGTGTGGAAGCTACCCTTGCTACTATGCAAATACGATGGATCGGGCACATTACTAGAATGGAAGAAAACCGAATTCCAAAGATGATCTTCTACGGGGAACTGGAAAATAGAACCCGCAAGGTAGGAGGTCAGAAGCTTCGCTACAAAGATGTAACAAAGCGGCACCTGAAGGCAACGAACATCAATGTCGAGAGTTGGGAAGAACAAGCCAAAGAAAGGATTGGTTGGCGGAACAGTCTCCACAAAGGAAGAAAGAAATAGAGAGAAAGATTGGAGAAGTCTTAGAGCTGAGACATTATAGACGACACATCCGTGGCACCCACATATGCAGTGTCTGTGACCGGATGTTTCACACAGAAAGAGGACTATGCCAACACTGAAGAATAAAGCACTGAGGCAATGACTAGTCATCGTCAAGACTGACGGACTGCATGATGATGATGATGATGATGATGATGATCTTATTCTTTCAAAAAGTCAATAACTGAAATATTGGAGTAACTTACAGATAATTTTAGCGTTCAGAAATAGCTTTTTTACGTTCGTCATGATTTGAGAAATCTAACAATATATGCTAACGAATATATTACCCTGAATTGTTATTTAAATTTCTATTTCTATCCTTTTGGTCATGTCACTAGTAAGGGTGCTGGAGGTAAACGTTTTGTCTGGGCTGACGTTACCCGCCTGATAGTCAGGGACCCGAACCTTGGATTAACCACTAAGCAGGCTGTCCTATTGTCATTCTTTTATGAAACTGAATATAAAAATGTCAACTAAAAAGAATGAGCAATACAAATTAAAAATATATTGTAAGAAAATAGGTTAAGTTAAAAAATAGGTTAGTTGAGAAGTCTTTGTTGTCAAAAGTGTGTTTGGAAATGTGTTCGTAGCCACGTGAATTGATCACGTTTTGGAACCACACTTCTGACGTCATAACACCGTAACAAAAAGGGGATTCTCAGTATGTGCCTCCTTTGGCAAGCTAGAAAAGAGGCTCTGGACAAGGGCTCGTATCCAGCTAGAGACGAAGTGCAGTCTACAAAACCATCATTCTGCCAGCCCTGCTGTACTCAGCAGAGACCTACACTCTGTATAGAGAACACATAAAAAGATTGGAAGCCGTCCAACAGAGACACCTGAGAAGGATCATGAAGATCAAATGGAGTGACTTTATACCAAACACGGAAGTTCTCAGGAGAGCAAACCTAAATGGCATGGAATCTACCCTTGCTACTATGCAACTATGATGGACCGGGCACATTACTATGTCACGACCCGGTTAATGGATGACCGAATTGATTGGCAATCAGATCGTGACACATAAATTTATTTTATTTGATATCCAATGGCTCATCACTTATCTTCAGTTAATCGTCGGATGTCGGATCAACCAGCGAAATATATCATTAAGGGGAATGGAACAACAGAGCAATGAATGACGAAACAAACACTCAATCGAAGTTTAAAATTCAATAAAGACTTTTATATACAAAAAGGAAGAAGAAGAAGAAGCCACGATAAAAAGAATGAGTGAGATAGACGTATCTTTGGAATGTTTGCCAGATGTATGCGACATGCAATTACAATATAATATGTAGAAATGTTTGTGGATAAGAAAAGATATTGGCATGAGATAGGCCAAACTTAGCTGTTTTGTCCGTTAGGGTAAAAAAACGATTATAAGTTCATAAACACGATAACCAAAAAAAAAAAAAGGTGAGATGGCGAAAGTCTATCTTTTCCTCGAATCATAATTCCAAAGAAGAATAAATGTTGAGTTCAATCGGCAATACGATCGTATTTGAATAATAATCAGCAATTCAATTAATTCAAATCTCAATCTTCGATGAGGTTCGATTCTCGGAGATAATGTTTACACACTGGGCTGTGCCGCTTTCTTTACGCCAACTGCCGTATATATTCCTATTTTCAAGTCCCCTTGTGTTCAGTTTTTCCGCCTCAAATGTTTGCTGTCTGGTTGCCATGACGACGTATTTCCGTTCGTTACGGCGATTGTCACACCCAACCTCTGCCCCACTTCCCCCAGCCAAGTGACTGCCACAACATATCTTCACAGAGAGAGGAGGTTGTCTGGCTGATTAGGTCTTAGGAAGAGAGAGAGATAGCGAGATACATAGAGAGTAAGTATTAACGTCAGATAGAGAGGTAGAGAGATTGAATGTTCGCTTTGCTCTGACGTCACAAGTAGAATGGAAGAAAATCGAATTCCAAAGATGATCTTCTACGGGGAACTGAAAAATGGAACCCGCATGGTAGGAGTTCAGAAGCTTCGCTACAAAGATGTAACAAAGCGGCACCTGAAGGCAATGAACATCAATGTCGAGAGTTGGGAGGAACAAGCCAAAGAAAGGAGTGGTTGACGGAACAGTCTCCACAAAGGAAAGAAAGAAATCGAGAGAAAGATTGGAGAAGCCTTAGAGCTGAGACACTATAGACGACACAACTCTGGCACCCACATATGCAGTGCCTGTGACCGGATGTTTCACACAGAAAGAGGACTATGCCAACACCGAAGGATAAAGCACTGAGGCCCCGACTAGTCATCGTCATTGGACTTTAAGACAATCAAATTATAATCAGCTGGAAAGCAGGCAAATGGAAGAGAGTTCCACAGACATGCAGTTCTACGAAAGAAGCTTTGTTCATGGAATCTACATTTAGGTTTAGGCACAGATAAAGAGTGTGGGAAATTATTGATAGTGGTTTTGGCTAGCCGAGTGTTTTTCGTGAAAGTTTGGTGAGGGGAGAACCATAGATTGAAGCTCAGACGAGCGCTTGCCATGAAAATAATGATAAAGCAGAGACAGGTATGCAACGTATCTTCTGTGGGAAAGAGGTGGCAGGGAAGAGAAAAGGGCATCCCCACTAAGCTACAAAGTCTATTTTGAACTCTGTCAAGGCAGGATAAGTGTTTCTAGCATCTCCTTCCCAGGTGTGGCAACAGTAATTCATCATTGGTCGTACCTGGCTTTTATATAGGTAGAGAATTGCACCAGGAGATATCTACTGGATCAGTAGAAGGATGCCACCATTTTTCCAGCGACCTTGGCAATGGATTTGATACCAGTAAAATTAAATCATTAGTTTTACGCTTTATTTATTTTGCCTGTGTTTCATCCGAAATAAGGCATATTACCACTTGAAATGTAAAGAACTACTATTTGGAATAGTGTCTGACAGTGGACTGTGAGGAATTGAGCAGTCTATCTAGACTACATTTAAACTTTTGCAGATTAGCACAGTCAAGGCAGCAAAAAGCAGGGAGGGAATTCCAAAGTCTAGCAGTCTGAAGGAAGAAACTATAAGAATAGACGGTATTCTGGCATCTAGAGACCTACAAAAGTGAAGCAGTGAGATTTTGCTGCTTGTCGGGTTAACCGGAGATATGTTTTTTTTTTTTGTTTTTTTACAAGATGGTCAAGGTGGCCCGGAAGCCACTCAGGGATAAGGGTTATTGCATGTACAGTATGATATTGTGGAGATTTAATAAAGTGTCTACTTCAGGGGGCGGTTAATCAGGAATTTGTTTACGTTGGACTTGAAGACATCCAGGTTGTAGTCAGGTGGGAAGCAGGCAAACGGAACAGAGTTCCACAGGCGTGCAGTTCTAAGAAAGAAGCTTTGTTCATGGAATCTACGTTTTGATTTAGGCACAGATAAAGATTGGGGAATATTTTTGACAGTGATTTCAGCTAGATGGGTGTTTTCATGAAAAATTGGTGAGGGGGAACCAGAGATTGGAGCTCAGACGAGCACCTGCCATGGAAGTAACGATAAAACAAGGATAGGCTCGCAACGTCTCTTCTGTGGGAGAGAGGTTGCAGGGTAGAGAAAAGGGCATTCCCCACTAAGCCACAAAGTCTATTTTGTACTCTGTCAAGACAGGATGGGCTGTTTTTAGCAGCTCCTGCCCAGATATGGCAGCAGTATTCCATCCTTGGACGTACTTGGCTTTTATATAGAGAGAATTGCATCATTAGTGAGATATCTTCTGGAGTGTTAGAAGGATCCCACCATCTTTCCAGCGACCTTGACAGCAGACTTGATGTACGTGTTCCATTTCAGATCAGGACTAAAGGTCAAGCCCAGAAGCTTGTCAAAACATGGAGCTTCTCCTAGGCAAGAGATATCCATTTCAATTGATGCCAGATGGGCACCAGAGCGTTGATTATGCAAAGATAGGAGTTTGGTTTTAGATGTATTAAAGGAAACCAGCCACGTCTTCCCCCACTGAACCACACGCTTGAGATCAGAGGAGAGAGAGAATCAGAGAGAACTTTGTCATTTACAGCCTTTGATGTGTTGCCGTAGATGGTCGTGTAATCAGCATAGATGTCAACGAATGATTTAAGTATCTGCATAGGGAGATCATTGATGTAGATCAGGAAGAGAGTTGGGCCCAGGACTGACCCCTGGGGGACTCCAGCATTAATACTGCAGGCCTCTGATTTTTGTCCATCAACCACTACTCTTATGAGCCTATCAGAGAGAAATGATTTAATGATTGAGAAAACATTTCCAGTTATACCGTAGCTGGAAATCTTGTGAAGTAGTCTTTTATGCCATACATTGTCGAAGGCCTTTGATATGTCAAGAGCAATTGCCCTAGAAAGGAAGCCTTTGTCAAGCGATTCACTAATCCTATGAGAACGGAAACCATATTGCGTGTCACTAGAAGGTTATTTCTGCTGAGGTGGTTGACTATTTCTCTATTTAATATGGATTCCAGCAACTAACTCATGACACACAGGAGACTTATAGGTCTGTACTGAGAGGGAGATGACTTATCACCTGAATTCATAAATACAGAGTTTACTGATGAGGTTTTCCAGGGTGTTGGAAAGCACTTCTCCTTAAGGCAATGCTTAAACAGTTTTGTAAGTGTGGAAGCAAGTTCTGGTTGAAGCTTTTTTACACTATAATTGGGATGCCGTCACGGCCAGTTGCTTTACTGGAATCAAGGTTCTTGATTATATTGGAGACCTCATGCACGGATATTTGTATATTACCTAGCGTGTTCTGTGCTATAGGAGGAAATATGGGGAGTTGATGGCCTTCGTTGCATAGGGTAGAATTAGCTGCAAAGTTCTTTGCAAATAGTTTAGCCTTGTCTCATGCTGACGAGATGACCTCTGGTCCATTGATGATGGTTGGGATAGAACGCACACTTCTGTTCAGGATCCTATTTGTTATTTGCCAAAACTGGTGGGAACCAAGCCGCTGCTCAGCTACTTTGGATTTAACGGAATGAGCATATAGCTCTCTTGCATTTTTTATTACTCTTTTACAGTGGCTGCTGGCGTTCCTGAAAGCAGCTTTAGTCTCAATGCATCTATTACGTTGGTAGCTATGAAAAAAGTGATTTCTGTGCGCGATGGCAGCAGCACATTCTGGAGAGAACCATGGCTAGCTGTTAGGTTTTTGTTGGAATTTTTTAGATGGTATGAATCTGTCTATGCCTACAATTAACCATTCGGTCAGGTTTGATACTATAGAGGACTGTTAAGTTTTGAGACATTGTGTTGAACAAAGATGGCGGCGTAGTTCAGATCAGTAACCAAGATGGCAACCAAGAATCAAATGCGATCCGTGGCGTAGTTAACCTCTTAAGTTCTGAGATATTGTGTTAAACAAAGATGGCGGCGTAGTTCAGATCCGTAAAAAAGATGGCGGCCAAGAATTAAATGTGGTCCCTGACGTAGTAAACGGTGAATTGATTGAATCCAAAATGCGACAATTTTTATAATAATTTTGGGACGTTTTCACTGGTTGTTTAGCACAGCCATTGGTTATAAAAATGACTGGCGAATCCATTCGTCTCATACCCCCATTACAAGTCAAAAACATTTTACACACTCCCTTTTTTGATATAATGGAAAAATGGATGTAGAGTTAATGGAGAGTAGATAATACAGTGGATGTGTTATCGGCAGCCCCAGTAACTCTCGCTTCTCCTATTTTGTCATTCAGTCCTCATTCAATGAGTGATTTTTCTGACAAAGGGTGAAGAAAAAGCTGCTTAAAGGTCTGTAGTACTTGGTGACCAGTAGTCTGAGATGTCGGAAATTTTTCTGTCTCTGTCTGTCCTTGTGGCCATGTCACTAGTAAGGGTGCTGGAGGTAAACGTTTTGTCTGGGCTGACGTTATCCGCCTGATAGTCAGGGACCCGAACCTTGGATTAACCACTAAGGAGGTGGTCCTATCAGCAGGCACAAAGTACTGGGACTGCTGTATTGCCATTTGGTGAGTGGATCTGGACCATGCAGTAGTTTCTGGTGGAGCCTCTCGATGCCATACTAGTGGGTAATTGTTACGGTTTGCCTTTTCGTGTGCTACAAAAAACTTTTTTCTGTCTTTTTCTCTCTTACTTTCCCTCTCTGTACTGCTCTAACCAAGTATGCCGACCTATTCCACAAATCCCAAAACCTCAACATGAAATATCTCCAGAATAAACACTCGATTAAACCTAGAATCCCATCTTCCAACGTAGACCCCTACTACCAGGTGTCCTTCTCCAACATCAGGGGTCTACGTTCCAACCTTCTAGAGGTTGAAACCCAATTACAGGAGATGAAACCGGACATATTATTTCTAAGTGAAACTGGAATAGGGCCGACCACTTCCCTAGATGAGTTCATAATTAACGGATACTCCAATTTAACAGCTAAATCTGACCCCCAAGATCGCCATGGGCATGGAATATGTGCCTACATTAAGGATGGCTTCCCGTGTGGCAGGGATATCTCTAGAGAAGATCCTAATTTACCCTATATGTGCTTCAGGGTTGCACTTGCTAACACCACTGCATTTATATTTGCCCTCTATAGGCCCCACAACAGCGGAGTTACTATCTTTAAGAGCATATCTGAGAAAATAGACCACATACTGTCTTCACATCCCTCGGCTAACATCCACATCTGTGGTGACTTCAATGTCCATAACGTGGAATGGCTGACCCATTCAAATAAGACAGATGATGAGGGGAGGTTTTGTCATGATTTTGCCATTGCTTATGACCTCACTCAGATTGTTCACGAACCCACCCGTGTGCCCGATACACCCGGTCAATATGCAAGCCTCTTAGACCTTTTTCTCTCAACTTCCCCTGAGCTATGTTCATGTTCCGTTCATTCTCCTCTAGGATCCTCCGACCACTCCGTAGTATCAGTTAAGATAAAAACGAAATGTAAGAAGCCCCCAGACGTATCCCTCCACCGTACTGTATACCGATACTCTATGGCTGACTGGGATAGCTTCCATACATTCATATCTGATTTACCTCTGCACTCCATGTTTAAAAAGGAAGTGTCCTCTATAGTATCAGATCTGACCGAATGGTTAATTGTAGGCATAGACCAATTCATACCATCTAAAAAATTCCAACAAAAACCTAACAGCAAGCCATGGTTCTCCCCAGAATGTGCTGCTGCTATCGCGCACAGAAATCACTTTTTCCATAGCTACGAACGTAATAAGATGCACTGAGACTAAAGCTGCTTTCAGGTCTGCCAGCAACCACTGTAAAAGAGTAATAAAAAATGCAAGAGAGCTATATGCCCAGTCTGTTAAATCCAAGGTAGCTGATCAGCGGCTTGGATCCCACCAGTTTTGGCAAATAACAAATAGGATCCTGAACAGAAGTGTGCGTTCTATCCCAACCATTATCAATGGACCAGAGGTCATCTCGTCAGCGTCAGACAAGGCCAAACTATTTGCAAAGAACTTTGCAGCTAATTCTACCCTATGCGACGAAGGCCATCAACTCCCCATATTTCCTCCTATAACACAGAACAAGCTAGGTAACATACAAATATCCGTGCATGAGGTCGCCAAGCTAATAAAGAACCTAGATTCTAGTAAAGTAACTGGCCCTGATGGCATACCAATTATAGTGTTAAAAAAGCTTCAACCAGAACTTACTCTCATACTTACGAAACTATTTAAGCGCTGCCTTAAGGAGAAGTGCTTTCCGACTCCCTTGAAGACCTCATCAGTTTGCCCTGTATTGAAGAATTCAGGTGATAAGTCATCTCCCTCTCAGTACAGACCAATAAGTCTCCTGTGTGTTATGAGTAAGTTGCTGGAACCCATATTAAATAGAGAAATAGTCAACCACCTCAGCAGGAATAACCTTCTTAGTGACACACAATATGGTTTCCGCTCTGCAAGATCTACCACAGATGTGCTGACGGTTATATCCCACAGGATTAGTGAATCTCTTGACAAAGGCTTCCTTTCTAGGGCAATTGCTCTTGACGTATCAAAGGCCTTTGACAAGGTATAGCATAAGGGTCTACTTTACAAGATTTCCAGCTACGGTATAACTGGAAATGTTTTCTCAATCATTAAATCATTTCTCTCCAGTAGGCTCATAAGAGTAGTGGTAGATGGACAAAAATCGGAGGCCTGCAATATAAATGCTGGAGTCCCTCAGGGGTCAATCCTGGGCCCAACTCTCTTCCTGATCTACATCAATGACCTCCCTAAACACATACTTAAATCATTCGTTGACATCTATGCTAATGACACGACCATCTACGGTAACACATCAAAGGCTGTAAATGACAAAGTTCTCTCTGATTCTATCTCCTCTGATCTCGAGTGCGTGGTTCAGTGGGGGAAGATGTGGCTGGTTACCTTTAACACATCCAAAACCAAACTCCTATCAACGCTCTGATCCCCAGCTGCCATCAATTGTGATGGATGGCTCTCGTCTGGGTGAGGCCCCGTGTTTTGACAAGCTTCTGGGCTTGACCTTTACTCCTGATCTGAAATGGAACACATACATCAAGTCTGTTGCCAAGGTTGCTGGAAAGATGGTGGGATCCTTCTACCCCTCGCCAATCTTTCATGAAAAACACCCATCTAGCTGAATCCACTGTGAAAAATTTTCCCCACTCTATATCTGTGCCTAAATCAAAACGCGGATTCCATGAACAAAGCTTCTTTCTTAGAATTGCACGCCTGTGGAACTCTGTTCCGTCTGCCTGCTTCCCTCCGGACTACCACTTGGATGTCTTCAAGTCCAATGTTAACAAATTCCTAATGAACCACCCCCTTAATTAAACACTTCATCAAATCTCCACACTAACGTAATGTACTTGCAATAACCCTTATCCCTGAGTGGCTTCCGGGCCTTGATAAGTGGTGATCACTGTGTAAAAAAAAAAAAAAAAAAAAATTGTTTTGGATTCAATTTTGGTTTCAATCAGTTCGACATTTACTACGTCACGGACCGCATTTAATTCTTGGCCGCTATTTTGGTTACTGATCTGAACTACGCAGCCATCTTGGTTACTGATCTGAACTATGCCGCCATCTTGGTTACTGATCTTTGTTCAACACAATATTTCAGAACTTAAGAGGTTAACTACGCCACGGACCGCATTTGATTCTTGGTCGCCATCTTGGTTACTGATCTGAACTACGCCACCATCTTTGTTCAACACAATGTCTCAAAACTTAACAGGTTATGCACCCAGCCACCGTCTTTTCTTTAACGGATCGGAATGTAAATTCAAATTCTGGCAGGTAAAATTTTTTTTTTTTTTTTTGCAGAACTGATTCAATGTTTAGACAATAGAAGTCTGTCTCAGATTATAAGAGATGATGGAAGGAAAGCATTGAACATATTAAGAGAACATTATTTATCAAAAGGGAAACCGAAAATAATATCCCTATACACAGAATTAACGTCTTTGAAACGTAACGAGGATGAAACGATTACCGACTACGTTATAAGGGCAGAAACAACCGCCAATGCCTTAAAACTCTCAGGTGAAATAATAAGCGATAGCTTGTTGATATCAATGACCCTCAAGGTACTTCCAGCCGATTTTAAACAATTTACAACTGTTATAACTCAGAAAGACAAACCCATAAATTTCAGCGAATTTAAAGTGGCATTGGGCAGTTACGAAGAGACTAATTGTATGCTCGTGGGCAATAATAACTCCAGCAATATTATGAAGTTAAAAAATGCTTCTCGAAAGCAAACCCCACCAAATTACGCAACTCACCGCAACGTATTCTCAAAAAATAATTTTCCCAAGAAAAAAAAAATGATCTGCTATAATTGTGGACGACCCAACCACAAAAGTTTCCAATGTCGATATAAACGCTCTAAAATGGACTCCGTAAAAAACGTTGAGAACTTTGAGGAAGAACATACATTTCTATTCACATGTAATTTTGACAATACCACAAACGGTAAAAATCTCCTTGTAGACTGTGGTGCTACAGCGCACGTTATCACCAAGGAATCTGATTTTATTAATTTTGATTCAAACTTTAATCCTCAAAGTCATTTTGTCGAACTTGCCGACGGTAGTCAAATAGATGATATAGTCTTGAAAAGAGGCGATGCTAAAATATACCTAAAAAATAATAAAGGCGAAATCTGTAACTGTATTCTAAAAAATGCTCTGTTCATACCTACATTTAAGCAAGACATATTTTCCGTGCAGGCTGCAGTTAAACAAGGTGCGAATATACAATTTGGCCAAAATACATCAAAATTGACATACCCCAATGGAACTGTATTTGACATTAAAGAAAATGGCCGACTATATTATTTAAAAAGTATGCTTCCCTCAAAAACTGCCTATTACGACTTGGAAACCTGGCATAAAATTCTAGGACACTGCAATACAGCTGATATTAAAAAATTGCCAAATGTAGTCGAAGGCATGAAAATAATACCTTCAGATGATCTCCCAAATTGTGATGTGTGTGCACAGGGGAAAATGACAAAAGATATAAGCCGAACGCCAGACAAAAAAGCTACGAAAATTCTCTCACTTGTGCATTGTGACTTAGCAGGTCCGATCAGCCCGATGGGGAGAAACAATCTTAGGTACGTTTTGAACTTTATTGATGATTTTTCCGGTTTAATTTTGGTTTATTTTCTAAAAAACAAATCCAACACTATCCTCGCCATTAAGATTTGGTTAGTAATGATCACAGTTTAGCGTCGTGCCCGGGACAATTTACAATTTTCTTTTTTTCTTTTTTAGGTGTTCATACTTCTCCTTTTGGGTTAACGATATATTACTCGCCTCAAACTGTGACAACACTTTAAGAGATGTTAAAAATGAATTAAATAAAAAATTTAAAATGGCCGATCTTGGACGACTGTCATGGTTCCTCGGTATAAAATTTACCTGTGAAAATGAAACTATAACTATGAATCAGTCATGATACATTGAAAAAATTCTGCTCAAGTTCAGAATGCAAGATTGTAAGCCGCGTTCAACTCCCGTCGAAATGGACATAAATAAAAATATAGGGATCGAAACAAAATTCATAGATAACCGAATATACAGGGAAATGGTAGGGAGCCTCATCTACTTGATGACCGCAACAAGGCCTGACATATGTTACACTGTAACAAAGCTATCTCAAAACTTATCGAAACCGACAATTAAAGACCTTAATCGTGCAAAACAAATCCTTCGTTACCTAAAAGAAACCAAGGAACAATCTTTAAGATTTAAAAAATCTACATATCCTCTAAATTTAGAAGGCTTTTCGGATTCAGATTGGGCTAACTCTGAGGATAGAAAGAGTATAGCGGGGTATTGTTTTAGACTGTCAAAGACTGGACCTATGATCTCTTGGAAAACTAAAAAGCAACAAATTGTTGCCCTTTCTAGTTGTGAAGCAGAATATGTGGCTCTTACTCATTCAGCGCAGGAGGCAATTTTTCTGAACACCCTTCTAAAATCTATTTTAAAACCAGATCTAAGTAAAAAACCTATAGTAATTCATTGTGATAATCAGAGCAGTATCTCATTAGCAAATAATTCTATGATTCATCAAAGGTCGAAGCATATTGATATCGGATATCATTTTATAAGGGATGAAATAAGAAAAAAATCTATTACTCTTACTTATGTGACGTCTGAGAATAATATAGCCGACATTTTCACTAAACCTATAAAAAGAATGAAATTAAGACATTTTATAACCGAACTTTTTGGAATCTAATTATGAATAAATCTCTTTTCAGAAACCCAAAAGGAGAAGCATAAACAGTTAAAATCAAACCAAAAAAACCCCCCAAAAAACAAATTGTAAATTGTCCCGGGCACGACGTTAAACTGCGACCATTTCTACCTTACTAACCAAATTAACCAATTAATACCTAACATAATGTTTCCAGTTTTTGTTACAAAAAAATAAGCCACTTGTTAAAACCCTTTTGTAAACTTCCTATTTGTCAAATAGTTCTTTTTGTATCTCTTTTTTTTTGTTTTTGGCAAATATTTGTTAAAACAAAACAAAAAATGTATATTTGTGAATTTTTGTGCATATGTTTATATGTATTTGAAAAGTACTCTATTTGTATGTGTTTATTTTTATATGTATCCAAAAAACAACAAAAAAGTGGCTTCTTTTTGCACACATTATACCAATATATTAATAATTCTTTTTGACCAATGAGAATAAAGACAAATTCCCCCAAAACAAGAAAAAAAAAAAAAAAAAAAACAATTATTTTATTGGTTTATTTTTCTTTGTTCATTTATTTTTTATTTATTTATTTTTCTTAAGTGAAACCAAAATTGAATCCGAAAGGATTTTTCCATTATATCAAAAAAGGGGGTGTGTCAAATGTTTTTGATTTCTGATGGGGGTATATATTTAATTGCTGCCCACATCAGCAATATGTGGCACAAGGCCGGAAAGTGGGAACCCCGCAGGCTCCCCTAAAGAAAGGGCACCCCTGCAATTTTAAAAATTGCCTGAGTAACCCTGGCAGCATTCCCCGGTAAGGCAGCAAGCAATAAACTTGCCCTACCGAAAAGCCCGGTGGCAAGGCCTGGGAGGGTGAACCTCCTAGGTGTTACCCAGGCGGCATACCTCGGTCTAACAGGTGCTGGGCTGGTTCCCGGCCCCTCACCTGTTGGGCCGAGTGTCAAGTGACAAATCCTTGACGAGTACTACTCTGTCTCCCTACAGCCGAAGCCGCTAGGAGACCTTCCCCATCAGACTTCTGATGGGGGTATGAGACGAATGGATTCGTCAATCATTTTTATAACCAACGGCTGTGCTAAACAGCCAATGAAAACGTCCCAAAATTATTATAAAAATTGTTGAATTTTGGATTCAATCAGTTCGCCGTTTACTACGTCACGGACCACATTCAATTCTTGGTTGCCATCTTGGTTACTGATCTGAACTACGCCGCCATCTTTGTTCAACACAATGTCTCAAAACTTAACAAGGACACATCCTTTTTAAACATGGAATGCAGAGATAGATCAAATATGAGTGTACGGAAGCTATCCCAGTCAGCCATAGAGTATCGGTATACAGTACGGTGGAAGGGTACGTCTGGGGACTTATTACATTTCATTTTTATCTTAACTGATATGACGGCATGGTCGGAGGATCCTAAAGGAGAAAGAACGGAACATGAACATAGCTCAGGGGAAGTTGAGAGAAAAAGGTCCAGAAGGCTTGCATACTGACCTGTAGTATCAGGCACACAGGTGGGCTCGTGAACAATCTGAGTGAGGTCATAAGCAATGGCAAAATCATGACAAAACCTCCCCTCATCATCTGTCTTATTTGAGTGGGTTAGCCATTCCACGTTATGGACGTTGAAGTCACCACAGATGTGAATGTTAGCTGAGGGATGTGCAGACAGGATGTGGTCTATTTTCTCAGATATACTCTTAAAGATAGTAACTCCGCTGTTATAGAGCCGATAGAGGGCAAATATAAATGCAGTGGTGTAAGCAAGTGCAACCCAGAAGCACATATAAGGTAAATTAGGATCTTCACTAGAGATATCCCTGCCACACGGAAAGCCATCTTTAATGTAGGCACATATTCCATGCCCATAGCGATCTTGGGGGTCAGATTTAGCTGTTAAATTGGAGTATCCGTTAATTATGAACTCATCTAGCGAAGTGGTTGGCCCTATTCCAGTTTCGCTTAGAAAGAATATGTTCGGTTTCATCTCCTGTAATTGGGTTTCAACCTCTGGAAGGTTGGAACATAGACCCCTGAAGTTGGAGAAGGAGACATGGTAGTGGGGGTCTACGTTGGAAGATGGGGTTCTAGGTTTAATCGAGTTTTTTTTTTCTCGTTGAGGTTTTGGAATTTGTGGAACAGGTCGGCATATTTGGTTAGAGCAGGATAGAGAGGGAAAGTAAGAGAGAAAAGGACAGGAAACGTATGCACGTCGAGGGGTATGTGTGATGAGTTCATCAGAGCACATTCCATTAAAATACTTGTAAAACAGGCACAGGAATGCGACATTGCAGTGATGGGCCAGAGGTTGTAGCCTGGCTGATAGTATAGGACTTATTAGATATGTGACACTTTTTTGTCCATGTCTAAGAGTGAGGGGCTAGTAGTAGACGCATCAGGACAGCTGTGGCAGCAATATTCTATGCATGGTAGAATGGTGGCTTAGTAAAGATAGAGGATTATCTCTGATATGAGTAATTTTCTAGCACTTTGTAATGTCCTTATTATTGTTATTCGAATTCATGTTGCTTGTTAACGTTTGACCGAGGTGTTTGAAATATGAGCTCTCATGTAGCGTACTATTTCTCATGGCATTCGAATAGATTTTTTGTAGTTGTTAAAGGAAAGAAGCTTAGTCTTAGTAGCATTAAATGCTAACATTCAGATTTTTCACATCTATCTGCGTAAGTATACTTTGATAATTATGTTTCAGTTTGAAGAAATATGGTATAATAAAATTATGGGGTATTCGTTCGCACCTGACCTCCATAGAATGGATATATGTCACAAAGTTTAACAAGGTTTTTTAATATAGATCAACAGAATATTGTGATAAGTGCTTCAGTGTGAACAGGTATGGTATAATAAATTATGGGGTTTATCTATTTTATTTTTACTTTCATCATATTTTGCTTTGGTTTTGATACCCCCAAATTCGAAGCTATCTCTTTACAACCCTTCCTTTTCATAACCTATCATCTACATATATAAAATCGAAAATGTATGTATGTATGTATGTATGTTTGTGTGTATGTTTGAATGTCTGCTAAAAACTTTCGACAGACGCGGCGAAAATTCACAAACTGGGTATCACATCGAATCTCCATCCTTTGCTCGGAAAATATCGAAAAATTTGCCCAAAACGTTAACTTTTTCACCCCGAAATCGACAGGGGGGGGGGGTCAACAAAAACGGTCCTCTCATGATAATGACCGATTCTACGCATGCGTCAGATGACGTCGTGACCTGATTTACTTTAAATAGTTGAAAATCCTAGCAAATTTTGTGAACGTCACCTTAGCTCAGTTGGTTAAGGCCTTGGTTCACGTTTTGGGTTCGAATCGTGGTGTGAGATGTTTTTTTTTTTTTTTTGATTTTTTAAATTTAAATATTGAACCAGTGTTTCGTTTTTCTGCTTTTCTTTTTTTTTTTTTTTTTTACTTCGCTTATTATTAGCGACACCCAAAAACACCCAGGTACCCACCGATTTTTTTAATTTTAATATCGAAACAGGCTTATTGAAGCCATTTTTCACGTGTTCGTTTTCTGTTTTTATCGTTCGTTTGCCTTACGTTATTTTTTTTTATTTTTTCCTGCTTAAGTGTTAACGTTTTCTTTTTTTACTTCGCTTATAACAAAAAATCCTACGTCATTGTCGTCGTAGTCGTCATCGTCATAGTCGTCGTAGTCGTCGTCGTAACGCTCAACGACTTCCGGCCGCGCACCTGTCAATTTCGTTCTTAAATAAATTCAAACATCTTTCACTAACTCATTCTGGCTGGCTCGGGTTCGATCCCCCCCCCCCCGAGTTCTTTTTTATTTAACACCTCACACACCTACAAACACCCGGGCAACGCCGGTTACCCATAAATATAAAAGCGAAAATGTATGTATGTATGTGTGTTCGCTTTTTCTGTATGTCTACAAAAGGCTTCTTTCAGAGAAGCGGTCGGTCGCTTCACAACTTTTTAAAACTTTTTATATCACATATAAATCATAATATCTCACAGTTAATAACGAAGCTCGCCTGTCTATTTAATTTACTCGATTTTGGGAAGATAAATATTCAACATTTGTCACTCGCCGCATGTGGGTTTTTCTTTTTCCTATAACATCTTGGGAAAATAAAAATCCTGCAGTCAAACTTGACCTCATTACCTCATTAAAACGAGCACCTGCCGAATCCAAGTAATTAAATAAATTCAAACGTGTTTCTGTTAGCATCTCGCACTGGGGCAATGGTTAACGTCGCACGTTTCTTTTTTTTCACACTTTAATTTACAACTTTGCCTCAACGGTTCGGGTTCGATCCTCATACTTACTTTTTTTTAACCCCCCCCCCACACCTCCATACACCCGGGAAACGCTGGGTACCCCTCGCTAGTACTTTCATAAATCAGAGTCCATTTTCTGTAGGCTGTTTTTGAACCCCGTCAACGACGGTTACTTTTGCTAGTATATATATATATATATATATATATATATATATATATATATATACTAGCAATATATATATATATATATATATATATATACTAGCAATATATATATATATATATATATATACTAGCAATATATATATATATATATATATATATATATATACTAGCAATATATATATATATATATATATATATATATATACTAGCAATATATATATATATATATATATATATACTAGCAATATATATATATATATATACTAGCAATATATATATATATATATATATATATATATATATATACTAGCAATATATATATATATATATACTAGCAATATATATATATATATATACTAGCAATATATATATATACTAGCAATATATATATATATATACTAGCAATATTTTTTTTTTTTTTTTTTTTTTTTATTCAATTTTCACCCCAAACAAGGCACAGTGCCACTTTGAAGCAGGGGGCTACTATTAGGGAATTAATTAGCGGGGTCATTATGAAGGGAGAAGAGTAGAAAGATGTTTGTTAACATTACACTTGAACTTCTGCATATCATTGCAGTTGGGAAAGCAGAATCCCGGAAGGGAGTTCCAAAGACCCGCAGTTCTGGGGAAGAAACTATTGGAGTAAAAGGCTTTCTTGCACCTAGGGATCTCCACTGTAAAGGGATGAGACTTAGTAGCTTGTCGGGTTTGTCGGGGGTAGTTACGTCGGGGAGGTACAAGTGTTTGCAGTTCGTCAGAGCATTCACCATTAAAGTATTTGTAGAACAGGCAGAGGGATGCAACATCTCGTCGATGGGACAGAGGTTGAAGCCCAGATGACAGTTCAGGACCTATCAGGTTTGCGACTCTTTTTTGAACCCTGTCCAGGAGCGAGAGACAAGCAGCAGATGCACCAGCCCAGATGTGACAACAGTACTCCATACATGGGCGAATGGTTGCCTTATAGAGGTATAGGATACTGGCAGGCGTAAGTAGTTTTCTAGCACGGTAGAGGGAGCCAACCTTCCTTGCAGCAGCCTTGGCAATGCTCTCAATGTATCTATTCCAGTTCATATTCCCTGTAAACGTTAGGCCGAGGAGTTTAAAAGAAGTACTTTCAGGCAATGTGTTCTTGGCCATTGCTATTGGTGGTAGAGAAGGTTTCTTGTAGTTATTGAAGGAAACAAGCTTAGTCTTAGCAGCATTGAATGAGACCAACCATTTTTGTCCCCATTCCACTACGGATTGGAGGTCATCCTCTAGTGTTTCTGCCATTTTCTTGGATATGTGTTCATTTGTTTTCCCCTCATATCTGTTATAGAGAGTGGTGTCATCGGCAAATATACCCATCTCCGAAACAATATTATCAGGGAGGTCGTTTATGAATATCAGGAACAATAGAGGTCCAAGGATAGACCCCTGAGGCACTCCCGCATTTATGTCATATTGTTTGGATGTACGTCCGTCGAGGACAACTTTGATTTTTCTATTACTTAAGAAGGATTTAATTACGTTATGAATTCTTCCAGTGATTCCATATGATCTAATTTTCCTTAGAAGACCATCGTGCCATACCCTGTCAAAAGCCTTAGATATATCAAGGGCCACCGCTCTACCCTCCCCTGTTTTATCCAATGAACGGTATATACGTTCAGAAACTACAGTTAAGATATCTGCTGTGGAACGGGCTTGCCTGAATCCATATTGTTTGTCAGTCAAGAGTTTAGCAGCTGTTAGGTGCTGGACTAGGGCTTTATTAACTAAGGACTCAAATATTTTGGCGAAAAGCGGGAGGAGGCTAATGGGGCGATAATTTAGTGGGTCAGTTCTTTCACCAGAATTCTTGAAGACTGGTACCACAGAGGCGGTTTTCCAGCAGTCGGGAAAACAAGATTCGTTAAGGCATTTATTGTAAAGTTTGGACAGAACTGGAGCAACCTCGGCAGAGCATTTTTTTAATAGCACAGCCGGGATGAGATCTGGTCCACATGCTTTAGAGGTGTCTAGGTTTTTTATAATAGCATGTACCTGAGAAGGGGTGATTTTCAAGTCGTCAAGTGTGGCGTCTGTTCGCAGAGGAAAATCAGGGAGTGAGTGGTGTACCGAGTTCAGTGTGGAGTTTGAGGCAAACCGACTGGCAAGCAGATTAGCCTTGTCAGTTGCCGTGCAAGCAACCTCATGATTGTTTGTTAGTGGGGGAATAATTGACTGTCCATTATTAACTACGCTGTTGTAGATTTTCCAAAAATCCCGGGTTCCTAATTTCTGTGCTTCGATGCGCTTTCTGGTGGTTTCAGAGTAATCTGACTTAGCTGTGTCTATCACTCTCTTACAATTATTTCTAGCTTCTATAAACTTCTGTTTATTTGAGCTGGACTTATGTCGGTTGAATCTGCGGAACGCATGCTGCCTTTGACAAATGGCAGCTGCACAAGCAGAAGTAAACCATTGGGGGGAGTGGGGCTTGCTATAGTATTTCCGTGCGGGAACATGTGCTTCAATAGCAGTTTTGAACCATTCAGTTGTCTCATTTGCACACTGTTCCGCTGGAAGAGTAAAGATATTTTGCCATGGGGCATCTCTGATGAGCTCCCTGATGGCTTCCCAATCAGCCTTTTTGTAATACCTCGTTGTTTTGAGTAGTGGGTCTTCAGTTTTAGGGCGAGAATTTAGGCTGATTTCTACCATTATCACAGCGTGATCAGCATTCCCGAGTGGGCTATGGGCATTTGTTGTACAGTCATTGGGAACTGTTGTCAGAAAGAGATCTAGAAGTGAGGCATGTTGATCGTGCTGGTCTGGGAAACGTGTCGGAAATGTAACCATCTGAGATAGGGAATGAGATATAGAGAAGCTATATGTGGCGCTACCAGCTACGTCTGTGTGATTTGAGAATCCTAGCCAGTTACTGTGGTGGACATTGAAGTCACCAAATACATGTATTTGTGCGCTAGTATCGAGGGAGAGTGCTATATCTATGCTGTCTGAGACTTTGTTTATTAGGGTACAGTCTTGGTTTGAGGGAGAGCGGTAGAGAAAATATAAGTAGCTAATATTGTGTTGCATATTTAGTCTGAAGCACATAAAGGCCTGGCCCTCTGATTCTAGTTTTATTTCTCTAGTTAGGGGGAGGGTGTTTCGAATATAGACTCCAAGTCCATGCATATGTCTGTCCGAGTCCTTACGGTAGAGTGGGAGATAACCAGGCATGTTAAAGTGGTTAGAGGGTATGGAGGAGTGAAGGTTAGTTTCACTTAATGCTAAGATATCCGGGGTGTTTACAAGGAGAAATGACTCAACATCATCTAAGTTAGTTCTAAGCCCGCGGATATTAGTAAATGCAAGCCTCAAGGGAGGAGGCAGGTTGGTTTTCTTTGAGTTTGGTCCTGGTTTAAACGTAACTTTTGCTTGAGCTGTCATTTCATTTTATTTTATTTAAAAGTTTCAGTTAGGGTGGATGAGTGAGGGGGTGCTGGACAAGTAGTTGTGCAGAATACCAGACATGCAATACAAGTAGACCATCAGCTGTCCTCACCCACAGGATTGTGGCCTCGGGAAAGCCCACCGGGGATGAGTGCAGGGTCCCTTTCCATGCGCGACATGGCACTACAAACATCCCGATATTTTACAACTGTTGATGGAGCAGCCGCTCTAAGCGCTACCAAAGAGTTAGGGCTCCTGTACTATCAGTCGGAAACAGCAGCCAGGAACTGTCAATCCGGTACCCTCAATCCATTAGGCAAAGCCAGCCCAGTCCAACTGCACTGACATATATGGCACTGAAGCACCCCACTGTGTCCAGTTTAGGGGGATGGGATGTGGCAGGAGTGGGGAAAAGCGGCGTTCATTACCCTAGTCAGGAAACAAGGTCAACCACTGGGTGATTCAAGCGAGTCCCTGTGATAGTACCTCTACGCCTGGCCAATAGGCAAAGAAGGAGTATGAAAGCCGAGCGATAGACAGAGTCTATCTCCTCCTTAAGCAGTTTAGGTTTGCCAACCGGTGATTTGTTTGAGTCACCAGCTCTAGGAAGGTTGTCGTCCAGGACTGAAGAGGCCTCCCTCCCCTAGGTTTAGTTTCAGAGTTTTCCTTCTCCTAGACGGATGGCCTGGGAAGACCTACGGGTCCATCAGCTCCGAGGGGGTTCGCCCCGCGCCTATATATATATATATATATATATATATATATATATATATATATATACTAGCAATATATATATATATATATATACTAGCAATATATATATATATATATATATACTAGCAATATATATATATATATATATATATACTAGCAATATATATATATATATATATATACTAGCAATATATATATATATATATACTAGCAATATATATATATATATATACTAGCAATATATATATATATATATATATATACTAGCAATATATATATATATATATACTAGCAATATATATATATATATATATATATATATATATATATATACTAGCAATATATATATATATATATACTAGCAATATATATATATATATATATATATATATATATATATATATATATACTAGCAATATATATATATATATATATATATATATATATATACTAGCAATATATATATATATATATATACTAGCAATATATATATATATACTAGCAATATATATATATATACTAGCAATATATATATATATATATATATATATACTAGCAATATATATATATATACTAGCAATATATATATATATACTAGCAATATATATATATATATATATATATATACTAGCAATATATATATATATACTAGCAATATATATATATATATACTAGCAATATATATATATATATACTAGCAATATATATACATATATATATATACTAGCAATATATATATATATATATACACTTGTGCCCGATATTATTCATACCCCTCGGATCTTTGAGATTTCTATAAGAATATTGCTCAAACCAGAAGATAGACAATATTAAAGGGATTTCAAACAATAAATCAAGCATAAGCATTTAATTTAAACTCAACAAATAAATAAATTATGCAAGTTTGAAGCATTATACTAAGAAAAACAATAATGGCACTAGTTCAAAATTATTCATACCTCTCTTACTAATATTCAATAGCATGCCCTTTATTCTTAATAACTGCCTGTAACCGTTTTGGATATTTATCAACAAGGTTTTTACAATCATCAACACTGATTTTTGACCATTCTTCAATGCAGTAGTTCTCTTAATCCCTCAAATTTCTAGGTTTCCGCTTTTTAACCTCAGTTTTCAATATGTGCCAGAGGTTTTCGATAGGGTTCAGGTCAGGACTCTGGCTAGGCCATTCCAAAACATTAATGTGATTATCCTCAAACCATTTCTTGACTATTTTGGTAGTATGTTTTGGATTATTATCCTGTTGAAGGACCCAGTTTGGTCCTAAATGGAGCTTCTCCGCATCCTGTCTAATGTTTTTCTGGAGTATCTCCAAATATTGCTCCTTCTTCATGGTTCCATCTATCTTGACCAAACTACCTGGACCACTAGCCGAAAAGGAGCCCCAAAACATTAGGCTACCACCACCATGTTTCACCGTGGGTATGGTGTTCTTTGGGTTGTAAGCTTCTCCTTTCTTCCTCCAAACGTAAGAAGCATCCATATGGCCAAACAATTCAATTTTTGTTTCGTCAGTCCACAAAATACTTGAGAAAACGGACTCTGGAGAATTCACATGGGTCCTAGCAAACTTTAGACGTGCTGCAAGGCGTTTTCCGGTGTGCAATGGAGTCCTTCTTGGTCTTCTTCCTTTCAGACCATTTTCATGCAGAGTCCTTTGCAATGTTTGCCTTGATATTTTTATGCCAGAAGACTCCAGATTTTCTAAAATGTCCTTAGTAGTGGTGGTTGGATTTGCATTAACACTTCTTACAATATTCCGGGTGGCTCTAGCAGACAGTTTCCTTTTCCTTCCTCTACCAATCAAGTTGTTTGTTGTGTGGTGGCTCTGGAATTTTTGGATGATGCTCTGTACTGTTGCTGTAGGGACCTCAAATTTCTTGGAAATTGACTTGTAACCTAAACCATCCTTATGTGAATTCACAATTTTAGTCCTAAGATCATTACTAAGCTCTTTTTTCTTCCCCATTCTAATAATTTTTATTCTTTTTTTGGTTTTCAGTTGATATCATTTTAATTTCTGAAAAATGCAAAAAACGAAATGAAATTAATCAAAGGTTGTATAAAAGCATTCAAAATAAGAATCAAACAGGAAACAAACAGTCATAAACTCGATTAATACTGAAAAAATAAGGGGGTATGATTATTTTTGAACATTGCAGATTTTATAAATAGCTGTATATTTCTTTTATTACAAGTATCCCGAGATTTTAAAATGACGAAAATGATCAGAAGAGGTTTATTAAGAATATGTATCAATATGGACGTAAACAATAAATTCTTACAAAGTTACACCTAATAAACTCAATTTTCCAGAGGGGGTATGAATAATATCGGGCACAAGTGTATATATATATACTAGCAATATATATATATATATATATATATATATATACATACTAGCAATATATATATATATATATATATATATATATATATACTAGCAATATATATATATATATATATATATATATACTAGCAATATATATATAATATATATATATATACTAGCTATATATATATATATACTAGCTATATATATATATATATATATATATATATATATATACTAGCAATATATATATATATATATATATACTAGCAATATATATATATACTAGCAATATATATATATATACTAGCAATATATATATATACTAGCAATATATATATATATATATACTAGCAATATATATATATATATACTAGCAATATATATATATATATACTAGCAATATATATATATATATATATATATATATACTAGCAATATATATATATATATATATACTAGCAATATATATATATATATATATACTAGCAATATATATATATATATATATACTAGCAATATATATATATATATATATATATACTAGCAATATATATATATATATACTAGCAATATATATATATATATATATACTAGCAATATATATATATACTAGCAATATATATATATATATATACTAGCAATATATATATATATATATATATATACTAGCAATATATATATATATATACTAGCAATATATATATATATATATATATACTAGCAATATATATATATATATATACTAGCAATATATATATATATATATATATATATATATACTAGCAATATATATATATATACTAGCAATATATATATATATATACTAGCAATATATATATATATATATTAATGGAATCAAATGGATGTAGTGTTTACCTGATATACGCAATGGTAAACTTTAAACTAATATAAATAACAGTATTTATATATAGAAAATTTAATCCCAACCGAATAAAAAAGCTCAATACGCAATAGATAGTAGAGCTTATTATAAGAGACAGAAAATTACAACTGTAAGTTGAACTTTAGAATCAAAATTTATTGTTCGACTGAATACTCCCTAAAAAACAATTTACAAAGTCCTTATTGTGCAGAGTTTCAAAGAATGCTATTCTTGTTATTCTTCTCATCAGAGGACATAAAGAAATCAGCAAATTATATTTGTAGCAATGCTAGAATTTGCTAGTTAAGGCATTAAGTGAAACCGCAATTTATTGTAGTTATAAATTGTCAAATAAAAAAAGAAGTGAAAAAATGTTGGATATGTAAAAAAATATATAAACAAACTGTGCGTAATATTTCAGCTTGTATGGAAACCCTCTCAAGTTTATCCGAAATGCAAATAGTTCCTTAGAGAGAATGGAGTCCAAAATAATTCCAGCGTGACGATGCATATAATTCGATTGGAAAGCCTTCAAAACAGCTGAAATAATGAAAATGTTTTTTTTCCGAACAGTGCAGTAGCCAAAAGAGAAGTCGGTCTGCAATCAAATGGGACCAAGAAATAAAAGGAGGGAAAACCAGTATGAGAACCTTCATCATCGGCTTAATTAGAAAAAGTGATTTCAGATTAAATTTTAAAGAAATTAAAACCAGGCTAAGCGGAAAAAAATCAGTCCTTGAAAGCTCGATCGATTTTGATTGTAAAGTTCAACTAACAGTTTTAATTTTTTTCTCTGATATATATATATATATATATATATATATATATATATATATATATATATATATATAAGTTTTAACGTTCGTTTTTATGTTTTCTTTTTTTACTTCGCTTATAACAAACAAACCTTGTCATTGACCTCATTTGCTGAATAGCTATTCCTTACGTCGTCGTCGTAACGCTCTACGACTTCCGTGCGCGCACCTGTCAATTTTGTTCTTACTTAAATAAATTCAAACATCTTTCAGTAACTCATTCTGGCTGGCCGATTTTATTTTCAAACTTCGCCTCAGGGCTTCGGGTTCGATCCTACCAACTTTACCCCCCCCCCCCGGTTTCTTTTTTATTTAACACCACACACACCTCCAAACACCCAGGCAACGCCGGGTACTCCCGCAAGTTTATTATAAATGTAATCATCCCGGAATATTGATGAATGTCAATTAGAAGGTAAATGTGTCATTTCCAATATAGTATATAAATGTGAAGTAACAGATAATGACAGAACTAGAACATATATTAATGCTACAGATGTAGCTTTAAAGATAGATTTAATAATCATACGGCGTCCTTCAAAATACCACATACTAACAATAAGAAGAAAACAACATCATTAGCAAATTGCATTAGGGAATTAAGGAAAAACAAAATTGAATACAAATTGAAATGGTCGATATTGGGAAGTGCTAGTAAATACTCACCAAACAAGACTGGCCACTGTAACCTCTGCAATCTTTAATCGTAGCATATGGTAATATCCAAAATAAACCTTCTTAAATAACGCTAGGAAGTAATTCAAAACTGTTTACATAGATCTAAGTATACATTGTCTCGACTAAAACCTGATTAGAAGCATACATTAATTTAAATTAGATTAACGTACAAAGCATGAAAATTTAATTTTAATTTATAGAAATTAATATGTAAATAAATGAATAAAATTAATATTAAAAATAAAAAATATTAAAACTAAAGTAATAATCATGTTTAGGTAAACAAATAAATCTAAATTAAGTATAACAATAATTTTGATAATAAATTAAACATAAAATAATTGGAAAAGGTATAAATCTCTGATGTTGTATTGTATTGACTGATTTCATAAGATATAGTACAATTAATATTAACTTCTTATAATATTAAGATAAGATATAGTACAATTAATATTAACTTCTTATAATATTAATTTATAACTAGTTTAATTAAATGTAATAAGTAACCAGTACATGATGAACCCAGATCTAATAACATTTCGGCTTAAATATAACATGTTTTGAAGAATAGATTAGAAGAAAATATATTAAACATGATAAGAATTTTCTGTATAGAAGTAAATCTTTTATATAAAATATAATTAGCTAATAAAGATGAATAGATGGTAAAACTTTAGAAACTAATTAAATAGGCCAAATTTATTTAGATAATGACAGTAAATATGATGGCAAGATATAACTAAATCAATATTTAAAATTAACCATGAAGGTAAGTATAATAATTTATCTCACATAATGTAGTAATTAATTGTAGAGTGATAAATAAGAGCATATAACTATAATCTATAATTCAATGTGGATGAAAAATTAAATGTTTGATTAGTATAGGGAATAGTAGTTAATCAAAATATTATTACTTCTAGATTGATCGTAATGCTTTGGCATGTTAAACTTTAGTTTGCTAAGAATATTAGTTTATGGATAGGAATGAGAGATTTGTAATAATCATAATATTACAAACGCATTTATAGTATTCAGATTCCAAATACTGAGCTCAAAATCAACTGTATATGTTGAAACAAGTGATTATTATACGATTGATGTGTTGACTCAAACAGATAAGCCAAATGTATTAATTGTATGTAAAAACAATATTATAGTTATATTCCAGAGGACTTGGAAGCAGGGTACTGTACCACAAGACTGGTGCCTTGCTAATGGTATTTGGATACCAAAGGAGATGAATTCAAAAGGTATTCCGAATTTCCGTCCTATATCACTTTTAAATATTGAAGGAAAAATATTTTTCGGTGTTATTGCTCAACGAATGACATCCTTTATAATGAGTAATAAATATATAAATATATCAGTACAAAAGGCTGGGGTGCCCGGGTTTCCTGGTTGTCTGGAGCATGCGGAAATGATTTGGGGATCAATTATGTCGACCAAAAAGACAAAGTCAGACCTTCATGTAATTTGGCTGGATCTAGCCAACGCATATGGGTCGATTCCCCACGAATTAATTGATATGGCATTAAACTATTTCCACTTTCCGGAAAAGATTAGGGACATTATAATGAAATATTTTCGTTTGGCTTTCATGAGGTTTACAATGAAAAAATACACTACAAGATGGCAGTCACTTGAAATCGGCATTATGATGGGGTGCGTCATATCCCCACTATTGTTTGTGTTAGCAATGGAACTTATATTAAGAAGTGCCGCTAACACTACAACGGGGGTTACGACTAATAAACAAATAATTCTTCCTCCGTCAAGAGCGTTCATGGACGATATTACCATCATTGTCCCTTCCAAAACAGCTGCTAAGTGTTTGCTTGACCGGTATTTTGATCTTCTTACAACGGTGAAAATGAGGATTAAACCAAAGAAAAGTCGAAGTTTGTCAATCATTAAAGGTTTTGTAAGGCAAATTCACTTTAATGTCGGGGAGGATATTGTGCCGACAGTTAAAGAAATTCCTGTGAAGAGTCTAGGACGCCTTTACGAAATTCCACTAACAGACAGACATCGGGGTATGGAATTGCAAAACATGGCCCTGAAGGGACTTGAGGCAATAAATAAAACTTTTTTGCCGGGAAAGATGAAAGCTTGGTGCTATCAATATGGATTAGTACCCCGTCTTTCGTGGCCCATGCAAATTTATGAAATAGCACTATCTCGTATTGAACGGATAGAACAACACGCAAATAAATATCTACGTAAATGGCTTGGAGTCCCCCCCCCCTGTTTTTCTAAAATAGGGTTATACACGAATTCTGGCAGCCTGCAACTTCCTTTGTCCTCATTAGTAGAAGAATTCAAAGTTGAAAAGGTGCGTCTTCAAATGATGATGAATGACTCGAAGACATTTGGAAAGAGAGCATAATATTGTCCGTTCTCGGGCTGCTCTGGAAGAAAAAGAGAGAGGGAGGGAAAAAGGGAAAAAAAGGGGGAGAAGTAAAAAAGGAAAGAAAAAGAGGGAAAGGGAAGGAAAAAAAGGGAAAATTAAAGAGAAAAATAAATTAAAAATTTAAATTAAAATTAAAAGTTAAAAATGAAAAAAGTTAAAAACAGCATTTTTCCTCTGCTTAAATATGCCAGGTAATTTTTTTTTTTTTTATATCCTATTTATTGCTTTGCCCAGCAGCAATAGCTGCTGGTGGCGCCAGGGGTGGCAGTCCCGCTTTAGCCACCGAAACTGTGTCATCACCTCTGGTTAGCGGCTGATGAGGGCAAAGTAAAAGCACATGTGGTCACATGTTGTATGTAGAATATCTATTGAACATCAATTAAGGTAAACTATATATATATATATATATATATATATATATATATATATATATATATATATATATATATATATATATATATATATATATATATATATATATATATATATATATATATATATATATATATATATATATATATATATATATATATATATATTAATATATATATATATATATATATATATAATATATTAATATATATATATATATATATATATATATATATATATATTAACGAAACGTCTATAAAAAAAATTATTTCGGAATTATAAGTTAAATCAAAGGAGAAAAAAGGAAGGGAAAGGAAAAATAAAAAAAATGTCATGCATAGGGTAGGAGAGGCTAAAGTAAAGGTAAATCGGAAGTAAACATAATCTATAATATTATGTCTAAATAACATTAATGATCTACAATATAAATCTCATCTGACTGTTTAAATGTATGCATGTATGTATGTATGTATGTCTCGCAAAAACTTTTGACACAGGCGACGGATTTTCACATGATCAGTATTGTTTTGAAACTCCCCCTTCGGACGACAAATATCAAAAAATTGGCTGAAAACATTAATTCCTCCGCACTTTTCTACAGGGAGGGGTCGTTTTTTTCACCGATATTTTCGAAAGTCATCTCCTTTTTTCGCTTGACTAGCCTTAATTTAAACATTCGTCACTTCCGGTTTGGCGATGGGCGCAACAACAAAGACGTCACGATTTCTTTCACATTCTTTTCCTCCTTTGCTGTACGGGTTAAAGCCTGCCTGCCGACTACTACTCTTTTTTCTTTGTTTGTTTTTTGTTGTTGTTTTTTTCTCAACACATACTTCCAAACACCCGGGCAAAGCTGGGCATCCAGGTTAGTCCTTAAATAACTAAAAGTAAAATAAGAATTAGATTTCACTTAAATATCCATTTGACTAAATAAAACTAAATAAATATTATTCTTGTGATTAGGATACTTTGTAATCTAATTATTAGGGATATTAGGATCTATTTAATGTTTAACAAAAATTATCTTAACTAAGTAACTAGTTCGAGAAACGTTTATTAATACTAGATTGTCGAATATTCAAAAATATGGATACATTAATTATAATTTACTAATTATTAAATAAAACATTTTTTAGTAGAATATACCTAAATTAATAAACTTGTTAGTACGAATAGATGGGTTTAGTAACTTTATTTCTAAATTCAAAATGGCGTAATGGAAACATATTATAAGGTAGTTACAGCTTCTCTTCCAATTTTCGGATTTTAATCATTTTAAAACGCACTTTATTTCCTTTTGACGGATTGATTGTTGCTATTTCTTCTGATGAGTTAAGGGAAAAATAGATTCACTAATTGATATAATAATTAAATGATTGATTTTGTGCTACGAATCAGATATTGTAAAGAATTGTAAATGTCAGCTGAATTAAAGGAATAAATTATAAGATGGTCAACATCAGGAAATTTTGTCATTCATTCATTATATTGCTCTGTAATTACATTGAGCTTCTTCAATATGGATTGGTATATATTATAAGGAAGTAAAGTATATTTCAACAGATTATCTATCTATCTATCTATCTATCTACCTATATATATATACATATATATATATATATATATATATATATATATATGTTTTAGGGAAAATACGCCTTTTCAATTATATTCCATCTTTTGTATGTACCAAGTCTTTTAGTTTAAAAGGTTTAAAAGGTCATGCCTGTTAAATATAATCACAGAAAATATAAATAAATAAATAACAATATGGTTACATTCCAGGTTTTAAAGTTTTATTCAATCACTATATCGAAATTTCCGCACATTTTACATATCTGTTTGCTTATTCAGAACCAGTCATTATTTATATATCAATATTTACTTTTTTCTTGCATATACTCATCAGAAAAATCAAAGTGAGATTTCTGATTATATATATATATATATATATATATAAATATATATATATATATATATATATATATATATATATTCTTCGGAGTAGTTTTTATTTAACAATCAGTGGTTATGTAAACGTGAGATTGTAGGTTTACAAAATATTACTGGCAGTAATATTCTATAAGTTATCCCATCTAAACGAGAATTGCTCGATATTCAAGATAGAGCAAATAAATTAAATTGTAATTCAATGAATTTCAAAAAACTCTCATTGAAATGAAATGAAGTGGTTGAGTTTCATATCAAAGAATTTTTATTATTCTAAGCAAGACAAAGAATGTTTTAGAAAGTTTATCTCCTTAACCTATAGGGTTTCGATGTCTACCATCTCATCAGAGGAGTGAAAATATTAGCAAATAGTTATAAAGGTATGCACCCTATTTCCATGTCTCACTGACTTTAGCAAATAGGGTGCATACCTTTATAACTATTTGCTAATATTTTCACTCCTCTGATGAGATGGTAGACATCGAAACCCTATAGGTTAAGGAGATAAACTTTCTAAAGCATTCTTTGTCTTGCTTAGAATAATAAAAATTCTTTGATATGAAACTCAACCACTTCATTTCATTTCAATGAGAGTTTTTTGAAATTCATTGAATTACAATTTAATATATATATATATATATATATATATATATATATATATAAAGAGAGAGAGAGAGAGAGAGAGAGAGAGAGAATAATCTTCTAAACAAATGAACGGATTATTATGACGTCGGAAATATATATTCTAGAAAACGCTGTAACATGGGTATATTATTATTATAATTATTATTAATTTTATTATTATTATTATTATTATTATTATTATCATTATTATTATTATTATTGTTATTATTATTTTTTTTATTATTATCATTATTATTATCATCATCATCATTATTATTATTATTATTATTATTATTATTATTATTATTATTATTATTATTATTATTATAATCGCCGCCATCATCATCATCATCATCATCATCATCATCATCATCATTATTTTGCAAATTTTTACATTTTAGCTGTGCAGACATATATAACACTTTTCTTGGAATTACTTGCTAAGCATGCCCATGGCATTCTGTTCCACAGATGGGTAATTTTTTGAATGAAATTTTGCTCTTGGAAGTTCCGTTTAGAAAGACAGGAGATAAGTTGCCACAGTGATTTTCAATTTTGAAAGTTCTCGCAAGTAAACAATATTAATACGGAAGGTAAAATATTTTTTAAATATCACGAATAAAAATATCCGTAAACAAATTGTAAACGCATATATTTATTTATACATTTAAAAAATATATATTTATCTACACATTTTTAAATATATTTATTTACACATTTTTTAAAAAATATTTTTATTTACACATTATTTTATAAAATATATTTATTACACCTTTAAAAAATATTTTTATTTACACATTATTTT
Source organism: Euprymna scolopes (assembly GCF_053919585.1). Lineage (NCBI taxonomy): Eukaryota > Metazoa > Mollusca > Cephalopoda > Sepiida > Sepiolidae > Euprymna > Euprymna scolopes. Next base: position 14,434,389 of record NC_136482.1, on the reverse strand, counting down.
ATAAAATATATTTGTTACACCTTTTAAAAAATATATTTATCTACACATTTTTAAATATATTTCTTTACATATTTTTATGGAATATATTTATTTACTCATTTTTATAGAATATATTTCTTTACATATTTTTTTAAAAATATATTTATTTACAAAGTTTTAATTAAATATATTTATTTACACATTTTTTAACAAAATATATTCATTTACACATTTTTTAATAAAATATATTCATTTACCCATTTTTTAATAAAATATATTATTTAAACATTTTTTGATAAATATATTTATTCACACATTTTTTAATAAAATATATTTACACATTTTTTGATAAAATATATTTATTTACACATTTTTTAATAAAATATATTTATTTACATATTTTTTAATAAAATATATTTATTTACACATTTTTTGATAAAATATATTTATTTACACATTTTTTATTAGATATATTTATTTACACATTTTTTAATAAAATATATTTATTTACACATTTTAAAATAAAATATATTTATTTACCCATTTTTCAATAAAATATATTTATTTACCCATTTTTCAATAAAATATATTTATTTACACATTTTTTAATAAAATATATTTACACATTTTTTAATAAAATATATTTATTTACACATTTTTTATAAAATATATATATTTACACATTTTTTATAAAATATATATATTTACACATTTTTTAATAAAATATATTTATTTAAACATTTTTTAATAAAATATATTTATTTACACATTTTAAAATAAAATATATTTATTTACACATTTTTTTAATAAAATATATTTATGTACCCATTTTTCAATAAAATATATATTTATTTACACATTTTTAAATAAAATATATTTATTTACGCATTTGTTAAAAATTATATTGGCTTATACATTTTTTATAAAATATATTTATTTACAAAATCATTTTTCCAAAAATAATTAACATTGAACATTTTCGAATACAATAAAGTAAATTAAATAAATGAATATGATATATGTTTTAATTAATGGAAGAAAAAAATTAATTAAGTTCCAAAAAATAATTTTTTACACATAGTAAAGTAAATACAATATGCGAAAGATAAATAATTCTAACATTAGTAATTGGATGGTTTCAATATTTTTCTGATTCTGATACAATTACCGATTCTGTTCTAAATTCCTGATTCCGATATAATTACCGATTCTGTTTAAATTTCTAAATATAGAGTGTATTTTGTGGGGAGATTAGTGTAAAAAAACATAATATGTGCATATATTTTCGTAAACGTAAAAATATACTTGTGGGAGTGATCTATGAATTTTAGTTTTATTGATTAATTTATCATTTCATTATTAATACGAACCATGTAAAATTAAGTTTTAAACAAAAATAAACAAATAAAAGCAATTAAAAGAATCGTTTTTGGCATCGGAAAGTAGGCACAATTTTTTTCCGATTCCGATACTTAAAAAAATTCAGATTGTTTTTATTCCCGATTCCGATTAATCGTCCCAAAACAAGTTAACATAATTCCAAATATATGAAAGATCGTAATAAAATAAAAAAACGGTGAGATTTTCAAATTAAACAAAAAAAAAAAAAAACAAACAAACAAACAAACAAATAAATAAATAAATTAATTAATTCAACCGTGTCTTCAAATTAACTAACATCGTTTACTTCCGGGGAGTTATAAAACCGAAATTCCTTTTTTTTTTTTTCATTTTTCTTCCTTTGAAGTTTGTAATGCTGGGTATGGGGCAGCCAAACCAGTTGCCAACAGTGCCCCGCTTGTTATTGAAACCAACCGAGAGCTCTTTTTAGTATCCTCGCTGTTCCCTTAAGTGCAATTGTCTGGATCTCTTTTGCACTTAGTTCACCAGTAGGACTTCAGGTTCTTCTTCATAAGCCCTGTGGCACCTATGATAACTGGTATGGTTGATATCTCCTTAAGATTCCAATTTCTTTTCATATCATACATGAGACCTTGGTATTTGGTCTGTTTCTCTCTTTCAGCTCTGTTCAGACCGCCATCATTAGGAACACTCACTTCAATCAAGGTTGCAACTCTCTCTGACTTATTCCATGAATGGCTAAATACGTGACGTAAAACGAGTCTGGGAAACAAACGTTGATTAACACAGCTTTAGTATTGTTTCTCTTCCGATTTAGCATTGGTCTTTATAGTTTTACCTATTGCAACGACTTCCCGTTTCGGAAGTCATCAGAAGTAAATAATGTTTTTTTTTTTTTTTTTTTTTACTCACATTCACTTTTAAAAAGGCATATCCCCACTTAAACGTAAAAGCTACTAATTGGGAGCATGCCTAATAAAGATTATCAAGATGTTGGTTTACTTTACATTTAAACTTCTGCATATCAATACACAGTCAGGGAAGCAGGTAGCAGGAAAGCAATTCCAAAGTCTAGCTGTTCGAAGAAAGAAGCTATTAGAATAGAAAATTTTCTGGCATTTAGGGACCCAACAGTGAAAGAGTGTGATTTTCTTGCTAAGCGGATTTATTAGGGATATGTACGTCGAGGGGGACACAATTGCAATGAGTTCATACTTGTAAAACAGGCACCCGACCCGAAAATGTGATTTAAAATATATGAATATCTGTAAACTGATTTTTACAGGGATAATTAGTACTAAGAGGAGATTTTATTTTAAATATAATAGATAAGAATATCCGTAAATTAATTTTTAAAATAAATATCTTCATTTCTTACAGAAACATTTTTGCAGAAATAATTAATATTGATTGTAAAATAGCTTTTCGAGTAAAGTAAAAAAACAAAACAAAAAATAATATCTAAATGAATATGAAGTTGAATATATGTTAAGTAAATGGAAAAGAAAATGAATGAATTTTAACTTAATATAGTTATAAAATATGACTTTTACACATAGAACAAATTACGTAAAATAAACGTAATTAAACTACTTAATAAATATGAATCCAATAGATGATAGTGCCAAAACATATATTTTCTTGTTGAGTAAAGGAATATAATTTGGCGGGGTCTTCAAATTAACTAACACCGTTTACTTCCGAGGACTTTCAAATCCGGAAGTCGTTAGGATCAGTAAATACGCGATTTCACCACAAAATATATTGACGATTTTGCCACAAAACGTTTCTAACTTTTAAAGTTATATTAAAGAAACGCATGGAGTGGAGATATGAGAATACATTGATGATTTTGCCCCAAATGCTAAGATTAGACTCCGTGAAATACAACATACTTTCAGAGGGACTACTTGTAATGACTTGTGAGAACTCCTAGTGAGTACATCTTATAAAACCGGATTATGTGTCTGAAACATTCATTCACCAGAATGTTACATCTTACTCTATGGATATTTAATATGATCAGATCTTTCTTAGCAAAAAAAAATAAAAAATAAAAAATAAAAAAATAAAAAAAATAGATATAGGTCGTTCTCGATGGTCGAACATGCAAAAAACACCTCATTAATGCAGAGGTAAATAATTGGACCTTTTTTTTTTAACACAGTGATCACCACTTATCAAGGCCCGGAAGGCACTCAGGGATAAGGGTTATTGCAAGTACATTACGTTAGTGTGGAGATTTGATGAAGTGTTTACTTAAGAGGGCGGTTCATTAGGAATTTGTTAACATTGAACTTGAAGACATCCAAGTTGTAGTCCGGTGGGGAGCAGGCAGACGGAACAGACCTACGAGAGTCGTTTAAAAATAAAGTCTCTTATTTTAATTCAAGAATTCCTTCCTCCAGGGATATCTCCAAAGAAGACACCAAACGTCCCTATATGTGCTTTAGAGTAGTGCTTATTCATAGCCCAGCATTTATTTTTGCCCTCTCTTGATGCCTCCGTTCAGTCTCGAAAGACAAAGGATACCCCCTATATGGGCAGTTGCGCGTGTAATTGTGTGGCAAGGGTTGCGTAATTCCCAACCACACCTCTCTTGAATCGGCATTGCTTTAGTCCAGTGGCAAGGAGAAGACCAGGACGACTGGAAACAATGCCAAGATAAGCGGACAGCACATACAGCATCTGGAAGTTCCAAATAGTCACCCATCTGGTACTGGCCAGGCACATCGTTGCTTAACTTCGGTTATCTGATGGGAACCAGTGCGTCAAACGTGATTATGCCGGAATAGCTAAACAACATAACATTAACGCAAGGGTGACCCAGGAGTCAATACTAGGATTTACGAGGGGCATTCCAAAAGTAAAGCCTCCTATTTTTTCTAACTAAAAAAATCGAAGAGCTACAAAGAAGGGAGTCGTATTATTAAAACGAGCGACGTTTGTGCTCTAGAATATATTTTCTACATAGTCACCACCATTCTCAATGCACTTTTACTAGAAATTGAATGACGCATCTCTCCTTCTAATGCACATCCATGACAGGGGTTGCTTTCCTAGAGTCTCACATCGTTGATACTTGCAACAGAGAGATGAAACTTTCAGGTGAAGAATGCATAAGTTGAGTCATCATAACAATGCAATTTGTAATCCCGCCTGATCCATTCGAGTGAATAGAAAAATAGGAGGCACTACTTTTGGAACGCCCCTCGTTTATTATTCCCGATGTACGTCTGAGATTTGCTCATTATATCGCGAACTATTCTCGACAGGCGTACAAATGTTCATGTGTTGCATTTCGTACATCTCTCTCGGATCAGTTGAAATATGCAGTTAATCTAGAAGTTGACCCTGGTTCAATTGAACTCTCGAGAAGGGTGCTATCAGCTAGAATAATCAATGTTTGGAAAGGAAATAAGCTTTTTCTTGGTAACATTGAATGTTTCTATCCAATTTTGGTTCCATTCTACATGGGATTTTTCATAGAATTCAAAGACAGGCATGACTGTGTAGATAAAGCAGTGCACTGGCCACTCAACAAGCGACCGCGCATCAAACATGAGTACAAATGGTACAAACACAACCAAGTACTGGAAAACGAAAAACACAAAATCCTTCAGGACATGAAGGTACAAACAGATAAACTCATCCAAGCAAGAGGACCGGACGTCATAATAATTAACAAGAATAAAGAAATTGCAAAATTATAGATTTTACCGTCCCATCATTCCACAGGGTGACGATCAAAGAGCCAGAAAAACGAAACAAATGCGAGGGACTTTCTAGAGAACTGAAATGAATATTTACCGGGAAGAAAATGAATATAATGCCAATAATTATATGAGCACTAGAACCAATCCAAGAGAACCGGGGAAAAAGACTAGGAAAATCGAAATCAATAGGAAGACTGGGGCTATACAACGGTGATACTGAAAATAGCTGAAATCTTAAGGCAAATCCTCGAAAGTGGAAACTAATCCACATAAGCTGCAAACGCTAACCAACCACATTGAAACTAAAATAGAAATAAAATTAAAAGAAACAAAGGAACACTAGAAACCTGAAACCGCAAAATTATAATTTAACTATACCCCCCCCCCATGATGGTGTCGGCATCGATTAACATTAAACCAAATAATCGTGAAAAGTAAAAGAGGATGGAAACACAGAGAAGAAAAAAACACTAACCAAACGTCCATTGGATGAGTGCAAAGAAAACTGGGACCTGGAGCAGACTTGTTACCACATAAATCTCAGTGAAGGCCAGTAGCCGCTGCTAGTGAGAAGTTAATGGCAAGCGGCTGTTGCGATAATACAAAGACAATAATTTAAGAAGAAATTTTAAGAAGAAAATTTGCAAAGGAAATCGAAAGAGGGGGAGTCCTGGAAATTACTGATTCATAACCCGGGTTCGTATATGTTTTACTGATGAGCACAAATGAGGGCGAAACTCGAGTCTAGTTTATCTGTTGTTTGTATATCTTATTCCGTGTGTCTCTTTGTTGGTATCTATGTATGTAATCGCGATATATCTAGTATGTGTGCATATATACGCGATAAATGTTACCATACGTTTTTATTCTGTTATTTTGGTTTTCTCGGACCGATTCTTCCCGTCACTCATGATGAAATGTAAAGAGCATTTAACACGAAAACACGACGCCTATTTTCTGGCAAAGATCACTCTATTTCGTCTACGAGTGAACTTGGGGGACCCCTCGCATTGTTGACTCTAGCTGTTTTTGCGTTTTTTTCCCCAACTCATTTTTGCGCCAATCTCAGCGCATCTGTTCCACCCAAAATTGGAAACCAGACTGACTTGCATGTGAAAGAAAATAAACCTTCCTATCTTTCTTTTATGCTCTCCCGCTTTTTTCTTTCTTTCTTTCCACGTTTTCTTTCACACGAACTGAATGAACTATTTGAGGTGCAAGCGACGACCTCAACTGCAGAGGTTCACACACGTCAGCCTTAACTCTCAAACTCTTTTTGTACTAACCAACTTTCACTACAAAATCATAATTTTCAACATGCCGTGTAACCTGGGATTGATTACGTATCACTAGGATTCCCGACTTGCAACTTTCGTGACTTGTATGAGCTGCGAATTGATTGATTCTAGAAATACAGGGTTGAATGATAAATCTATCGCCTAAAAAATCAAAGCTGCAGCTTTATTTTATAACTTTTATTGAAAAAAATCAATTCAGGTAAATTGATTATGTAGTAGAGCTGACATTAATACAATGTAGTCGCCTTCAGCCTCAATCACCACCCCGATATCGGCCCAGAACTGAGAGTATGCTTTTTCCACAAGCGCCGGCGGGAGCTCGGTGAGTTCGACGAATACTCGACGGCTGGCAGCGATCATGCTGGCTTTGGTGTTGCGAGAGGTCATGATGTTCTCGACGTATGACAAAAGGAAGTACTCCAGCAGGTTCAGATAGGGGAGGGGAGGGGCTGGTGAGATGGATCCAAAGTCGTAGCACTCCTTCTTAAGCGAAGCCTGGGTTTTTTTTAGGCTTGTAGGCCGGCACTGAGCCCTACTGCTACACCCAGGATATGCCAGCGGCCACCTGATTGCACCAGAGATCACTGCACTCTTTAGCACATCCAGGTACACTTTGGTTATGACTTTAAAGCTAACTTCGAAGGTGTGAGGTAGCATGATGTGACCCTCATTGGAAACCACAACAAAGGCCATAACTGTGGGCGGAAATTTCGTTGAGCTGTGCCATAAAGCGTTGAACCGCCCGGATTTGCATTTTGAGGGTACTGGTAATCATCCTGTTGCCATAACTTGGATTGGTAGAGGGTATGAGTTCTACAGCGGCGCATCTCTGACCTCGCTCGCTGCACATTCGTCTATTTTCAGACATGATAGGAGGCTCCTATCTCTGTTAAGTACACAACTGGCCAACTATTAGATGGTCATCAACAAAAAGAAAACCGGTTTTCATTAAACGGAAATGGAATATATTTGAAAATTTTTCGGGGGGGGGGTTACAAAATTTAATAATGGCTAAATACAGACCAATCAACATGATGATTTAAAAAATGAAAAAAAAAGTTAGCTAATCAGGTTTCGTTTCTCGCTCAACAGAGCTAACTCGAGGAAAATACGATTAAAAAAAGTCATGAATATAGCGGGGGGAGGAAAAAAAAGCAAAAAATAAACGGGAAAAAATTACAGAGCGACTAAATTAAGCCCTAAAAGATTTTCTTTTTGCTTGCATAGAGAAGGTCTCAAGACTTTATAAGAATAGTCTCTAGAATTTTTAAATGAAGAGGGGAGTGCGACTTACATGTCAGCACTGAAATTCGTGGCACACGCATGGTTATTTATGATATGATCGCAAATCGCAGAACCATACGTATTATCCAGAACATCCGAGGGTGAAAATTTGCATAACGAATCTTTGATGGTACATGTTTCAAACGGAAATCCAATCTTTGCAATGTTCGCCCAACACAGTGTGCACTGTATCTACATTTAAATAAATAAATAATAGAATTATTATGATGTGGGGGGGGGAGACCATCTTTGCAAATGAACGACAACAAAGATCTGATTGAAAAAACAACACGTGGATTCGATGCAAAATAACACCGTTGCACAGACAAAAAGAGATTTGCTTCGCAAATCGGTCGCTGATATTACCTAGCCAAGGTAAACAGGACGTCTTTTTTATATATAGGAATCACCACTTATCAAGGCTTAGAGATAACTCGAGGACAAGGGTTAAGAGTGTACCGTAGTCAATTGGATAATATAGTAATCGTTAGTAATGGAAATTCGGTAAATTTGTTAACTTAAGTGGAACGGCTACTAATCAAGAACTTGTTTACGTTGGACTTGAACACAACCATATTGTAGTCTGCTGGAAAGCAGGAAAACGGAAGACTATTCCACAGGCGTGCAGTTCTAAGAAAGAAGTTTTGTTCATGGAATCTACGTTTAGGTTTAGGCACAGATAAAGAGTGGGGGAATTATTGATTGTGTTTTCAGCTAGACGATTGTTTCTTGTGAAAGTTTGGCGAGAGGGACCATAGATTGAAGCTCAGTCGAGCACTTGCCATGAAAACAACGATAAAGCAGAGACAAACTCACAACAACTCTTCTGTGAGATAGAGGTTGCAGGGAAGAGAAAAGGATATCTCCTATGAGGATACGAAGTCTATTTTGAACTCTATCAAGGCATGACAAGTCCTTTCTAGCAGCTTCTGTCCAGATGTGGCAACAGTACTTCATCCTTGGACGTACCTGTGAGATATCTACTGGATCGATAGAAGGATCCCACCATTTTTCCAGCGGCCTTGGGAACAGATTTGATGTATATGTTCCATTTCAGATCATGAGTAAAGGTCAATCCCAGAAGCTATGAACTATAATTTCTTTAGGTTTATAAAAATTGGAAACTTTCTTGTTAATAGTAGTTTCAACAATATCTAAGGGATAACCCTTGTTACAAAGGGTCTTAGTAATAAATTTAAGCTCGTCATCCAAATTAACTTTAGAAACAATCATCAAGGCCCTATGTGCTAAAGTCTTAATTAGATTGTATTTTTGGTTTGTATGACACAAAGAGTCCCAACACGTATAGAGACCTATAAAGGTTGGTTTATGATAAACAAAAATAAGAAAACACGAGGATGTCTTGGACATAAGAACATCCAAAAACTGAAGAGTAGAATTCGTTTCCTTGTCTACCGTAAACTTAAGGGCTGAATGAACGTTATTGAGCGACACACACGCACGCACGCACGCACACGCGCACACACACACACACACACACGCGCGTTGTCAAATAAGCAAAAAATGTTATCAACGTAACGAAAGTAAATGTTTGGTTTATGCAAAAATAAAACACAAATACAATATATATATATACATATATATATATATATATTGTATCTGTATTTTATTTTTTCAAATTAATTATTCCGAGGAAGTTTTAAAATAAAAACGAAACCCTTGTAAACATATACTGTTGGTTTTTTTTTTTTTCATCTCTCCATCAAGTTGGAATATTATTTCCATAATTTTCAATGCACACACACACACACACACACACACACACACACACACACACACACACACACACACACACACACACACACACACACACATATATATATAATTGCAATAATGGATAAATCAGATTACGATGAGATGTTATTCATTTTCGACGATACTTTCAAAGTCTGCCGAGTTGACGGATAATACTTGCAAAAATTATGTCAAAAATGTAAAAAGGTCTACTTGATTATTTAAAAAGAACCTTTTGACAGATTAGACCCTTTGGGTCACAACGTCCCAGATTGTATGGTCTCTCTAAAATACACAAGCAAGGTGTTCCACTGAGACCTAATATATATATATATATATATATATATATATATATATATATATATATATATATATATATATATATATATTTTTTTTTTTTTTCTGCCCAACATTCTTTAGCTACGTGGCTTTTAGAAATTTTGTAACCTGTGCGTGAATTATAGACCACGCACTGTATTCCTGACTCCTAGCGGTTTATTAATCTATTTGTGGGTTGGATTCGTGTTCGGAAACATCCTTTATGTGTTCATTTGATGTCTCTAGTCTTTTTTACTGATATACCATTAGATGAGACTATACGTATTCGTACCGATGTTGTGGTCGCCTAACTTCTCCTAGCTTTTCCAAAGAAATATCGAATGAACTTATTGTAATGTGTACTAAATTAGTGTAGTTTAACTTCGCTGATATAATATCAGTACTGTCAGTTCAACTGGGTTTCAATGCTCTTAACTTTAGCTGATCTCTCCGTCGGTTATTACGAATCTGTTCTATTTAATTCTGGAACGATTCCCACCATATACTTCATATTTTTTGTTATGTTTTCATCGTAAAGTGAAGTGTTAGTATTTTTTAATAGATTGAAGCATGGGGCTTTGAAGTTCACTATGGAAAGTGAAAAAGATAACACTCTTCCCTTCTTGGATGTTCTTGTTGAACGTTCAAGAGGTGGCTTTCTCATTACCATTTACAGGAAGACGACTTTTCCTGATTTGTATGTGAACTGGTCTTCTTTTGTACCTAAATCATGTAAGGTCGGCTTAATTTATACACTGGTACATCGAGCTCTCATGATATGTTCACTTAACACATTAGACCCCGGACATGATAAGATCAGAGAAATATTTACCAATAACAGTTATCCATTAGACCTTATTGATGATTGCATTAACAAAAATGATTTTAAATTCCCTAAAAATTCCAGGCCCGTGAAGTGTTCGGTTTATATAAAACTACAATGTATAGGAGACAAGCACTAAATTTTCTAAACATATTGTTAAAAATGTTTCTAATTGCTTCTACTCTGTTTTCTTGTGTGTGATATACACTATGAGGCCTGCTTTTCCTTCTTTTTGCAAGGATAGCTAGCCCTACATCCCAAATAGTAATATTGCTTATAATTAAAATGCCAGTGTGATGCTGGTTATGTCGGGCGAACATCTTATCTTTTGCTAACTCGTATAAACCCGCACGTTTCATCCAAGATTAGACAAGGGGGGATAGAATCTAGTAGTCTCCATTCTTCTGCAACCTTGGACTCTACTATTTGCAAGCATTTGGTTGATAATCCATGCTGTGCCGATAAGTATAAAATAGAATGGTTCGAGGTATAACATAGAGCAGACTCCAAAAAACATGTAAAGATTAAGGAGTCTGTCGCTATTGCGACCCGAAAACCTTTTCTTTAAGTATTTATACGCCATTGTTTCGTTAAGTCAGTTATAAGTAACTAGAGATCTCTTCAGGCAATAATGCTTATAATGCAAAAGTACTTTTAGCCCTCATTACAAAATTAATTTTGTATAAGCAGTATCGCCTGAAGAGGTCTCTAGTAATTTGCAACTGGCTGACCAAAGCGTGCTCATGAATGTATGGCGACATACAAATGCTTATGTAAACAAATAGAGAGAGTGTATATATATATATATATGTATGTATATATATATATATATATATATATATACATTTTTGTGTGTGTATGTATGTATGTGTGTGTACGTACGTACGTGCGTGCGTGCGTGCGCACGTGTGTGTGCGTGTGATGAAAATTATGAAAATAATATCTACACCTGATGGACAGATAAGCAAGAAACAAACAAAAATTATATGTTCATCGACGTTTTATCTTTATTTCAAGACTTCGTCGGGATAATTAGTTTGAAGAAATAACATATCAGTACAATACTTGAATATATATATATATATATATATATATATATATATATATATATATATTCAGAATGCGAGAGAATATATAATTATTTCCACAGCCAGAAAACGTCGCAGCTCACTAGAGCAATGACAGTCAACAAACCCGAAGTCTAAAACTCAAGTTTTGCCCTCCATTTTTGGCTCATCAGTTCGATACATTGGAACTCGGGATTTGCAAGTGGCTCGGGTTTCCAATACTCTATCACATCTCAAATGTCAACATATAAAAAGCGTCTCCAACACCTTCTGCCATTGATGTTTTTTTTTCGGTATGGAATTGACAAATAAATCTCTTTATGCATACACCAGTATATCGCATTCTCTTGTTTATAATTCTACGAAAAAAAAATACGTTAATGACAGGAGGTTTCAGAGATGCTTTTTATATGTAGACATTTAAAAGTCTAATGTTTCTCATATATATTGTGATGGTACCACGAGCCTGTTTCTTGACGAGAACCTCCCTGTACGGTACCAAGGTTGGAGTTCTCAGAGAAAATCCCAAGGCCGGGCACGCGTTTTAAGAAAAAGAAAAGTTTGACGGGTACCGACTGCAAATTATGCGGTCTCTATGGTACAGTGTCCAGGTTCAGACCAGAATCGTCGTGGAATATACTCGAGGCATTCACGGGCGGCAATGTAAGGCAAACAAAAGAGACACAAGTCAACACGGGTATGAGAGTTATTAAATCAACAATTTATTTAAACAAATTGAACCGGGTAAAATGTAACTACGAAAACAGAACATGTAACTGAAATCATAACTGAAATAACATGAAAAAAAAGAATAAAAGAATACATACATGCAGACAATGATTTGGGACAAGGAGAGGGGGGGTGAGTGATATTTCGATTGTCTTAGGGAGGTTCTTTTTGTTCTCTTCGATGAGAATCAACGAGATATGAGTGATACTCAGAGAGGGGGGGGTCACACTGAAAGTCTCAAGATATAGAGGTAGTTTTTCCCTCTTTCCTCTATTTTTTTTATGTTCTTTTCTTTCCCCCTTTTTTTCTTCTTCCTTTTTTTCCTTTTTTATAGTCAATGATATGTTACTTATGGGCCGATCAACAGGGGGGGGGGATTCAGCATTTAGGAAAAAACCTTAGTTCGAGGGTTGCTTTTCTTTTCCCCATTTTTTTTTCTTTTTCTTTTTCCCTTTTTTTTCATGGGGCATTCAACAGTTCACATAATTGATCGAGCAAAACAATTTAGAAAGAGTTACTTAACTTCTTTTGTTGAGTCGACGTTCAATTCACCCGAAGCTTCTTTCCCTTTTATGAGGTGCTGGTTTGAAGGATCGATTCTCGTAAATTCCAATCCATTTATGCTAAGGTGGATATATGTTATTCCTTTTCAGCACGGCGTGAATGCCAATCGATTAGTGCCAAGGTGGGTATATATTGTTCCTTTGTGGCACGATACGAGTCGACGAGATGTTTTTCTTTTTTCTTTTTTTTTTTTTCACCATGCGAATCAACCGCGGTGTTTCCATTTTTCGAGCAGAATGCCCCCACACATGTTTCCGTGTCCACCGCCTTCTTCGAACTGCTTTGATTCTCTCGCGTTTTTCTTGTTGGCGACAGTTGAAGGTCATTGCGTTGGTGTAGAAATCTAGGTCGCTCGGCCAGCCTCATTTTGACTCCGTCTGCCTAGGATTGGGTGTGGGAAGGGGTGTCTGCTTAATTGATATATATGAAGGGTGTGAAAATGTTTCTCTTAACACCTTCCTCCATAAGAAAAAAAAAAGAGAATTGTTCCTCTTTTTTTTTATATTTATATGTATTTAAAATAAAATTACTCGTATGAGACAAGAAAATAATATTTGAGATTAAGGACACCAACTTGTGTCACTCTAAAGAAATGATGTTCGTGGAGTTTCCATCACTTTTTCCTACAGCTATTTTATGAATTTTCCCCCCGCCCCTTTTCTTCTCTTTCTGTTTCGAATCTACGTGATAAGGCGTCCGCTATTACGTTATCCCGACCCCTTACGTGTCTGATGTCTAGGTCGAATTCCTGCAATATGAGACTCCAGGAGAGTACTCGCCGGTTTTTATTTTTCATTCTATTGACGTATATCAATGGGTTGTGGTCTGTGTATAGGATAGTCGGGCCATGCACCGAGGATACATAGACTTCAAAATGAGATAAACTCATCACTAACGCCAAAGCTTCCTTCTCTATTGTGGAGTAGAATTTTTGAAACTTGCTCAGTTTCTTTGAGTAGTAACTGACTGGGTGTAGTTGATCATCCTCCCCCATTTGTAACAGTACTGCTCCTATCCCGCTATTGTTGGCATCTACCGCCACACTGAAGGGTTTGTCAAACGATGGAGCCTTTAACACTGGCTCGCTGCTTAACATTAGCTTGATCTTCTCAGCTGCTTCTTGACATTCGGGTGTCCATTGAAATCGCTTGTGCTTTTTCAACAGCTCTGTCAGTGGCGCATTGAGACATGCAAAATTCCTGCAGAACCGGCGGTAATACCCTGTCATGCCCAGGAATCTCCTTAAACTCCTAACATTTTTTGGTATGGGATAATTCTTTATCTCTTCTACTTTGGCCTTTGCTGGGGTGATCTTCCCATGGCCAACCACATGCCCTAGATATTTGACCTCGGCCTGGCAGAACTCTGTTTTAGCTAAGTTTATGGTTAATTTGGCCGTTCTTAACCTCTTAAATACTTTTTCAATTGTTTCGATATGTTCTGCCCATGTGTCATTGTAAATGACTATGTCATCGACATATGTATCTACGTTTTTAATCCCAGCAAGGCATGTGTTCATCAGTCTTACAAATGTTGCTTGGGAATTCTTCATCCCAAATGGCATTACGCGATATTGGTATGCTCCTTCTGGGGTTACAAACGCCGATATTTGCTTGGCTCTCTCGGTTAGAGGCACTGCCCAGTATCCCTTAAGAAGGTCGCATTTGGTGATGTATTTGGCATGTCCTATCTTATCTATACAGTCGTCTATTCGTGGCATAGGGTATGCGTCTGCCTTGGTTATCGCGTTCACTCTGCGATAATCTGTACAGAATCTCACTGTTCCGTCCGGTTTATCGACCAGCACGCACGGTGATGCCCATTCACTTTGACTGGGCTCTATTATCTCGTGTTCGAGCATGTAGTCTATCTCCGTTTTCATTATCTCTAATTTCTTCGGACTTATGCGATACGGATGTTGTTTAATTGGTTCGCTCTCCTTTAGCTCAACGTCGTGCACTATTGCTCTTGTGCGCGTAGGTGCGTCAGCAAATAGGTCGCTATATTCTGTTACCATTCCTTGTAACTTTTGCCCTTCTTTCGGCGGTAAGTGTGCAAGTTTGCACCCTAGGGTACTCATTATCTTCGAATTCTTTAACTTAATGGGTGAGTCCTTTTCTACAGGAAGATCTCTTTCGGGGTACTCATCACTTACAGCTTCATTGTGACACTGTGCTGTCAATATTGATTTTTCTCCCGCCCTCCTGAAATATTTTTTCATCATGTTCACATGACATACTTGAGTTTTGTTTCTACGCTTGGGGGTAGATATCTTATACTTTAGTGGGCTTATCTTTTCAGTAATTGTGTACGGTCCCTGATATTTCGACTTGAATGGTTGACCATTCAGGGGTATGAGTACTAACACTTCCTCTCCTTCTTCGAACTTTCTATCTACTGCCTTTTTATCGTATGTGGTCTTCATGACCCTCTGACTACTTTCTAGGTGGGTCTTAGCTAACTTCCGTGTTTCGGCTAAGGTTTGTCGCATTTTAGTGACGTAATCCGTCATGTTATTTGGCAAGGGTTCATCGCTGACCCATTTCTCTTTTATCATTTTTAATGGTCCTCGTACCTGATGACCGAAGACTAGATCGAAGGGACTGAACCCCAACGAGTCTTGGACGGCTTCTCGAGCTGCGAAAAGCACAAATGGGATCCCCTGATCCCATTCGGCATCGTGTTCCATACAATAGCCCCTGAGCATGGTTTTCAGGGTGGCGTGGAAGCGTTCCAGAGCCCCCTGCGATTGAGGGTGATAAGCGCTGGATTTTATGTGGGTGATTCCCAGTTGCTCCGTAGCCTGCTCGAATAGCCTCGACGTAAAATTAGATCCTTGGTCTGTCTGTATGGTTCTGGGTAGCCCCATTTTAGTGAAAAAGTTTATCAGGGCATCTACCACCTTTTTCGTTGATATGTTGCGCAGTGGGATCGCCTCTGGAAACCTTGTGGACGCGCACATTATAGTTAATATAAATTTGTGTCCTGTTTTGGTTTTGGGTAGCGGTCCTACACAGTCCACTATTACCCTACTAAACGGTTCTTCCACTGCCGGTATAGGTTGGAGTGGGGCCGGGAGAATATTCTGATTGGGTTTTCCAGTCTTTTGGCACGTCCCACAAGTTCTACAGAACGTTTTGACATCTCCCACGATTCCTGGCCAGTAGAAATGTCTGGTCAACTTTTCTAGGGTTTTGTTGACACCTAGGTGGCCCGCCAGTGGTATCTCATGTGCCACTTTCATGATATCCTCTCGATACATGTCGGGTACCATTACTTGTTCCCGCACAGTATCTCCCGACTCTCCCTTTGTCTTGGGGGCATTCCATTTCCTCATTAGTACGCCCCTATTGAGGAAATATTGACTTTTTGATTTGTTAGGATATTCTTCTCCAACCCGACAGAATAAGGGTTTTAGGTCGCCGTCATTCTGTTGCTCCTTGATCAGCACTTGTCGTGGCACGGGTAAACAAGGTTGGGGTGTTACCACCGGTCTCGGTTGTTTTTCCCCTGACGGCTTGTCTTCTACATTTCCCCTCTCTATCGCTCTACTTCTTGTGGTCACCCTATGGGTTTCCCGTCTTGATATTTCGCGATGTCATTTCCTAGTATCATGGCTACCCCTGTCATTGGTAATTCGTCAATTACGCCTACAGTTATTTCTCCTGAGCCCCAATCCGACACTAAGTGGACTTCAAATAGTGGAATCGTTATGGGTCTGTTTCCTATGCCCCTTATCGTGGTCGCTCTACCTGCGGCTCTTGTCGCTTCTTTAGGCATGCATCCCCTTTTCACTAGGGATTGGGATGCTCCCGTGTCCCTGAGAATGTTAATGGGTTCCCCTTGACCTTCCTTATCTCGCGCGATATATCCTTTCGATATGAAGGGTTCGTACGTTTCATCTATTCCCTGAGATATCGCCCCTTGTGGTTTGGCTGGGGTATTCCGATTCATCTCCGTGAATCGTTTCGCCTGACACTTCGCAGCTACATGACCTGGCTTCCCACAGTTGAAGCATACTATAGGTCTCACTTCCCGTCCCAGTACTGGTCGGTTGGTTGTGTTGAGGGGATTTCTGATGGGTACTCGTGGATTTTCGTACAGTGTCTTTACTGCACAATGTTCCCTGACCTGTGACTGCATGGGTCCCTGTAGTTTTGCCCTGCTTCTCTTGTGAGTCAATATGTATTCGTCGGCTGCCGTGGCTATATCGATTGCTGTTTTAGCCTTTTTGTCGGTCAGGTGTATCCTCATGTCATCGGGTATGCAGTTTTGAAATTCCTCAATTAACATGAGTTGTTTCAATTTGTTGAAGTTACCCTCTATGTTTTTGGCATTGCACCACCGATCAAAATAATTCTCTTTGAGTTTAACGAACTCTACGTAGGTTTGTCCCTCGCTTTTCTTTGAGTTTCTGAACTTCTGCTGATAAGCTTGTGGGACGAGTTCATAACTTTTAAGAATTGCTTCTTTTACTACCTCGTAATCGGCACAGTCTTCCGCTGGAAGTGCCGCATATGTCTTTTGGGCCTTACCGCTTAATGCCGTTTGTAACAGCATTGCCCAACACTCTTGTGGCCAGCCCATATTTAGGGCGGTTCTCTCGAAGTGCGCAAAGTAAGCGTCCGCCTCCTTTTCTACAAATTTTGGGACCAATCGCACTTGTTTAGTTATGTCGAATCTGTTTTGTCCGACTTGCTGTGGCTGGTGAGCTATACTTAATTCGCTCATCCTAATCTCTTGCTCGATTCGAGCTTTTTCTACCTCGGCTTTCGCCATTATTCTAGCTTTCTCTAATTCGACCTGATCAGGAGTCATGGTCGTTTTCTCCGCCGGTAAATCTTCCAGCACTTCTTCATCGAAGCGGTCATTGTCTACCATGTGCTCAGCTATTATTCTCATTAACTGGCTTTTCCTCATAGCTCCCCTAACCTCTAGGTCTAATTTCTTTCCTCTTACTATTAGATCATCTTTTTTTAATCTATATAATTTATCTGGGGATGGATTTTTAAGGAATTCGTCGGTGTCCGTCATTTTGCCTTACCGTCCGTGTATAATGCACAAGTACGTTCACGAGGATTTTTTTTTTTTTATTCAAGCAAGGAAATTACACTTGCTTGGTGTATAACTGATCTCTGGAGAGCCCCCATGTGACGGTACCACGAGCCTGTTTCTTGACGAGAACCTCCCTGTACGGTACTAAGGTTGGAGTTCTCAGAGAAAATCCCAAGGCCGGGCACGCGTTTTAAGAAAAAGAAAAGTTTGACGGGTACCGACTGCAAATTATGCGGTCTCTATGGTACAGTATCCAGGTTCAGACCAGAATCGTCGTGGAATATACTCGAGGCATTCACGGGCGGCAATGTAAGGCAAACAAAAGAGACACAAGTCGACACGGGTATGAGAGTTATTAAATCAACAATTTATTTAAACAAATTGAACCGGGTAAAATGTAACTACGAAAACAGAACATGTAACTGAAATCATAACTGAAATAACATGAAAAAAAAGAATAAAAGAATATATACATGCAGACAATGATTTGGGACAAGGAGAGGGGGGGTGAGTGATATTTCGATTGTCTTAGGAAGGTTCTTTTTGTTCTCTTCGATGAGAATCAACGAGATATGAGTGATACTCAGAGAGGGGGGGTCACACTGAAAGTCTCAAGATATAGAGGTAGTTTTTCCCTCTTTCCTCTATTTTTTTTTATGTTCTTTTCTTTCCCCCTTTTTTTCTTCTTCCTTTTTTTCCTTTTTTATAGTCAATGATATATTACTTATGGGCCGATCAACAGGGGGGGGATTCAGCATTTAGGAAAAAACCTTAGTTCGAGGGTTGCTTTTCTTTTCCCCATTTTTTTTTCTTTTTCTTTTTCCCTTTTTTTTCATGGGGCATTCAACAGTTCACATAATTGATCGAGCAAAACAATTTAGAAAGAGTTACTTAACTTCTTTTGTTGAGTCGACGTTCAATTCACCCGAAGCTTCTTTCCCTTTTATGAGGTGCTGGTTTGAAGGATCGATTCTCGTAAATTCCAATCCATTTATGCTAAGGTGGATATATGTTATTCCTTATCAGCACGGCGTGAATTCCAATCGATTAGTGCCAAGGTGGGTATATATTGTTCCTTTGTGGCACGATACGAGTCGACGAGATGTTTTTCTTTTTTCTTTTTTTTTTTCACCATGCGAATCAACCGCGGTGTTTCCATTTTTCGAGCAGAATGCACCCACACATGTTTCCGTGTCCACCGCCTTCGTCGAACTGCTTTGATTCTCCCGCGTTTTTCTTGTTGGCGACAGTTGAAGGTCATTGCGTTGGTGTAGAAATCTAGGTCGCTCGGCCAGCCTCATTTTGACTCCGTCTGCTGAGGATTGGGTGTGGGAAGGGGTGTCTGCTTAATTGATATATATAAAGGGTGTGAAAATGTTTCTCTTAACAATATATATATATATATATATATATATATATATATATATATAACCCAAGATGTGCAAATCTGCAGCGGGAGTGCAGAGTCATCGGAGATGGCATGGACAACGAGATTATGAGAATTCAATGTGATGGCGATCATCTGGAAAGATGCAGCAATCACACACACACACACACACATACATACACACACATATATATCTATGTATGTATGTATATATATATGTATATATATATATATATATATATATAAAATTATTCTAAGAATTATTATAGTAAATAATAATGCCAGCCCCTTTATGAAACCTGTTTCTTTTCTTTGAGCACTTTCTTTTGTAATAAAGTCGGTCAACTTAGCTCATACGCGCAGATCGTCATATAATGATTAGATCACTTTCTGACTGCCGTTAAAAGTATTTAATAAGTATAAATGTTTAATTTCAACTGTATCTCTCGCGGTTGACGATAGCCGAATGGTTCGGGTTCTTACTAATAAAGCCAGACATGACTTCTGTTTCCGGGGTTCGAATCTTTCGACTGGCGCTAATCATGACACCTTGCACTAATGATTTCCAAAAGGATAAAACACTAGTGTCTGTAGGTATTTAAAAATTATTATAGTAAATAATAATAATAATAATAATAATAATAATAATAATACTGAATTGGTCGCACAGCTCTTCCACGTTATAACATACGATAAAACTCAATAAATTCTATTTTTATTTGTAATTATTTTTTTACGGGATAATTTTTCCTAATTTTTGCTATTATACTAACTTTTACATGACAAGTAAGTACGTAATAATTTTTTCACATGAAATACGTTGCTTTGAATCATCATCAATCTATACAAGCGCATAGACGCGTGTTATTTGCACAGGTATACCCCCTCTCACATACACCACCAAGCTTTTATTTACCGCTTAAAAAAAAAAAAAAATGTCTTCCCATCTCGTGGAAATGAATTAATGTTTAAAACAAAACAGCATTGTAATCCCGTTTTCTTCTTTTCTTTTTCACATCGTTGCCGAGGTTCCCTGTTCGGCGCACAATGCGTTTTTTTTTTTTTTTTTTTTTTTTTTGCCGCCGACCGTATTTCTTCACGTTATACGAAAGGAAGCTTGTTGTACTTATTGACTTTTCATTCCCCGTTGTCTGATGAAGCGTCAATATCGATGTACTAAGCGCCATCCCTGGTTCCTTTGTAGCTTATTGTAGTCAACACAAACCTTTTCGAAGGCTTTTCGTATACATTGCAGGTAAACAGAATTTGACAGCGACACAGGTAACGACGTTTATTATTTTGTCGATATATCTCACACAGATTTCCGCATCTCCGAGTAACTTTCAGCAGCAGCCCCCCCCATCCTCTCTCTCTCTTTTCATCGGAAATCTAAATTCGGTTAATCTAGTATGCTTTTCAGTCGCATTCAAAGAGATGAACAAGGAGGAAGAGGAAACATTTTCCTTTCAGACATACATGAGTTGTCGGTGAGGCTGGTATGATGATTTCAAACCCGAAACCTGAACGAAATTAATCGCCGATCATTTTTCAGAAGGTTGTGCCTTTTGCGAGTATATAACGTCAAAAGTTAATCAGTTATGTAATGTGCCCACAGAACGTTGAACATTGGAAAGTCATCAATAATGCGGCCTGGTCCTTAACCTTGGTAGAGGTCATTTTGGAGCATCTTTGTGTATGGTGAAGAACCATACCGGCATTTAATATGAATTGGGATATAAAGGTTATATTTTAGTGAAAGAATGAAATGAATATGGCAGATGCATAATAAAATGAAAATAAAATGAAACATTGAAATGATAGAAGGGTCACCATGTAGTAAGTGCTACTTTAAACATGAACAGAGTTTTATGAAGGAAAAATGGAGAAATACGAAGGTTTATAAAAACAACATTGTTTGTGTATATGGCAGTCAACATAAACCTTTCCTTTGCAATGGAAATATAAATTCGATGAATTTATAAATTTGAACAAATACAATGAGTACTTTTTTGGATTTATCAGACTACTCTCCAAGTATTTTTCAAATTACTTTGAGGACTTGGAAAAATCAATTGTAAAAGTGATATTCTCCTGAAGGTTAAAGGTTCAATCTTCAGTGTGGACGATCGAAAAATACAATTGCAAATTACTTAGGACCTCTATCCAGTAATGGCTGACGGAACAAGAGCACGCTAACCCCGTGAAGTAAATAAAGGGTTCTGCTCGAAATTCCGTCCAAATTCCCGAGTTCGACAGAAACTTTCCCGAGTTCGACAAGATACACCTGAAGAAGGTCGGAGGTTACATCGACCGAAAGAGTGTGAAAATCACACTCAAGATGAGAAGATCGATGAATCCAAAGAATACGAATAACCAATCCTCATCTCCAACATTCAGATACGTCAAATACAATGAAGATATTGCCAAGGCTGATGCAAATAAGGTGGGTCCCCTCTACCGTGATGGAAAATTACTCACCATTTTCAGGGGATTTTTTCCCTTGGCATCAAAATCAACAAAGTCTAGACCATTATTGTAATAAAAATTACCTGTTGATTGCGGTATTATACTCGTTCTGTGCAGTTCTAGGAACTACACTCTCCAAAATTTTGCCTTCTCGTTTACTGCTAATCTCTTGAGATGAATGTTGACGAGGCTGCTCAGGCATTTTCGGGGAGGGAGCAGTGAATTTTCAACCCTCCCTTCCGATCCTTGCATTATATCTCTCACTGTGGAAGAGAAACAAATACACAAGAGAGCATTCTATGTTTTTACAAAGTCACGATTCACCCATACATGGAGAATTGCTGCCACATCTGGGCTAGTGCATCTACCTCTAGTCTTTCATTCTTAAACAGGGTCCCCCAAATACTCTCGAATCTAATAAGTCCCTCACTGTCGGTCAAACTCCAATCTCTCTCCCATCACCGCAATATTGCAGCCCTGTATCTGTTTTAAAAGTACTTTAATGGAATGTGTTCTGATGAACTTATAGCACTTGTAACCCCCTCACAGTTTCCTGTTAAATACGATTCCAAAAAGTAGTCCCTTACGTTCGTAACTAGCAATATGTTTGGTTTGAGATGAAAAAGAACAAACAAACAAACAAGCAAACAAAAACTAAAAAAATAAAATATAACATGCTTTTCTGTCTCATTCGAAGAGGTAAAGGAGGAGAGAATGCCTGGGTTGCCGATGGAACGGGCATTATGATTTCAAACCCGAAACCCGAAACAAGTGACTTAATCGCTAAGTGATTCCTACGAACGATAAAATGCAAATGGCTCTAATTGCTTGCACTGTTTTTTTTCACTTTGTTGCAATTCGCGTTCCTTCTCACTCCCTGGAACAATGAAGTTTTAATATGGATGTGTGGACTCAAAAGTAATTTCAATTAATGGAAATATTCCCCCCCCAAAAAAATAACACATATATGTGAAAGTAATAAAGCAGTGCGAAGTTGGATATTCTCATAAAGCGAGAGGACAGGCAGCTGAAATTTGCCGAACGAAAGATACCCAATGACATATTCTCTCCAAACGCCCCCGTGGGTTTTGGTTCCAGAGTGGCAATGATCCAATGACAAATGATTTTTATAAACTTTCTTATATTCTCCATTTTTCATTTATGGCCCTGTCGGTGGGGCATTAGAATACGCCGACTACCCCCCTGCAGAGGGTAAAAATCCCTCGATGGGGGTCCTGGATATGACCTTAAACTATATCCAGTGGTGAGGCCCCAGCTTGTGGGCTTTATGGAGTGTGGAGCCACCCTTTAATTACCATTGCTCCCAGGTCCACTCTGACCCGGAGTGGTAGTACCTTTTAGGGTCCCAACTATGGGTTAAATAGAAACCGACGTGAAAACAACAAATATATTCTATTAAAAAAATTTTAATTCAAAATCTTTGGATTCGGCATTAAATAACCCGAAAAGGGTTGATATGCCGTAAAACGAAAACAACCAACCAACCAACCATTTCCCATTTATAAAACTTTGTTTATGTTTTAAGTAATTATTGCTATCGCTATTATTTCAATGCTTTACTTTATTTTTTATTCATGCATTTTCTTCATTCGTTAAAACATATGTTTAAACCTCAATCCATTTTATATGTTGGTATGATGATTAGCTATATACAAAGGCGTTCTAAGATCGTCTCTACCAAGGTTAGGGATCATGTCACAAGTTAATCACGGAATATGTACATCTTTTTCGGGTGATTTATTACCAACTTCAGTCATTTTAATAAAATAAAAGTTTTGAATTTTTAGCATTTATTATATTTGGTTGTTGTTTTTTTTTACGGCATATCAACCCCCTTTCCAGTGACTTAATATAGAATCAAACCATTTTGGTAAATACTTTTATGTTTCAAATTCTTAATACCTTAAAATATTTATTCATTGTTTTGGGGTGGTTGCTTTTTTATGGCATATCAAGCCTTTACTGACCATTCAAATCCAGTAACTTTAGTCAAAGTTTTTATAATCTTCAATTATTTATTCTTACCTTTTGCTCTATCATGGCAGATGAAACAAGAGTATGCCACCTCATGGGTTAAATAAGGTGTTCCGTTCCAAATTCTACGCAGATTTGACGGAAAGATTTTTGAGTTTGACAAAATAGATCTGGCGAATGTTGGAAGTTACGTCGGCTGAAACGTTATAGCAACAACACTCAAGATGAGAGCAGTTGTCCAAATACAAATTGTTAATCCTCATCTAAAAAATTCAGAAACATAAAAGGCTTTTATGCTTAATTTTATTCTTCAACTTCTACTGTCTTAACCTGAGCTACTGCGCGGCCAGCAATAATGTATGTTTGCCCCCCCCCCCCATGTCATGATTACTGGTTTGGTCCGGATGAACGCCAGTTTTACATCCATCTTTGTGTATTGCGCATGCTCATCGTATCATCGACTTTCCCTCTCGATTGCTTCTCAGTAACTTACAGTTTCGTTGTTAGCCATCAACACATGCCCAAACTATCTAAGCCGTCATTCTTTCATCTTGCCCTCAATCGGTGCGATATTGTAATCTTTCGATATCATCATTGTAGACATGGTCAAGCAATAGAACATTCCGGCTTTTAAAACAACGAATCTTCGTTGCACCTTCCTCCTTGTCAGTAAGCACTTAAAACTATACAAAGTGACACGTCTCACAAGAGGCCAGTAGATCTTTAACTTTAGAATGGCACTGTGAATCCAATAAACCACGACCTTTTCTGCAATCACTTGAATGAAAGCTGTGTCAACCATGCAGAAAGATGACATAGTCGGGAGTGCCACATTTAGATTGCGATGTTCTCAGGACTAATTCCTTTGCCGGGTCATACCAAATTTCTCACAACGCGAAAGAAACTTCAATAGCTGTGATCAACTGTCTCATTTCTTCTTATTTTTAAATAATTATTTGTGCTGTGTAATTTGGGTGTTTTATGTCATATCAACATTCACTGCCGAGTTTAGTTATTTAAAAAAAAATATTTTTATGTTTGACGTCATATGAACGTTTTTCTAGCCATTTAGTGCCAAAACACTTTACCTATTTGAAGCGATTCATCACACACATAATATTTTAGCTATAGTTGGGGAGGAGTGATCATACCTCCCCACTTTTATTACAATATAACAGTGATAGGACGATTCCAAAATTTTTTCTAGTTCTGATACAATTACCGATTCAATTCTAAATTTCTGCTTCCGATACAATTACCGATTCCGATTCTAGTTCCTCCAAAATCTCTAAATTTCTAGCCATAAAGTCTTTTTGTTTTCTCTTGAATTTTCGGATTATCAATAAAATCCATATAATGTATAGAATCTAACAATTTCGATTCTGATTATTTATCCCCACTGTATAAGTTAATGCAATCGATTTGATTCTATTTTCACTCAACTTGGCCGATTCCAATATCAACTTTCGTATCCATGAGGCCATTGGTATCGATGTAAAACATGCCCTCAGTGTAAAGAGGAGAAATTTTCTTAGACGAACAGATTTGTTGCAGGTAATTGCTACCAGCCATTGGGGTCAATGTGCCGTTTAGTAAGGAGCATCCTCTATGTTAAGCTCAACCTTTTATCACGTCCAACCTTTGTGGTGAGACAAGAAAATAAAAAGTACATCATTGGCCTGCTTCACCAGTGGTAATTGTTTATCGATCGTCTACACAAATTCTACGTCAAGAAATTCATATATTTATGAAATTCTGTGCTTATGAAATTCTACGCCTATAGAATTCTACATTTATGAAACTATACGCCTATGGAATTCTACATTTATGAAACTATACGCCTATGGAATTCTACATTTATGAAACTATACACCTATAGAATTCTACATTTATGAAACTATACGCCTATGGAATTCTATGCCTATGAAATTCTACGTCTATGAAATTTTATGCTTATAAAAATCTACAGCTATGAAATTCAACTCCTATAAATTCTCTACTTATGAAAATCTCTGCACATGAAATTATATACCTATGAAATTCTACGCCTACGAAATTCTATGTCTATGAAATTCAACGCCTGTAAACTTTTACGCATATGAAATTATTTCTTTATAGAATTCTATGCCTATAAAATTCTAAGCTTATGAAATTCTATGCCTATAATATTCCACTCCTATTGAATTCTCTGCCTATGAAATTTTTCACTCCTATGAAACTTTCTGCCTATGAAATTCTATACCTATAAAATTCTAAGCTTATGAAATTCTATACCTATAAAATTCTAAGCTTATGAAATTCTATGCCTATAATATTCCACTCCTATTGAATTCTCTGCCTATGAAATTTTTCACTCCTATGAAACTTTCTGCCTATGAAATTCTATACCTATAAAATTCTAAGCTTATGAAATTCTATGCCTATAAAATTCTAAGCTTATGAAATTCTATGCCTATAATATTCCACTCCTATTGAATTCTCTGTCTATGAAATTTTTCACTCCTATGAAACTTTCTGCCTATGAAATTCTATACCTATAAAATTCTAAGCTTATGAAATTCTATACCTATAAAATTCTAAGCTTATGAAATTCTATGCCTATAATATTCCACTCCTATTGAATTCTCTGCCTATGAAATTTTTCACTCCTATGAAACTTTCTGCCTATGAAATTCTATACCTATAAAATTCTAAGCTTATGAAATTCTATGCCTATAAAATTCTAAGCTTATGAAATTCTATGCCTATAATATTCCACTCCTATTGAATTCTCTGCCTATGAAATTTTACACCTATAAAATCCTATACCTATGAAATTCTAAGCCAATGAAATTCTGTGCTTATGAAATTCTATACTTATGAAATACTATGGTTATGAAATTCTAAGCCTATGAAATTTCACTCCTATAAAATTCTCTGCCTATGAAATTCTACACCTTTTAACCTTATATCTTTGAAATTGCACCCCTATGAAATTCTATGCCTATGAAATTCTACACCGATGAAATACTATGCCCATGAAATGTTATACTTATGAAACTCTATGATTATAAAACACTACACCTATGAAATTATAGCAATGAAATTAACCACCTACGAAATTCAATGCCAATTACATTTTACACCTATAAAATTCTATGCCTATGACATTGTATACCTACAAAATTCTACGTCTATAAAATATCGCTCCTATGAAATTCTTTTCCTATGAAATTTTACACTTATAAAATCCTACACCTATGAAATTCTCCGCCTATGAAATTTCATGCCTATAAAATTTTCTGCTTATACATTTCTACAGATATTAAATCCTATACCTCCAAAATTTCACGCCTATGTAATTTTATTCCTTTGAAATTCTACACCTTTGAATTACTGTGCCTATGAAATTCTATATTTATGAAATTGTATGCCTATGAATATCTATGCCTATAAAATTCTACGGCTATTAAACTATGGCAATAAAATTTAACACCTATGAAATTCTATGCCTATTAAATTTTACACCTATGAAATTCTATGCCTATGAAATTCTATGCCTATAATATTCTTCACTCATGAAATGTTACGCCTATAGAAATTTACGCTTATGAAATATAATACCTATGAAATTCTACTTAAGCGAAATTCGATGTCTATGAAATTATA
Organism: Euprymna scolopes; assembly: GCF_053919585.1. Taxonomy (NCBI): domain Eukaryota; kingdom Metazoa; phylum Mollusca; class Cephalopoda; order Sepiida; family Sepiolidae; genus Euprymna; species Euprymna scolopes. Next base: position 14,406,943 of record NC_136482.1, on the reverse strand, counting down.
TGCCTATAAAACTCTATGAAATTATACGCCTATAAAATTATACGCCAATGAAATTCTACACCAAATCCAATTCTTTGCGTTTAAATTCTTTGCCTTTATATTCTGTGCCTGCGAAAATCTATTCCTATGAAAGTCTTTGCCTATGAAAAGAATGCCTATAAAATTCAATGTTTATAAAATTCAACTCCTATGAAATTCTCTGCCTATGAAATTCTACACCTATCAAATTCTGTACCTATGAATTCCACAACAATCAAATTCTATGCCTATGAAATTCTACACATCTCAAATACTATGCCTATGAAACTTTATGCCCGAAAAAACTCTATACCTATGAATATCTATAGCTATGAATTTCTATGCCTATGAAACTTGGTGAAATTCTACGCATATGAAACTATGGCAAATAAATTCAACACCTATGGAATTCTATGCCTATTAAATTTTACACTTATGAAATTCTATAATCCTATCAAATTCTTTGCCTATAATATTCTAGAGCCATAAAATTTACCACCTATGAGATTCTACCCTATGAAATTTGATGCTCATGAAATTCTACTTCCATGAAATTCTATACCTATGAAATTCCACGTTTATGAAATTCCATGCCTGTGAAATTCAACGCCATCTATGCCTATAAAATTTTATGCCTATAAAATTCTTTGCCTATAAACTTCTGTGCCTACGAAACTCTATGTCTATGAAATTCCATGCCTATAAAACTATGGATGTAGAATTCTACACCTATGAAATTCTATGCCTATGAAATTTTACGCCTATAAAACTATGCTTATGAAATTCTTTTCGTATGAAATTCTACGTCTATGAAATCTTTTGCTTATGAAATTCTATGCATAAGAAATTTTACCTTTGAAATTCTATGCCTATGTAAGTCTAAGCCTATTAAATTTTACACCTATTAAATTTTATGTTAATGAAATTCTATGCCTATGAAATTCTACACCCATGAAACTATGACTATGAAATTCGACGGCTGTGAAAATTTACATCTATGAAATTCTATGCTTAATAAAGTCTATGTATATGAAATACTACAAAACTCCATTCTTATGAAACTCCATTCCTATGAAATCCCATTCCTATGAAATTCTACGCCCACGACATTCTGCGCATGAAATGTTAGAACGTGTCCAATTTTCTGTGAATTTTTTTCTTTGTCGTAAAATTCAAATTCAGTCTGATGTGCTTTCTTTTTAAGTTTTGATTTTAGTTTTGTCATGGGGGAAGGGAATCAGAGACGCAATCAATTGATGCAAATGTGGTCCAGGCTTGTCATAAAGCCGTTGCTGCAGTCGATGAATGGATCGATAGCATCATTTAATTTGTGAGGCTTGGTTAGTTTTAGACGTGTCTTTTCTATCGGATTCATTTTTAGCTTTTTGACTTCCTTTTAACATTTCACAGAACATTTGACAGAGCTAAAAACATCTGAAAGTTTCATTAGATGAGATGCTCTGTTTTTTTTTTTTGTTCTTTTCAGCTAATCAGTTACCACTTATCAAAGCCAAAAGCCACCCAAGGATACGGGTGATAGAAATGAATGGTTTATCAGTTGATTAGTATCATGGTCCAATTTAAAACAATCAGTGAAATGAAGAAAAAAAATGATTGCTAATATAAAGAGTTTATGAAAGTCTTTGTTGATATTTGGTTTGAAGGAGAACATGTTGTACTCCGGAGGAAAGCAGCCCCGTGGTAATATGCCCCACAACTCTTGGAAAGAAACTCTGCTTATGGAAATGAGGTTTGGTATTAAGAAACCAGAGATTGAAGAGAGATTAGGCGTTGTATTTCTTTTAAGATTATCGATTAAAAGTTTCTTAATAATCCTTGGTGCCAGTGTTATGGATAACATATGTTCGAGTTCCTTAGTAATCCTCATCGCTGCTGCATAGGACTGTATAGGATCCAGAAGAAAGATATCACTTGGTATTTACCGGAAACAAAATATATTGAAAACAAAGACAGATACAGCATAATACAAGGCGGAATAATAAATTTGTCGCCCAAAAGAGAGCAAAACTACAGCTTTATTTATAACTTTTATTGAAAAAATCAATTCAGGTAACTTGATTATGTATTAGAGCTGACATCTATTCAATGAATCCGCCTTCAGCCTCAATTACTGCCCTGATACGGGTCCGGAACTCGGAGCATGCCCTTTCCTCAAGCGCCGGAAGGAGCTCGGTGAATACTCGGCGGATGGCGTCGATCAGGCTGTGGGAGGTCATATTGGTGAAGTTCTCGACGTATAACCAAAGGAAGTAGTCCATCAGGTTCAGGTCAGGAGGAGGGGGACCAGTGAGAGAAGGGTATATAGTCGTAGCACTCCTAAAGACAAACCTGGGTTTCTATGGACCTGTGGGCTGACGCCGAGTTCTGCTGCTACACCCAGGATCTGCCAGAGGATCACCACACTCTTCAGCACATCCAGGTATATTTTGGTGTTGACTTTCAAGCCGAAGATGTGAGGCGTCATGATGTGGCCCTTACTTGAAACCACACCAAAAACCATAACCGAGTCCGGAAACTTCGTTGAGCTGTGCCCTCAAGTGTGGAATAGTCCGGATTTGAATTTTGGGAGTGCTGGCAATGGTTCTATTGTAATAACTTGGATTGGTAGAGCATGAGTTGTACAGCGGCACATCTCCGATCTCGCTCGTTTAACATTGTGCCACTTTCAGACATGATAGAAGGCTCCTATCGCTCTTGGGATTTGTATACAACTGCTCAACTAGAGGATGGTTTGCAACAAAAAAGTAAACCTGTTTTCTGCAACCGGAAATAGAATCATGCCATTTTTTCTAGGGCGACAATTTTATCGTCCCACCCTGTAGAGTGGTTACACGTCAGTCTAACTCCCAAGTCTGCATAACGCAGAAAGGTATATTATTTATGATAAGTGGAGTTCATTATAATTTGTAAGGTAGCATCATATCTTGGAAAGAAGATTTGGTCATGGAACTATGGGGAGTTGAAAGACGAAGAGCATTATGAGAGGATTGATAACGATTTATTGAATGAATATTAATTACTTTTGCAGCTTATAGCAAGACTATGTTCACATTGGATTTGCAGACGATCATGTTGTAGCCAGCAGGGAAGCAGTTTTGTGGTAACATGCTCCACAGAGAGAAAGTCTTTGCAAAGAAGCTTTTTTAGGAAAAAAAAATTCCGTCTAATGCTAGATGTATGGAAGAAAGATGACATTTTTTCGGTTTGGTAGAAAAAATGAGTTCATCATGTAAATGTCTTACAGGTTGAAACTCAGTCGAACAACATCTATGCAATAACAAAAGAGAAGAGAGAGAGAGATAGAGAGAGAGCGAGAGAGAGAGAGTGACTAGTAAGCTGTCTTCTGTTAGAACAAGGTTTAAAGGAAAAGAAGTTGATTTTGTCAGAATCATCGTTCATGGAATGTGAGAACTAAAGGACAGAATAAGGAAAGTGAGAATTACGAGTCTGTCGAAACTAAACGTAAGGTTGACCTTCTATTCTTCGATTTACGAGTTCTCGAGCGTTTACTATTTTGTATTGTTATTGTTTTATACGACCCATAAGAATAGTAAACGTAGACTCCGTGGATAAAGAGACGAAACGGTAAACTATATAATAAGTGAATAAAGCAATCTAGCTCTTCCGGCAAAATACAAGAACACGGGGGAATCAATAGACTGGGAACAGTGCAAAAGACTGCACTTTAAACATGCAAACACAAAACAGAGACAGAAACATCATTCGTGGAATGTGAGGACTAAAAGACAAAATAAGGGAAGCGAGGTTGCCGAAAGTAAACCAAGGGGCAACTTTCTATTTTCCTATTTATGAGTTCTTGAACGTTTAATGCACTCTATTGTTGTGAGTTTGTTATACCCCAAAATAAAAATAATAAAATTAAGATCACCGTTTAACTGTAAATGAATCCTATTAGTTACGACCATTAGTCGAGTGTTATCATCTTTCCCAGATTAGCTCATTAAGGATTAGATTAGGATTAGCCACGCTGGATCATATGTAATGTTATAAATGCAACCATACAGACAATAAACGTGGCGGTTGTCAGGGTTGTTCGTCCCTCAGAGTTTTATTGAAACTGCTTTACAGTCATCTAGTACTTCAACATTGAGATCGTGTCACGTTGCTCTTTCATATTTTTGTCTGTTTGTGGGCGTTGCGGATGCTTTCTACCTCTCCGGTGAAAGGAGACAGGATATGAAAATAATACAAGTGCGTCTGAAATAGCTCTAAACCGGCAGCGAGGACAATTGCAACTGACAAGACAAATCCTAATGCAAATTGCAATCAGAACGCATTATGATATAAATTGATCTAGGGGATGACGATGCCTAAGTGGTTAACTACACGGGTTGGGTGTGCCAGGTTCGAATCTAGTTCGTTCTACAGAAACAGATTTCATTGTTATCAAAAAAGAATTATTCATTCACTAAAAGTTTTCATACAGGTTATTATCAATGGTTACTTCACTGATAATAACCGTCGATGCTCTGATTGACAAGAAATCTCCGCAAAATTCCAGTATCACTATCTCTTTCGACAACCATTGCAAATTTTTTTTTTTACATAGGCATCACCACATTATCAAGGCCAAGAGGCCACTCAAGGATAAGGGTTAAGAGTGTACAGTAGAAATTGGACAATATAGTAATCATTAGTAATGAAAATTTGGTAAATTTGATAACTTATATGGAACGGCTCATCAAGAACTTGTTTACGTTAAACTTGAACACAACCATATTGTAGTCAGCCGGAAAGCAGGAAAACGGAAGACAATTTCACAGGCGTGCAGTTCTAAGAAAGAAGCTTTGTTCATGGAATCTATGTTTAGGCTTAGGCACAGATAAAGAGGGGAATTACTGATAGGTTTTACAGCTAGACGAGTGTTTCTTGTGAAAGTTTGGCGAGGGGAGGGGCCATAGACTGAAGCTCAGTCGAACAATTTCCATGAAAATAACGATACATCAGAGACAAACTCGCATCTCTTCTGTGAGGTTGCAGGGAAGAGAAAATGACATCTCCTACGAGGCTACGAAGTCTATTTTGAACTCTATCAAGGCAGGACAAGTCCTTTCTAGCAGCTCCTGCCCAGATGTGGCAACAGTATTCCATCCTTGGACGTACCTGGCTCTTATATAGATAGAGAATTGCATCAGAAGTGAGATATCTACCGGATCGATAGAAAGGTCTCACCATTTTTCCAGCGGCCTTGGCAACAGATTTGATGTACTTTGCTTATTGCAACAGCTGCTTACTATTGGTTTCTCGTTAGCAAGGACCATTGGTCTTTACTGTAATTTGAGTGGCAATAAACCATCCCAATGTCTCTGTACTATCCGCACCTTTCCAGCGGAGGTCTGCTCAGTGCTTTTCTTCCTTGATTTTTCCATTCCCCTTCACAACTATTTGATGTGCTGCCAGTCAAGGTCGGTGCCATCAACATTTTGGGGGAGAGAAGAGATTAATATTTTTTGCAGTTTTAGATTCCTCAGTTCCAACTCTTATTCTTCCCATGCGTTTCTTCTATTTCCGTTATAACTTATGGTTGGTTAGTGTTCGTAGTTCATGTGGGTGGTTCTCACATCCGATGAATTTTGGAACAGTTTCAAATGCTCCTATGAATATTGGTGCTATATATTAGGACCCTACGACAGTAAGTAAAAATTATGTAAACTAGTATGAATTTCGGTGAGGTTTACGTTAAGTACATGTCAATATAACCAAACGTCTGTCGTCTACGTCTCTCAATCGTAAAGTATAAGAACAAGTAAGGAGGAAATCATTTTAGCCTCTCGTTTAGTCTCTACCACACGTCAATAAACTTTCCCTCTTCAATAAAACCTTTAAAAGCTAACAAGTCTTCATTGTGTTTCCATATACGAGTTTTATTTGCCTAAGTTAAACAGGAAACAGCTCATGTTATGATCGGAGAATAAAGAGCTGCAACCGCGCACGTATGTAAAAGGACTTTGATTTGTTGATTTTGTGTGTGTGTGTGTGTGTGTGTGTGTGTGTGATTGCTCTATTCAATAGCACTTTTCAAAAGTGTACAAGTAGGTGTTTGTGTTGAAAGACTATTTGTGAACGGGTTGTTCAACGTTTAATGAATGTTTGTTTAATTTAATAAAATGGTAGTTTGTTGACTTTTTCATGTTGAATATTCCGTGTATTTAATTGGTTTCTCCGTTTCCTTGATTTTTAACCATGTGCTTTGTTGGAGCAGCAAAATCATAATTTTGACAGCTTCGTCTCTTGTTAATTATTATATCATCCGTTCGAACTGCGTGGGTAGATTTATTTGTTTATACCTTCATGCTCCAGAGCATTTTATGATTTTCGATTTCCAGTGTTTTTAATATTCTATAGAGTCATCGCTTATCAAGTCCCGGGGTCAACTCAAGTTAATGAGTGTCAGATAAGACAACACAACACCGCGATGATCGGTTATGATGGAAAGTGGATAGGAATTAATTTATTTTTCAAGAACTTGTTAATGTTGGATTTGAAAACGACCATGTTGTAATCAGCTTGGAAGTGGCTCCACGGTATTGTGTCCCACACACGTGGAGTTCTGAGAAAAAGCTCTGTTCATAAAATTTTTATTTAGTTTTTGGCATAAATAGAGAGTAAGGAAAATTGCTGATAGTGTCTGTACCTAGGCGTGTGTTTGCTGTGGATACCTTACAAGGGCGAGGCTAGAGTGAAGTTCAGTCGAACATTTGCCATAAAAAAAAACAACGATAGGGTAGAGCTAGGCTCGTAGCACCTCTTTTATGAGTAAGACGTTGTAGGGAGGAGAAAAGAACATCAGATTTCGAAGTCAGTTTTGTACTCTGTCCAGCCAAGGAAGAGTACTTTAAACAGCTCCTCTCTTGATGTGGCGACAGTACTCAATCATGGGTCGTATTTGACTCTCTTCGGTTTGTTTGTGTGCATACCATTTAACTGCGTGCTCAAACTACAGTCGTTTGCATAGTTCACATCGTACTGCTTTCCCCACACAATCGTGTTTACTTTTGTATTCCTTTGGAGCGAGTTTGCTTAATTCACTTACGTGATTTAGTTTTTCCTCTCTTTTTCCACAGAGTCCACATTTACTGTTATCCTGTGTTTTATCTATTTTAGCTTAGACGTAAATAGATCTAATTGCACTCGACTGTGCAGCATTCAGTAGCGATTTTTTTCTCTATTCGTGCCATTTTCGTATCCATAGCTGTTTTTATATGCTCATTCACTAGTCATTCTCGTTCATGCAGCTGTTTCTGTTCTCACCGTTCTAATACTTCCTATATTGTTTATTTGGACAGTGTCGCTTGCTGCAATTATTAACCTTACTATGGTCTAGGTTATGTATTTTTTTGTGTCTTCCACATAATATTTTGTAGTTACCAGTATTTCCCCCCCTTTCATTCTTTTTCACCTAGAGCTGGTCTGTATTATCATTTGGAGTCTGCACAGATTTTTTAATGAAAAACTTTATTTAATCCATCAGCCATTACTTGGTAGAAGTTCTAATTAAGTAATCTGCAAGGAATCGTGGCGTAGTAGATAAAGTGCTTGGTAAAATTTAGCTGTAAAGTTATACTTTTCTTAAGTTTTAAGGTTTAATCCTTAATGTTGATGACACTCAAAATACAATTGCAAATTAGTTCTACTCAGTCATGGCTGACGTAACAAGAACATGAGATCCCCCGAGGATTAAATAAACGGTCCCGTTTAAAATTCCATGCAGATTCCTGAGTTCGACGGACTGATACCCAACTTCAACAAAGATTACCGAGTTCGAAAAGATACACCTGAAGAAGGTTGGACGCTACATCGACCGAAATGTTTTGAATACAACACTCAAGATGAAAGCAATAGTCTAAACTATCGAAATAACAAATACATGATGAGTATGTCTGAAAAGTTGCCAAACTGCTATGTGTTTTGCGATCTATTAGTGAAGAGCGAATACGCGGGTTGTTATGTATCTATGACAGATATTTAAACCCTCAAGGACCAAGTGAGCTCATGGGTGTGATTACGAGGGCCGCATGAAACTAACTGAAGTTGTTTAATAAAAAGAATCCAAACAATACGAATAACCAATCCTAATCATCAAAATTCAGAAACGTGAAGCAGTTTTAATTCTTGCTACCACCCTAACCCACCCCACCCCACCCCCGGAGTGTCCTCTGTTTGCAGAGCTGGATTGCCCTACATTAAAAACCAACATTATGTCTAATTTTTTCTCGGCAGAGAGACAGATAGATTAGCTAGGGACACAAACAATCGAATATTCACACACACAGACACACACACACACAAACACACACACACACACACACACACACACACACACAAGCACACACACACACACACACACACACACACACACACACACACACACACACACACACACACACACACACACACACACACACGCACATCTCGTAGATTAGTATGGATAATGTTCCGGCTCATTTAACCTCCTCTTCCTTCTCTAAATTGTTCTGGAAACCTGGTTTTAAATGGGATCGCCTGTAAATGTCTTTTCATAGGAAGGAATTCTACTTTGTTCAATTCACTCGACCAGCCGGTTATTTCGGTCAACTGTCTTTTCATCCCGATGCCACGCTTTCAACTAAATTATTCATCGTATGTAAATTTTTTCCAAACATCTCAGCCTCGCATTGTACAAAAAGGGGATTAACTCAACCGTGAACATGTCTTGAATAACCAGTATTCCAACGAATATTTTAAAACTCGGTGCTTGCCCATAATTCCCTCTATATTAAAAGCAAAAATAAAGAAAAATCAGTATGATACATGTACCCCGACCCGTGACATAAAAAAAACATGCAAATTGATTTAAGTAGTTTTTTTTTTCTTTGCACTTAAAGAAAATTATTTTTAAGAGAATTTGTATGTTTTTAATATCTCCGTATTAATGAATGGTTTGCTAAAATCTCACAAGTTTGAATTATTTGGAGTTCTTTCCCTTATTTTCAGCCTGTTTTCAAGATGGCATCGATATCGTTACTGTTCTTTTCTGCACAAAATTTGATTTTCATATTTAAAAACAAAACTACTTTATCAAGTGACGTGATTTTTTGTGTACGGTATTTTCTTTTTGTCAAAAGTACGTACATCATACCAGGTTTTCGTTATTTTTGTTTTTTAATGTAGGACACATTCTGGACAAACACGTAGAACACTAAAACAGATATAATTTCTTTCGTGGTTAGTTTATTATTCCCAAATCAGACCGGATGAGTCTATGCCATTTTTTAGGGCGCCCGGTTTTCAGAAATATGGCCCTGTGACATCTTAAGAAGTCCACTTTCCGAGGTTTTGCCTTCTGGCTCTTTGAGAAAGAGTTAGTTTATTGCTAATCACGTACTGGGGAATGCCGACGGTGCTGCACAAGAAATTTTTGTTAGCCAGAGTTCTATTCTTCTAAGGTGTTGGCTTTTCAAGTCCCACTTTTCTGATCTCATATCTAATTTTCCTACCGTGAGTGGGAGACCAATAAAACCTCTAAACTCGACACAAACAAAAATGGATTGCATTTATCGTGGTATAATTGTCGGTGTATTACACTTTTGTTGATATAACTACCGGTGTATGTGCTTTATGGTTATATATTTTACAGTGTAGAGGCTTGATGGTAATATACCTGACTGTGTATGGATTTGATGGTGATATACCTGAAGGTCTATTCACTACTGGTTATGAATTTTATGCTGTTATTCCTTATTATGTTTGAGCCTGTTGTCTGAAAGTGTATAAAACTTATAGTGCTATACCTGCTGGTGTATGGACTTTGTAGCGATATACCTGACGGTATATAGACCATATAATTGTCAACTCGTGTTGATATACCTAAGAGCCTACAGACTTTTGTTGGTACTCCTGATATTGTATGAGCCTTATGGTGGTATCTATGAATTTATAGCGATATATTGACTGTGTATAAATTTAATGGTAATATTCTTGATGGTGTGTGGATTTTATGGTGATATACCAGACTTTGTATGTACTTGATAGTGAAAAACTAAACGCTTTATGCTGTTATACCTGATTATGTATGGACCTTATGGTAGTATCCATGATGATGTATGGTCCTAGATATGACCTTAAACTATATCCGGTGGTGAGGCCCCAGCTTGTGGGCTTTTGGGAGTGTGGAGCCACTCTTTAATTACCATTGCTCCCAGGTTCACTCTGACCCGGAGTGGTAGTACCTGTTAGGGTTCCAACTATGGGTTAAATAGAAACCGACTTGAAAACAACAAACATATTCTATTAAAAAAAATTTTTCTTCAAAATCTTTGGATTCGGCATTAAATAACCTAAAAAGGTTGATATGCCGTAAAACAAAAACAACCAACCAACCATGATGATGTATGGACTATACAGTGATATACTTGACTCTATGGGCTTAATTGCGATATACGTGATGGTGTATGGATTTTATGGTTATATACTTGACTGTGTATTGGTCTTACGGTGTATAGATCTATAATAATATACCTGACGGTGTATATAAAATACAGTGATATACCAAACAGTGTATTGATTTTATTGTGGTATTCCTGACCGTGTATAAACCTTATAGTTGTATACCTGACGATATATGAAACTTATGATAGTATATCTAACGGTTTAGGCATTTTATCATTTTATGGTGCTATACTTAAACATGTATGCTGGTATACTTGACGGTATGTTGGTACACGTGACGGTGTGTGAACTTTATTTTGGTACACCTAACGGTGTATGGCATTGAATAGACTTTTGATAGTATACCAGGCGGTGTATGAATCTTATTATTGTATACTTAACTGTATATAAATTTTATAGATGTAATACTGACAGTATAAGAACCTTATGGTTGTATACTAGATGCAAGGATTTATAGTTGTACTCCAGGTCGTGTTTAAACATGGTTGTTTATGCCTACCAGTGTATGAAACTTACGGTCGTATACCCGACAGTGTATGAATCTTAAGCTGATCTACTTGACTGTGCATTTATCTTTAAGTTGTATACCTTACAGTGTGTAGATTTCTGGTGGTAAGTTTGAGGGTGTATAAACCTTACGGTGACATACCTTACAGTGTATATACATTATGGTAGTACACGTGACGTAGTTTTATACTCAATGTTTATGGAACTTATATTAGCATAGCTGCGGGTATATGGACTTTACAGTAATATGCTTGAACCTTATGCTGTATACTAGACTATGTATAGACCTTATGCGTATAAAACTTATTGTAGAATATGTATAGACGGTCTATAAACCCGATGGTGATATTCATGATGACGTGTTGATTGTAAAGTTGTTACCTCATGACCTTATGTATATGTGATGGTTCATGCACATGGGTGACGGTGTGTAGACACAAGTGTATAGTTCATAGTGCATGGAATTTAAATATCTGACGTTGTATGGAACTAATGGTGGTAGACATAACGGTGTATGAACGATGTATACCTGACGGTGTATGGAATTTATGGTTGTATAATTGTCTGTGTATAAAACTTATGGCGAAATAAATAACGGTGCATGGAACTTATGCTGGCATACATGACGAGATATTGAACTTATCGTGATGTACCCGACGGTGTATGGTGGTACACCTGGCATTGTATTGAACTTATCATGGTATACCTTATAGTCGTATACCTGACAGTATACGGAACATGGTGGTATACATAATGGTATATGGAACTTATGGTGGTACATCTGATATTGTATGAAAATCACGCATCCATTTGTGGATAGATATTCATTGGAATACTGTGACATTTATGTACCTAGACATTCATAGAAATACTTATTTTTTGGCCTTTAAATGTGACAAACTTAAGACTTGGAAATTTATGAGTGAAATTTAGTCTACAAGTCATATACAGACTTGTGTTTAAATACTAAATATAGTTTAATTACAGAAAGTAACAAAAGCCACTCAGCCGCCTCAAACGAATATATCTCTTTTATAAACAATTCTGTCAGCTGCGTTTTGTCTGAGTCACGTCGTAGAAAAAAGAATCGATAGCAAAAGCGGTCAACGTTCTGTGGTTTTAGGAACATAAGTTTAAATTGATTTTAAGATTAACATCGTAAGACAGTGTTATTCGCGTCCCTCCACCCACAAACCCCATTTTATGCTGAATCTGGCAAAACGAAGTTAAAAAACTGACTTGAAACGTTTTCAACAACCACTAATCTTTTATTAATACTTCTAATACTCACATCACTATCTGCCTAGACTACGTTATAACTAGCATGCAATCTATTACTCTCCCCACTCGACAAATAGATGCCACCTACCAAGTCGTCGACAAATTTCGCAATCCAACTGTTATATAATAAGAGGGTATGTTTACTAGTATTAATTTAGGGCTAGCGAGTGCATTCAATATCACCTTGACATTGCCGTATACCGAAACGGGCGTGATGCCACATGACTTAAAGAGAGATATTGGATAAGTGATAAGTCCCATGTAAGAGATATATTCGTTTGAGGAAGCTGAGTGGTCGTGGTTACCGTATTCAAATAATTCAATCAAGTAAGTCGCCTTCCTGTACATGTATTCGTCGTCGGAGCTAGTAATATCCTTAAGCATTAGATTTCGGCGTACTGTTCGGCATCTCTTCCAAGCTGCTTTATAAGCTAGTATTTATGGCTTAATCAGACAATCGCATTCTTGTGAGAAAGAACCCGGATGTATTCATATTAATTAGATCAGTAACCGGGGTAGCCAGCTGGGAGCTTGTGAGGGGACACTTCATGTAGAGAATGTTTTATCAATGATAAATTACAGGAGCTAAAGGTCCCTAATGATCTATAAACTGAAATGCAACTCCGCTGATTGGTCAGTGATTAATAGCAGACGATCACAACGAATACATGTCTTCTTGTCTTCAACTGCTATCTTTTCTTAATCCTTATTTTAGAGGTATACACGAACTTTCCTCTGTTGAGCAGAATCATATTGGAGACGCGTGCCGGAACACGCATTCAACAAAGTATGGTTGTGAACGTTCATGTATTTTAATTGATTGCGATGTTTAAGACATTAGATCTCCTCCTGGAAGTATATGCATCACAACCTTATTTGGTACAAATGAACTTCTTTTTATATCTGATTTATCCAGTATGTTTCATTCATGAACATCGAAAAAAATCTTTGTTTTATCGCTGTTAGAAAAATTCTAGGAGCACTTTGGTGATTGTAGGAGATATGATTGTGAATAAACTTTAGATTCACCAAAAGTAAATGATTTTTTATCCGTGAATGTATTTATCTCTCTTCCACGGTGGGAAGATTAGACGCAAGAATCAAGAAAGCGAGATTGTAAACCAAGCGTCCCCGATGAAGAGCACTCTATCCGGAAAAATAGTGCTTTGGCAGCACGTCGGCATTATCCGGTAAGGCCGCCTCAATCGACTAGCTATAAACTAACCTCCTCTTAAAGAGAGAAAGTAAAGCCTGGAAGGTTGGACCTCCTAGGACTGCACAGGACCATCGTCATACCGCAATCAACAGATAAAAGGTGATAGACTCTGTTGGTTTTGGTGCCGAGTTAAAAATCCTAGCAGCACCGTGGCACGATTTTTTTTTTATCCGTGCAGTTATCTTCAAGCTAATGTCTAATAAAACAATCTTCATGTGAAGGCCAATAGAGTAGTATGTAAGTGTTATTGACATTTTTACGTGCCGTATTCCACGTATGCTGATTCATTGAACGGACATAAAACAAACGTTGTCGGACATTAATGACTATTACACTATCCGGCTTTTTGGAAAACTGTCCACAACTGTAATAGAAATCATCCAATGGGTCAGCAAAATTCATGTACATACTAGATCACGGTTAGTCAGTTTTCGGCCAGTGGTTGAACTTTATAGAAAGTGTCTTCGCTGCTAAAGGACAATTTTCAATATCACATATAATACACATAATTTTTCATGAAACTATAGAAATTCCTTTAAATTCCTTTAATTCTCCGGGTGACCGATATAGAATGTGTTTAGTATTCTTTCTGTAATGCTACAGCAAGTGTTCCCAACCTGGGGCGTTCACACTCTCAGAGGGTGTGAGATAATATTCTAGGAGAAAAGTTTAGAAAAAAAAGGGCATTGAATATATGTTAATCTTTTGTATATTTCGTAATGTACTAACTTCTTGCTTTCAGGGTAAAGTATTGTTATTAAATTGCCATTAACTATACGAATAAATTTGATCCATCCATGTATGTAATCGCAACTTCAAAAAGTTTAAGGGTGCGAAGCTTGAGAGAAATTTCTTGCGGGGTGCGGACTAAAAAAGTTTGGGAACCACTGTGCTACAGGAATAAGCACACGATCGCCGTACATAACTGCATCACAGATTGTATACAGTTTCGAGATTTGTCAGTATTTTTGCACCTTTTCTTTTATTTCTTTGTGTGTGAGTGGAAGCTTAATAATGCCATTGCCCAATGTATTGTTTTAGTTCTATTTCATATTTTTAGAGAGGCAATCCTTGTCTGTAAGGTGTTCAGCATATTTTGGGATAAGTCTGGATAATCCGTCAGCATTTTTCTTGCAGGTAATAATGCGCGATAAGTGCAAGTCATAGGGTTAAGCGATCCGTTTTCCATTTTGTGTAAAATGTTGACTTCAAGGCCGCACGCGTCAGTAGTCACAATGATTTCATATGTAAATCCTGCGAACATATACCAGTAATAACAATTGGAAATAAGTCATGTACTATCCACTATGACTACGCAATTCCATACAACTATGTACCTAGAAAACAGAGCTATTAAACATGACATAGTGATATGGGAAAAGAAGGAGAAAGAAGCAACCTTCGTAGAAGTTATTGTCCCAATGATGCTGATTTAAAAAAAGCCGAGAAGGAAAAGAAAATAAGGTGTTATATACCATTTGAAAAGAAACTGGAATCTTAGAAAGATCTCCATTATTACAGTAATTATAAGAGCAACCGGACTTATGGAAAATAATGTAAAAAACTAATTTGCAAATATACCCGATGAACCAAGTGCAAGAGAGATACAAACCATTGTACTTAAAGAGACGC
Source organism: Euprymna scolopes (assembly GCF_053919585.1). NCBI lineage: Eukaryota > Metazoa > Mollusca > Cephalopoda > Sepiida > Sepiolidae > Euprymna > Euprymna scolopes. Next base: position 14,391,819 of record NC_136482.1, on the reverse strand, counting down.
TTAGAATATCTAATAAATTCCAACACAAAGATCATTAAAGATCTTTCGGTTGAAATTTATGAGATAGCGGGCGAATGTCTGGCATCCAGTAGGATGTCCCATCATCAGCTAAAAACATTGCTATAATAAAGGCACACTCACGTTGATACACCGGTTCTCGTCAGATCACTGAAGTTAAGCAACGCTGAGCCTATCCAGTACCAGATGGGTAACCATTTGGCACCACCAAGGTCCTGTATGTAGTGATCCTGCTTTCCAGTGTGTTAACAGCCATATGAAAAAATGATGGAGTTTACTGAACTCCTTCATCTCGACTGCGGTCGCAAAATAATGATGACAATAAAGATTTGTTCAAGAAAATACAAGGCACTTTCACAGTTCAACTGTGTAAAAGCCCATATCAAAAGCAAATACCGGACTGATTGCAATAATTGGAGAAATTGAGAGGGTGGAGAATCCCAATGCGGTCAGTGACAATAGGGGTCTCCGAACAAGGGGCAATATTGCTGATGTTTTAGAATTACGTGAATCAAAATATTTTTTAAAATGATCTGGACGTGTTTTAGACAGTTTTTCTCATTAGGTTTAATTTTAATGAAATTTGTTTTCCAAAATCTAATTTTTAAAATCATTTTTTTCTGAAGAAAAAAAAAAGAAAAAGAAAAACCACCACACTATGTTCACACATTTCCATTATTATTTTTTTTTTTCCTGAATATTTTTTTTACATTTTCCATAAAAACTCCGCAGATCGTATTAAAGACTTTAGCGGGCCAGATCTGACCTGCGGGCCGTAGTTTGGGAACCCCCGGTCTTGTCCATTCAGGGCACCCTAGGAAACGTACAGTTGGGCTGCTCCACAACGTTAGAGAATCATTTCCGCAGCATCCAAAAAATCATGTGCAAGAATGGTGTGCAAACTTTATATTATTCGCTTCTTGAAAAAGTGTTGATTTTAAAGAGATGTGTCAAGATCGCGCCCGTTCCACCTAGTGCAAGATTGACCGAAATATAACTTTGGATGCCGAGTAGTCAACCCAAAGATTAGTTTTGATTGGCCACCTCAGAGACCAGAGCTAATCGTATAATCATTTTCTCACCTGTCTTCCTTAAAGAAACTCTGCATACAGAGGGATCTATAACCCTTACAGAATTAAGAGAAGCAATGAAGACGACCAGGCCTATTTTAAAATCGATTGGAAAGGCTGTAAAATGAAAAAAAAATATTTGTGCCGCGCCTCTAGAAACTCGCAAAGGTAAAAGAGTATTTCAAACGTATGTTTCAATAAAAAGAAAAAGAGTTGCAAGATCTTTATGCTGTAATATCCAATTAATACACGTTATGTAGTTGGTTCATATTGGAGACACGGGCGCTCAGAACAAAGGATGATAATAACATTTATATACATTACACACACAGTTCATATTTACAACGCATAGAAGATGCGAATTCATTTTTGAAGGAGGTAAATGTAATACAGTTCTTTTACATTAGAGGGGGATACATTACTGATGATGGAGGAGGTTGACAATTAATACTTTAAAGGGATTATAGAAAGTTCGTTTAAGATGATAGTAAAACACATTTACCTTTCAGTTGTAATGAAGACGACGACCAGACAAGTTTACAAATATAGATTATGCTTTAGGCATACCAGTTGGATGATTGATGATAGTCAGGGATTCAAGCTTTTACGCCTACACGGTCTCCTTCCCCTTCCCCCGTTTCGCCCCCAAGAGAGCATAAGCTCTCACTAAGTCGCTGTCCTACTCTCGTTTCTAACTATGTCTCTGTGACTGTCACTATGATTCTCTAACTTCGAACCTTGTCTCAATATATTGACAATCTCCTTTCTTGATGACGTCAGAAGCCTGCTGTTCCACGTGAAATTTATTCACGTAGATATTACCTATGTATATCCAAACACACTTTTGGCAAAGAAAGGATTCCCAATTTTGATTGTTTAATATCTAGCCTATTTTTAATCATTATTTCTAAAACTCGTATTGTTCATTCTTTTAACTGACATAGTTAATATCCAGTTATTTCTAAAAGAACGAACAATCAAATGCTTTTATAAATTAAATATCTATCTCTGACATAAATAATAAATATTTAGCTATTTGCGAAAACAGTAACAATCGTTCTGCCTTTCTAGGATTTCAATGTCTATTATCTTTTACCACTTGCTTACTGGGTTCAATTCTCGCCTTTTCCTAACATCATTTTCAACTTATATAGTTTTGCTTTCTGACTTACATGGGCCTGTCCCTTTTCATAACATGCTCACGCATGTTTCCACCAACATTTTCATTTAATTCTTGGAAACTTAAAAATAACACCTATCGAAATTGGTTTGCAAATCATTCAGTTTTACAAGTTTAAACGTCATCTGCATTTTTATGTTTCGTTGTAGGGGTTTTTGATTATTTAACTGGTGCATCTTCAGCTAGAAGAAAATTATAAGAAGAAAGGAAAGCTTTTCTGCTCGCGGAATTAATTTTACACGTCCTGGGACGGAGAGTGTAGTTATTCATGAATAGTTATTTCGCGCATGCGTAGATGCATCAATACAAAAAAAATGCGCTTCTTTCGAACTCGCTTCGTTTATTTCTCATGTTCGTTTATTGCCGCATCTAATTTCCTTCATTTATTCAGTTTGTTATTCCGTCTTCGCTATAAAATTACAGGTTTGCTCACCCGGAATGATAAGACGACGCCCACTTACGACATTAGATTGGCTCATTAGAAGAAATTTGAAAGTTTATATAAATGACTTCATTTTCAAGATTTAACATATATTTCTTTTTTCTCCATCACTCCTCTTTTCTTTCTTTTCATTTTTCTACAAAATTTTTCTTTTTTCTTTTACTTTTTTTCTTTTTTCTTACGTCGTTTTATACTCATTCTGTTTTTATCTTCATTTTGTATTCCTTTCCTTTTTCGATTTATATACATTCGCCTCTGTTATCCTCACTCTCCTCTGACTCTCCCCCTATCTCTCCATCTCCCTATATATATATATATATATATATATATATATATATATATACACACACATGCATACATACATATATATATATATATATATATATATATATATATATATATATATATATAACTACTTAATTTACTCACATAAAATTAATATACGAAAGTATAGATTTATGTGTAAACTTTAAGTATTTACTTCAAAAGTGCTCAATACGTAGGTAGAGCTAGTTAGTAATTTATAAAATATATATGGCGATTAAGCTATACTGAATATTCCGCGTTTCATCCTAGAGTGGATGAAACGCGGAATATTCAGTGTAGTTTAATCGCCATATATATTTTATAAATTACTATATATATATATATATATATATATATATATATAGATATGTATATATATATATAGATATGTATATATATATATAGATATGTATATATATATAGAGATATGTATATATATATGTATATATATATATATATATATATATATATATATATATATATATATAGTAAGTTATAAAAATATATAGAATATTCCGCGTTTCATCCATGTTCGGATTCGTCAGGCTTATATATATTTTTATAACTTACTACCTAGCTCTACCTATGTATTGAACACTGTTTGAGTAAGTACTTAAAATTTACGCATAAAATTATACTTTCGTATATTAATTTATGTGATTAAATGCAGTAGTCATATATATATATATATATATATATATATATATAAATATATATATATATATATATATATATATATATATATATATATATATATGTGGGGCTCCTTCAGTTTTTGACAGATACAAACGGAATAATCGCGTTGACACACCGGTGCTCGCCAAATCATCGGTTAAGCAACGTTGAGCCTCATTAGCACCAGATGGGTGACCATTTGGGAATTCTAGGCGCTATATGTGCTCTCTGCTTATCTCGGCATTTGTTTCCAGTCGTCCTGTACATACACTTCAGTTGCCACTGGTACTTAACAATGTCGACTCAGAAGAGGTGTGGTTGGAGATTGTGCACCTCCTGCCACAAAGATTTCACGCGCAGGCACACCTTTGTGTGTATCCATAGTCTGTCAAAGACTGAAGAAGCCTAATTATGTTATACTAGTAGTTCATCCCAGCTTTGCTCGGTCCCTATGTACTGTTCTTAACTTTATATATATATATATATATATATATATATATATATATATATATATATATATATATATATACTAGCAAAAGTACCTGTCGTTGACTGGGTTCAAAAACAGCCTACAGAAAATGGACTCTGATTTATAAAAGTATGATAGTTTATGAAAAGGAAGGGTTGTAAAGACATAGCTTCGAATTTGGGGGTATCAAAACCAAAGCAAAATATGATGAAAGTAAAAATAAAATAGATAAACCCCATAATTTATTATACCATACCTGTTCACACTAAAACACTTATCACAATATTCTGTGGATCTATATTAAAATCCTTGTTAAACTTTATGACATATTTCCATTCTATGGAGGTCAGGCGCGAACGAACACCCCATAATTTTATTATACCATGTTTCTTCAAACTGAAACATAATTATCAAAGTATACTTACACAGATGGATATGAAAAGTCTTTATTAAAGTTTGTGCCTATTTCCATTCTATGGAGGCCAGGCGCGAACGCAGACCCCACAATTTTATTATACCATCCCTATTTAAGTTAAAATATACTTATCAAAGTATTATTATGTACATCTATATCAAAAACACTTGTAAACTTTTTTTTTTTTTTTTTATTTCCATACTTTGTAGACCAGGCGCGTACGCAGACCTCACAATTTTAATGCATCATCATTATGCCAGATCAAACATGCCCATTCCTGTGTCTCGATACATCTTCTATCATTATATGTAATCAGTTTTCTATAATAGTCAACCATATAGGAGCCTATTCGTGACCAGACACACACACACACACACACACACACACACACACACACACACACACAGAGACGTTCAGCTTTATATATATATATATATATATATATATATATATATATATATATATATATATATATATATGTGTGTGTGTGTGTGTGTGTGTGTGTGTAAAATTAGGATCAACAAATGTTCCACACCTCCCATACTTTTATTGTTATCGAAATCGGTGAAATCACTTATTTTTTAAAATCAAATCGATTGATTGTCAGCTTTAGTTAGAAAGTTCCCCCACCCTTCACAGTGTACCCGGAAGAAACTTCACACGACCCTCTATAGTGATTTTGTAGTTTACATTTTACTGTAGAGAATCTAAAGTCAATTTAATAAAATTGTCTGCAAATAATGGTTTCAATAAAGTTTAACATGCAAAAACAAATATCATAATTTGTTCCGTCTGCCTGCTTCCCACCGGACTACAACTTGGATGTCTTCAAGTCCAATGTTAACAAATTCCTAATGAACCGCCCCCTTAAGTAAACACTTCATCAAATCTCCACACTAACGTAATGTACTTGCAATAACCCTTATCCCTGAGTGGCTTCAGGGCCTTGATAAGTGGTGATCACTGTGTAAAAAAATAAATCAATAAATAAAAATAATACCAAATGTGCTTAAAACAGAAACATTCATTTCGAACATGCACTGTTTTATCAAAGAACAAATGTTGAGTTTATGAAATTATTTTTACATAATCTCTTGAATTAAAGTTAAACGTACTAAAGTCAAGTATCATGATCCACTTGTGCTATAAAAAGAAAGATTCGTTTCGAACGCGTCCCTGTCTTAAATAATAATCTACAGTAGATTTCGTAAGCTGGACCATTCTGCTTGTGCGATGATAAAACTTCTAAAATCTTCTTTTGATGTTAGGTTGTATAAAACGTTAGCTCAAAATATGGACTTTCTTTCTTTAATAGAAAATTTTTCTTTTATCGATCTTCGATATTTATCAGACGTTTTCAAAAGAACACGGAAGAACATTCTCAGACAGAATCTGCCCAGACGTTTCCGAGTTCATAACGAATAGAACGCTCTCTTTTTCTCACATCAGACAAATAGACAAACTTTATTTATATATATATATATATATATATATATATATATATATATATATATATATATATATATATATATATATATATATATATATATATCTGTATGCCAGGACGTTCCCATCTTAAATTCTACACAATTATTCAGAATTTAGAAACTATGCATAAATAAGATTCAGCGTAACAGTGAAATGAAACCAATAATCTAATAAGAAATCATAAAATATGAATAATTAATTAATACTCGTTTTCTCAAAGGAATATGCAGATTAGTTAATCTCATTGAAGTCGCGCGCGTATACATGACTAAGTATATTAAGAAGTTCGTTTTGATAACTTTTAAATAGAAAAAGTGGATTTAAATATCAATTTCAGAACGAAACAACTTTTTCGTTCTGAAATAGAGCAAACTCATCCTTTTCACAACAAATATATTTTCAAATATTGTACTGGTATTGTATTTTCTTCAATTTATTCATCCAGAAGAAGTTTTGCAATAAAGACGAAACATTGATGGACATATAACTTGGTTTTGTTCCTTTTTCATATCTCTCTCTCTCTCTCTTTTTGAACAAGGGTTTTTTGCAATTATGTTTGTTGTTCCTTTGTTATTTATTTTTTCTAAAATCCGATTGCTGCATCGGAAAGGCCAGTTAAAAATACATAATATACTTTGTTATTTTCTTTAATTTAATCCCTTTTTTAGAATTTATTAGACAAAATTTAACTTTTATTTTACCGTGCCAATAAATATGATCATCACTGTATATATATATATATATATATATATATATATAATATATATATATATATATATATATATATATATATATATATATATATATATATATATATATATATATATATATATATATAAAGTGAAAATGTCTGTGTGTGCGTGTGTGTGTGTATACGTCCCTACCAAATAACTCTGTCAATTTTCGGTCAAAGTTCAACTATGTGACCTTTGAGAACTCTACCAAACTCCTCCGCCAATTTTTGGTCTAAACATTTGAAATTTTAGATGTTGATTACTTAGACATTGATCTAACTTTATAATTTGATTAGAGTAAAAAAAAAAAATAAATGTTAAGGGGTCATAATTGGGGTCAAAGTTTTTAAAAGAATTGACCTTTTTGGTCTCTACCAAATTACTCAACCAATTTTTGGTCTAAACATTTGAAATTGTACATAAATTGTATTCAGGCATGAAGCAAGCTTTTTAATCAGTTTTTGGGCGAATATTTTGCTGGCAAGAGGTCAAAGTTTACAGAGTTGACCTTTGCAGACTCTACGAAACTCCTCCGTCAATTTTGTGTCTAAAGATGTAGATGAAGGTTATTTGGACATGAGTAAAAAACTTTAATTTTATTTGAGCCCAAATCAATAAATGTTAAGGGGTCAAAATTGGGGTCAAAGTTAAAAAGAAAATGACGTCTGCGGTCTCTACCAACTTTTCTTGATAGTAGTTAAGAAAGCCATGCTTACATTTTTCAATATAAACATATGCACATAATGTTATGAAAAGTACTTAGGACCCGATTAAAGCCGGGCGAGACGGCTAGTACATATATAAAAGTGAAAATGTCTTCCTCTGTGTGTGTGTGTGTGTGTGTGTGTGTGTGTGTGTGTGTGTGTGTGTGTGTGTGTGTGTGTGTGTGTGTGTGTGTGTGTGTGTGTGTACATTTCCCTACCAAACTATTCTGTCAATTTTCAGTTTACAGACTCGAGATTTGACACAAGGCATATTGAGATTTGGGAAAATCTTCTTAATCAGTTTCCAGCTCGAAATGTTGCTGTCAAGGGTTCAAAATTCAACGATTTGACCTTTGAAAACTCTACCAAACTCCTCCGCCAATTTTGGGTCTAAACACTTGAAATTTTAAATGCCGGTTACTTGGACATGGATCACATTTTTTAATTTGATTTGAGCCCAAAAAATAAATATTCAAGGGTCAAAATTGGGGTCAAAGTTTACAAAAGTTTTACATCTGTGGTCTCTACCAAAATTACTCAGTCAATTTTTAATCTAATACATTTGCTATTTTACTTGAAGGGTAGTCAGAGATACGGCAAGCTTTTAATCGGTTTTGATTGAAAATTACCAAGGTGTTAAATTGACTTTTGCGGTGTCTAGCAAACTACTCAGCCAATTTCGGTCAGATTTGACCATTGAAGATTCTACCAAATTCCTCCGCCAATTTTGGGTCTAAGGACTTTAAATTTTAGATGTAGGAAACTTGGACATAGGCAAAACATTTTTATTTTGATTTGAGATCAAAATAATAAATGTTAAGGGGTCAAAATTGGGGTCAAAGTTTTAAAAAATTGATCTCTGCGGTCTCTACAAAATTACTCCGACAAATTTTGGTGTAAACATTTGAAATCTTACATAAAGTGTATTCACAGGTAGGGCAAGTTATGAGCAGCACATAGGGCTCGAGCAAGGCCGGGCTAGATACATCAATTAGGGAGAAGGTAGAAGTCTTTATACCATGGTATTTCGAAGCCTACTGCTTCTCATCAGAAGAGGAGAGAAGATTCTAGGGTACATAATAGGAGTGCGACGTCTAGCGGTAGCTACATTAAGGTATCATCTTTATTAGATAACCGAATATATATATATATATGTGTATATATATATATATATATATATATATATATATATATATATATATACATCAGTATATATTTTATATATATACTGATGTAGATATATATATATACGAGGGGCGTGCAATAAGTAATGCCCCTGACCCACTTCCAGTTTCTGATCTAGCTGAAATTTTGCATGTGCAATAATTTATATCTCTACGGGTTATGTGGCAAATTACAGCTCTGAACTAATTGTGGTTTCTGTTTTACTGGTGTTTGAACAGAGTCAGGTGTGAAATGGACCCTGTTGAATGTCGAGCAGTGATCCGGTTTTTGTATTTGAAAGGACGCACACCACAGGAGACTTTTGATGAAATGAAAGAAACTTATGGTGATAATGCCCCATCATATGACCTTGTAAAACGCTGGCATCGTGAATTCAAACATGGCCGGAAGTCTGTGGAAACAGCTCTCAGACCTGATCACCCCCCCCTTCTGCCATTGACGAGGCATCTGTCCGTCAAGTTGAGGCTGCCATTTTGGAAGATCTGCGCATTACTATTCGCCAAATAGCTCAAGATGTCAAGATTAGTACAGGATCTGTGGAAACTATCATTCATAACCATTTGCATATGCATAAGATGTCTGCCAGATGAATTCTCAGGTTGCTCACACCATTCCAGAAGCGAAAACGCGTCGAGTGCTCGAGATGTGCCACAAAGATGAGTCAAAGTTTTTCAAAAGGCTGATTACACAGGATGAAACCTGAGTTCATCACTATGAGACTAACCTACACTCCTCCATCCCCTCTAACTACTTTAACATGCCTGGATATCTCCCACTCTGCCGTAAGGACTCTGACAGACATATGCACGGACTTGGAATTTACATTCGTAATACCCTTCCCTTGACTAGAGGAACAAACCTAGAAACGGATGATCAAGCCTTTATGTGCTTTAGACTAATCATGCAACACAACATTAGCTACTTTTACTTTCTCTACCGCTCTCCCTCGACCCAAGACTGCACCATAATAAACAAAGTATTTGACAGCATAGACACAGCACTCTCCTTCGACACTAGCGCCCAAGTACATGTATTTGGTGACTTTAATGTTCATCACAAAAACTGGCTTGGATTCTCTACTTACACAGATGCAGCAGGCAGCGCAACTCATAGCTTCTCTGTATCTCACTCCCTATCGCAAATTGTTACTTTTCCAACCCGCTTCCCTGATCAGGAAGAACAACAGGCATCACTATTAGATCTGTTTTTGACCACAGTTCCTGATGACTGTGTAACAAAAGCCGACAGCCCACTTGGGAACGCTGATCATGCGGTGATAATGGTTGAAATCGCCCTAAACTCTAGACCCAAAACTGAAGAGCCAGTGCTCAAAACAACGAGATATTATAAAAAGACTGACTGGGAAGCCATCAGAGATCTTATCAGAGACGCCCCATGGGGAAATATTTTTTCTCTTCCTGCTGAACAGTATGCAACCGAGACCACTGAATGGTTCAAAACTGCAATCGAAGTGCATGTTCCCATGCGGAAATTCTATAGCAAGCCCCACTCTCCCCAATGGTTTACTTTGACTTGCGCAACTGCCATTGCCCAAAGGCAGCATGCATTCCGCAGGTTTAACCGACATAAGTCCAGTTCAAACAGACAGAAGTACATAGAAGCTAGAAGTAACGTTAAGAAAGAAATAGCGACAGCTAAGAGGGAATTTACGGAAATCACTAAAAAACGCATCGAAGCACAAAAACTAGGAACTCGTGACTTCTGGAAAATCTACAACAGTGTAGTAAATAATGGGCAATCAACAATTCCCCCACTAACCAACAATCACGAGGTTCTTTGCTCAGCAACCGAGAAGGCTAACATACTTGCCAGTCGGTTTGCCTCAAACTCCACACTGGACCCTCTAAACAACCCCTTACCTCAATTTCCTATGCGGACAGACGCCACGCTTGACGATCTAATAATCACCCCTGCTCAGGTGCATGCTATCATAAAAAACCTTGATACTTCAAAAGCATGTGGACCCGACCTCATCCCAGCTGTGCTATTAAAAAAGTGCTCAGCCGAAGTAGCTCCAGTTCTCTCCAAACTCTACAACAAATGCCTTAATGAATCTTGCTTTCTGGGCTGTTGGAAAACTGCTTCTGTGGTACCAGTATTCAAGAATTCTGGCGAAAGAACTGACCCATTAAATTATCGCCCTATTAGCCTCCTCCCACTTTTTGCCAAAATATTTGAGACCTTAATTAACCATGCTCTAGTCCAGCACCTTACAGATGCTAAACTTCTGACCGACCAACAATATGGATTTAGACAAGCCCGTTCCACGGCAGACATCCTCACTGTAATCTCTGAACGCATATACCATTCACTGGACAAAGCGGGAGAGGGCAGAGCGGTAGCTCTAGATATATCCAAGGCTTTTGACAGGGTATGGCATGAGGGTCTCCTCAGGAAAATTAGATCATACGGTATCACTGGTAGAATACTTAACATAATTAAATCCTTCTTAAGATAAGGGAAAAGTCCAGGTTGTCCTCGACGGTCGTACATCTAAACAATATGATATAAATGCAGGAGTGCCCCAGGGGTCTATCCTTGGACCTCTGCTATTCCTGATATTCATAAATGACCTCCCCGACAAAATTGCCTCTGAGATGGGTATATATGCTGATGACACCACACTCTATAGCAGGCACGACAGGAAAACAAATGAACATATATCTAAAGTAATGGCAGAAACACTAGAGGATGACCTCCAATCAGTAGTGGAATGGGGACAAAAATGGATGGTCACGTTCAATGCCGCCAAGACAAAACTGATTTCATTCAATAATTACAAGAAACCTTCTCTACCACCTATAGCAATGGCCAACGACTCTTTATCTGAGAGTACGTCTCTCAAGCTCCTTGGCCTAACGTTCACAGGAAACATGAGCTGGAACAATTACATCGAGAGCATTGCCAGGGCCGCTGCGAGGAAGGTGGGCTCTCTCTACCGTGCTAGAAAACTTCTAACACCCGAAAGTATCCTGTATCTCTACAAGGCCACTATTCGCCCATGTATGGAGTATTGCTGTCATATTTGGGCTGGTGCATCAGCTACTAGTCTCTCGCTCCTTGACAGGGTTCAAAAGAGAGTCGCAAATCTGATAGGCCCTAAACTGGCATCTAAGCTTCAGCCTCTGTCCCATCGTCGAAACGTTGCATCCCTCTGCCTGTTCTACAAGTATTATAATGGTGAATGCTCTGATGAACTGCAAGCACTTGTGCCCCCATGACGTAAACACCCTCGACAGACCCGACAAGCTGCAAAATCCCACCCCCACACTGTAGAGATCCCTAGATGTAAAAGATCTTTCTACTCCAGTAGTTTCTTCCCCAGAACTGCTAGACTTTGGAATTCCATTCCAGGTCACTGCTTCCCCAACTGTACTGACATGCATAAGTTCAAGTGCAATGTGAACCAACATCTCGCTGCCCAAATCCCTACATAGTACTCCAGTAGATGTTTCCCCTGATAGTAGCCCCCTACACCAAAGTGGCAATGTGCCTTGTTTGGGGTGAAATTGTAATGAAAAAAAAAAAAAAAAAAAAAAGAAAATGATCCAGAGACCAAAGCCCAGTCAATGCAGTGGAAGTACTTGGACTCACCACTTCCAAAAAGGCATGCTCACAGTCTTCTGGGACCAGGACGGAGTAGTGATGACAGATTTCCTGGCAAAGGGTACCATAATTACAGAAGCCTATTATGCTTAACTTTTGAGGAAATTAAGGGAAGCTATCAAAATCAAGAGGTGGGGCAAGATTAGAAAAAGTACCCTCCTCCTGCAGGACAACACTCCGGTCCACAACTTGCATGTCACCAGATCAGAAGCATGGGCGTGTGGTTATGAAATCCTTCCCCATCGTCCCTACTCTCCTGGCCTTGCACCCTCTGACTTTAACCTCTTCCCAGCCATGAAGTTGTTTTTGAAAGGAAAGCGTTTCCCAGATGATGCAGCCTTGATTTCTGAAGTCACGTCGTGGTTGGAGGACCAAGGCTGCTGGAAAAATGGTGGGATCTTTCTATCGATCCGGTAGATATCTCACTGCTGATGCTATTCTCTATCTATATAAGAGCCAGGTAGGTCCAAGGATGGAATATTGTTGCCACATCTGGGCAGGAGCTGCTAGAAAGGACTTGTCCTGCCTTGATAGAGTTCAAAATAGACTTCGTAGCCTCGTAGGAGATGTCCTTTTCTCTTCCTTGCAACCGCTATCTCACAGAAGAGATGTTGCGAGTTTGTCTCTGATGTATCGTTATTTTCATGGATGGTGTTCAACTGAGCTTCAATCTATGGTCCCCCCTCGCAAAACTTTCACAAGAAACACTCGTCTAGCTGTACACACTATCACTAGTTTCCCCCACTCTTTATCTAAACGTAGATTCCATGAACAAAGCTTCTTTCTTAGAACTGCACGCCTGTGGAATTGTCTTCCGTTTTCCTGCTTTGCGGCTGACTACAATATGGTTGTGTTCAAGTCTAACGTAAATAAGTTCTTGATGAGCCGTTCTATATAAGTTATCAAATTTACTAAATGTTCATTACTATAATGATTACTATATTGTCCAATGTCTACTGTACACTCTTTAACCCTTATCCTTGAGTGGCCTCTTGGCCTTGATAAGTGGTGATGCCTATGTAAAAAAAAAGAAGCACTGTCAACAAATAGATGAAATGCATCAGAAACTTTGACAACAACACCCAGCATTAGTCAACAAAAAAGGTCATATTCTCCACCATAACAATGCCCGACCGCACGTTGCTAAACCAACCCGGTTGAACAAATTGAGTTACGAAACTCTGCCTCATCCGCCATACTCTCCAGACCTCTTACCTACCGACTACCACTTTTCAAGCATCTGGACAACTTTCTGTATGGGAAATGCTTCAAGAACCTAAGCAATGTCAAAAAACGCCTTCAGCGACTTTATCCCCACCAGAACGTAAGATGTTTACGTTACTAGCATAAATACGCATGTTTTGTGTTGACAAGAGTGTGTTGGTTCTGATGGCGCTTAGTTCGATCAATAAATTTCTGTTTGAGCCGAGATACGTAATTTAAAAGTTAAAAAATTTGAAGTTAAGTTTCGAATAAATTTCACACAATTATTACAGTTTATAGATCACCTTCTCAGCTATATTGTGAAAAAAAATTCACAATTTTTGTTGAGTAAAACAAAAGTTATGATGAATTTACTGGTGTTCAAAATCGTAAAAAACGTAAGCGACGGTTTTTATGACTAGATTCAATAGCAACCACGTCGCTTCAGAGACGTTGTTGCTACCAGTTCACCGTTCTCGCGAAAAGAGAAGTAACAAGTAAAACGGAGAGAATCAGAAAGGGAGATAATTGGAGGATCTTATTGAAAGCAGACGAGTGCTGTACTGCTGTACATTGTTGTTACATATGTGTATGTTAACTTTATGGAGGCAAAAAATAAAAATAAAACTGAAATTAAACAAAGAACGAGTGAATTTACTGGAAGCCTCAAAAGATCATGAATTATAACAGAAAAATACGAGCATGAAAAGTAATATGGTTAAGTTTATTATAACTTAAAATATCGTAGCATTGAGAATTCTTTTATATTCAATTTATAACATTAATATAGTCATTTCTTAATGCTGCAATATTTGAAGTTATAAATGTATTATATTTTTTACTAGAATATCTTGTCTATTTTTTTTTCTAGTTTTAACAACTAGTCCTTTACTTTTCCATGTTTATGCTTAACCATATTACCTTTCATGCTCACATTTTTCTATATATTCTGTCGAACAATAAATTTAATTGTAAATTTCACTTTACAGATTAAATGTCTTTTATTTCCCTTACATATATATATATATATATATATATATATATATATATATATATATATATACAGAGAGAGAGAGAGAGAGAGAGAGAGAGAGAGAGAGAGAGAGAGAGATGTCTATATATATGTGTGTGTGTGTGTGTGTGTGTGTGTGTGTGTGTGTGTGTGTGTGTGTGTGTGGAGGGGTGGCATTATACGAATATAAGAAAGATAAATTATACACACACTTTTTTATTTGTCCGGTTAAGCTACAGATTTTTCATGATGACCCTGGCCGCTTTTATTTCTTCGTACCTTCAAAGAAATTTATTGTTCAAGATGAAACGTTGTTATCTAAGGATTCAATAAAATCATTCGCTGTGCAAACATGATTCACAAAGAAGATTTATTGCCGGCGAAATTTCGGTCAGAAAGACATCTGTCGATTTGCAGAACCGAAAAGAGGTGATAAGAAGCCTCGATATCGAAAACCACAAAACAAGCGGTATAGTTTTGGTTAGGGTTAGGGTTATGGTGATGGTTAGGGTTAGGGTTAGGGTTACAAGTAGATTTAAATCTATAATAATATGAGAGGCGTCACTCTGTCAGTTTCTTTGTCAAGTAATCTATAGATTCGTGAAGTTGTTTTTTTTTAATTAAAATCGCTTCAGACAAAGCGTGAAGTCACTTTTATAAGTGTACTGTAGCACTTTCATAAACAAAACATTAAACAAACCTGCGAGAACAAACCGTTCACAAACGTTATTGCCAGAGTACTTGTTCGCTTGTGAGGTCTTACTAACAAGCGTAAAAGAAACAAATCGAATAATAAAAGACACTTTTTATGTACGTGCATGCTCGTTGGTTTTTACGTCCCGACCACCGTCTTTCCATGCGAGCCGATTCCCGTAAAGTTGCGTCCTCTAGTGACTGCTGATTGTTTAACTCATGCGAATAAAATTCATGCATGGAAACACGATGGAAACTTGTTGCGGTTTCAAAGGTTTTATTAGAGAGGAAAAAATTGTTCAAGAGAGGAAAGAGTAAAAGTGGGGTTAAAATTAATTCCTTCTTACTTGTTCTATTTGGGGACTGAGATGCAGACGGCAGACATCTGGATGACATTCGTTCTGATTCTGTCTACATTTTTAGACGCACGTCGACTCTATCGCTTTCTGGCAACAGCGGTGTAGAAACGGTAGTGTCACCCGAACACGTGATGTGATTTTTCTGTAATATATTCGATATCTTATTTTTAGTGCATTTTATCTAGGGATCTAACCCTTGACCTCCGCCCTCCCTTGCTCACGCTAGTTGTACTGTATCTATTTCCGTTTATCTGCAGATTATGCTGACATTTACTCTGTTACTCACCCTGAAATTCATAATCTCCGCTCACTTGCATAGAATCCAACGTATAAAATAAGGAGCGATGAGTAGTTCGTGGTTGCTGTTAAACCAATCAAACTTCTACACGCAGCACACACAGGTCCTGCCTCATGAAGTCTACACGTTGACTTTTGCTAATCGTTAAATCTGCAAAGCTTCAAGTTTTTACACCGGACACACAGAGCAGCAGGGTTCTATAATTTCATACGAAGTCGGAAAAGGCTTGTATCAGAACATATGAAACATACACACGAGAAATGTCATCACCTGAAATGTGTTGGTTTAAAAGATCAATCTACACAAGCACCATAAAATGTTAATCGTACATATTTTTTAAAGGTTCTGGAATAAATCACGTCGCATTTCAAACAAGTGAAAATGTCTGATGTAACCTCTTCCCTTATCCGACACAGTTACTATTCCTGTAGCCTCGAAACACTTATTAATAGTGACCATTGCTGCTACTATTAGCTTTCTTCCTCGCCAGTCTTTTACAACACACCATTCGTCAGGAATTCAAATTCGGGATCTACATAGTTTAGTGTTCTTTCCTTCGCTTCCAAAGGACTCTGACTCCAACTCTCTCTCTCTCTCTCTCTCTCTCTCTCTCTCTCTCTCTCTGACTGACTAGCAGACTCAACTGTTCTGCCTCCTCTGCTCGACTGCCCGACTGCCTTGATCTGACTAAAAACTCTCCTATATTGAGAATTCCCTTTTTGCTATAACGTCAGATGTGTGGTTCCAAAACATGACCAACTCACGTGGCTAAGCACACGTTTCAAACACACTTTCGACACCAAAGAATTCTCAACTAACCTATTTTTTTAACCTAACCTATTTTCTTACAATATATTTTTAATTTGTATTGTTCATACTTTTTAGCTGATATTTTTAATTCAGTTTTCATAAAAGAACGAACAATCAAATTCTTTTTATAATACAAACAACATCTAACTAAATTCTAACATTCCAATTTCTAAATCTATTTCTGACCTTGCTTACAAGGTTCGAGTCTTGGCTTATCCTAATCTCATTTTCCACTTTCTAATGTTCTTCTCATCTACAGGAAAAGGGGCATCCCTTTTTCCTGTAACATATATATATATATATATATATATATATATATATATATATATATATATATATATATATATATATAGTCATCGACATACAGTACTGTTTCGTTGTATCATTACTCATCAGTGCCGCTAGACTAGCACCTCTCCCAAATAAACAAACAAACAGCGAGCCTCGCATTTTTCAGCCAATTAAGTAGCGGATGAGATTATTTACGACAGTGCTCTACCCAAAGAGAAGGTCTTAAAATATATTTGTAGTCATCGACATACAGTACTGTTTCGTTGTATCACAACTCATCAGTACCGCTAGACTAGCACCTTTCCCAAGCCGAGGATTGAACCTAGAACCATCACGTTGGCAGTCAGCATCGTAAATAACCTCCACAAATGTCTATTTTAAACAAAGGTTCGTCCATCACTTTTATAGTGCTCAAACTGAGGCAGTATTTTTCATGTATGTACAGCTGTTTCATCGTCTACAACTCATAAATGTGACTAGATTTACTGAGATAATGTTGTGGTATATTCATCCTATGGATAAACATGAACTATTCCACTTTCTATAAAGACTGAGAAAATATGTCTCTTGGCGTTGAAACATAGGTGATGCACAAGTCATGCACGCTTGGCAGTCGGATTGATGTATACCCACACTCTTCATTTGTATGTGTTTTTCGGTTCAACATATTTTGTTTCCACTAATTACCGAGTTGTGTCTTTCTTTCCAACCTTTCTGGGACCAGAGAACTTTTTTTTTTTTTTTATTACATTTTCACCCCAAACAAGGCAAATTGCCACTTTGGTGTAGGGGGCTACTATCAGGGGCAACAACTACTGGGGTACTATATAGGGATTTGGGCAGCAAGATGTCGGTTCACGTCACACTTGAACTTCTGCACGTCAGTACTGTTGGGGAAGCAGGGACCTGGAATGGAATTCCAGAGTCTAGCGGTTCTGGGGAAGAAACTATTGGAGTAAAAAAAGATCTTTTACATCTAGGGATCTCTACAATGTGGGGGTGGGATTTAGCAGCCTGTCGGGTTTGTCGGGGGTGCTCACGTCATGGGGGCACAAGTGCTTGCAGTTCGTCAGAGTATTCACCACTGAAATACTTGTAGAAAAAGCAGAGGGATGCAGCATTTCGTCGATGGGACAGAGGCTGAAGCTTAGATGCCAGTTCAGGGCCTATCAGGTTTGCGACTCTCTTTTGAACCTTGTCAAGGAGCGAGAGACTAGTAGCAGATGCACCAGCCCAGATGTGACAGCACTACTCCATACATGGGCGAATGGTTGCCTTATAGAGGTACAGGATACTTTCGGGTGTTAGTAGTTGTCTAGCACGGTAGAGAAAGCCCATCTTTCTTGCAGCGGCCCTGGCAATGCCTTCAATGTAATTGTTCCAATTCATGTTTCCTGTGAACGTTAGGCCAAGGAGTTTGAAAGATGTACTCTCAGATAAAGAGTCGTTGGCCATTGCTATAGGTGGTAGAGAGGGTTTCTTGTAATTATTGAATGAAACTAGTTTAGTCTTGGCAGCATTGAACGTGACTAACCACTTTTGTCCCCATTCCACCACAGATTGGAGGTCTTCCTCTAGTGTTTCTGCCATTTCTTTAGAAATGTGTTCATTCGTCTTCCTGTCGTGCCTGCCATAGAGTGTAGTGTCATCAGCATATATACCCATCTCAGAGGCAATTTTGTCGGGGAGGTCATTTATGAATATCAGGAACAATAGAGGTCCAAGGATAGAACCCTGGGGCACCCCTGCATTTATATCATATTGTTTAGATGTACGACCGTCGAGGACAACCTGGATTTTTCTCTTATCTAAGAAGGATTTAATTATGTTAAGTATTCTACCAGTGATACCGTATGATCTAATTTTCCTGAGGAGACCCTCATGCCATACCTGGTCAAAAGCCTTAGATATATCTAGAGCTACCGCTCTGCCCTCCCCCGCTTTGTCCAGTAGTGACGAGGAAATTAAACATCCAGAAACTTTGTCACCATAACACTGGCGACGAGTACTATCAAAAAACTCGAAACATATGTTACCTACAACACTGGTGATGAAGAATTCTTAAGGAACTTTTATTCAAGAATCTTTAAAAGGACGCCACGGGCGATATAAATTAGTATAAGAACTTTTTATTGAGGATTTTTTTAAATGACAAACGTGAAAAAACAATGGCAAAATTTCTCAATAACTTCACATGCTAAATAAATAATAGGTATACTTAAAAAAACAATTGTAAGTTGGATATTATTTTTCTTAGCTAAAATTCTCTTCTTTTTCTCTTAAAGTAGAATTAAGTGATCTCATTTTATCCCGGCACTGTGTAAACTTTCAACAAGAAAAGGAATACATTATTTTTTTATTCTCTAAGAAAAAAAAATATTAACCTTTATTTTATTACAAATTAAAGTCTAACCACGAAAGTTTTACGCGAAAACTAAATTCAAAATTTAAATTTACAACTGATTTTTTATTGAAAAATAAAAATAGAAAATGTTTTCTATTTTGCTTGTTTGCTTGCCTTAATTAGGTAATATAAATGCTCCATTCGGTCTCGGAAGACAAAGGATACTCCTTATAGGGGCAGCTGCGCGTGTAATTATGTGGAAGATGTTGCACAATCTGCAAGCACACCTCTCCTGAATCGACACTACTTGAGTCCAGTGGCAAAGAAAAACTCAGGACGACTGGAAATGTGAAAATGAGGGCTTACCGTTCAAACGACCTAGGTATGCGTGTGTGCTTTGTCATCGCTGCGAAGCTAGGATAAGAAAAGAATTCCAAGATGGCGCCAACGACGTTTTGTAATGGTATGATCTCGGAAACTCTCGCAAAATCTTGTGCATATATGCAAATCAGTTGGTCTTCGACAACTATAAATTCAGGTCGTTTTGGAAGGCAAGGGGTGAGGAAAAGAACGGCCGGTTGGTAATTGTGTACGCTGGTTCGTGTTGGTGGCGTGTCACCGTGTCTGTGTGTGTACTGATCGAACCACTTTCCTGTCCCTTGGACTTTGAATTTGTTTAGATTGGACTTCAACTTCAAGCTATTTCGGCAAATATCTCCGGTATGGACAAGTTCGACCTGAAATTGATCCTAGAATTTGACGGCTCCCCGGACAGACCTTCGGTGGTCGAATGGCTAGAGAAAGCCGAACGCGTTTGCCGGTTGTGCAAGATAAAGGACCCAGCTATAGTCATCCCGCTTAGGCTCACCAAGGGGGCCTATACCGTGTATCAGCAGCTCGGGGATGACGCGACTATGAAACAAATTAAAGAGGCATTGTATGGAGTATTTGCAGCGGACCTTTTGTTGCCTGGCGGCAATTTTCTGGACGACGGCTTGGGCCAGGGGAGACGGTGGATGTCTATCTGGCCGACTTGAAGAAGCTTGCCGCCGCTTTCAGGGGTGCAAGCAACCGTATACTGGCGTGTGCCTTCCTGTCTGGGCTCCCAGAAAGCGCCAGTCGACTGCTGCGGGCGTCATCGAGGCTCAATGAGCTTGGATTAGAGGAGCTATTGGCTAGAGCCCGAAACATCATGAAGGACGATGAGAAGCCAGTCCTGGCGGCAGTTGAGGCATTGGAATCGCCTGTAGAGGGCCGACGATGCTATAAATGTGGCGGCCCCAACCACTTCGCCAGAGATTGTAGAAGTTACACGAAGCGTGCCCCGGATTATGGAGCACGGAAGCGGGTGCGTTGTTACCATTGCGGCAAGCCAGGCCATTTAGCTCGGCCGTGTCTGGGAAACAAGCAGGGGGAAGAAGCTGCGGCGCCAGCACCCTCCCCAAAGCGGCTGTGAACAAGGCGCTCCCTGAAGTAATCGTGAATGTTGACGGGCGCAAACGCTCAGTGCTGGTTGATACCAGGTGCACCCAAACCCTGATACGCAAGGGATGTTGCACCGTGTGGAAGGAGCGGAAGGTCCCGGTACTGACTGTTGGCAGAGGTTCGCTGATGTGTAGTCGGGTGAGCGAGGTCTACGTAAGCATTGGCAGTGGCCCCCCGGTGGCTGTGAAGGCGTTGGTGGTCGATGGGGAACTACTGGGGTACGACCTTCTTCTTGGAATAGATTCCATTACACGGCTGGGCGGAATCACCATAAACAGTGTCAGTGATGTAAGGTTCTCCCAACTTGAGACACCGGTCTGCGCAGCCAACACTCTTGATGAACCCGACTTCCACGCAAAATACGAGAGGGGCATGAACGCCTGGAAGTGGTCGGGTGACCAGCCACCAGTGTCCCTGCGGAATCGGCTGGTGGAGTATCCCCCTCCCGCACATCTTAGGGGGCAGTACGAGGCAGAGCTCCAGGTTTGGAAGGACAATGGCTTTATTAACCTTTATTTTATTAAAGATTAAAGTCTAACCACAAAAGTTTTACGTGAAAACTAAATTCAAAATTTAAATTTACAACTGATTTTTTATTGAAAAATAAAAATAGAACATGTTTTCTATTTTGCTTGCTTCTTTGCCTTAATTACTTGAGTCCAGTGGCAAGGAATAACTCAGGACGACTGGAAACAATGCCGAGATAAGCGAGGAGCACATACAGCACTTTGAAGTCAGGCTGGTCCGACTCATCATTGGGAACCGGTGTGTCAAACGTGAATCTACCATATAATTACGTAATATTGAAATCTATAAAGCCGTAGTTATAGAGACTCTTTAAACATGGAAGACTTTGTATATTTTACCCAAATACCGAACGGATCAGCAGCTAAAAAAAATGAAGAAACATCACACAAGTTCAAATGGAACAACAACAAAAGGATGGAAAAATTCAATATTCTTACAACAGTTGAAAGACAAAATAGAAGGACGACAAAAAATTCATCAAAATAAACAAAGAAAGGCAGAAAAAAAGAAGACAGCAAAAGTTTGAAGAATTATTACTACAGTGTTGGATCAAAATATCGAGAATGAAAATGCTATTCCTCAAAGTGCTATTTGTAGTTCATTTGACAATTTCACTTATTCACTAGAGAATAAAATATTCTAATATTTCAACAATTTATGGGCCCTGTCGGTGGGGCATTAGAATACGCCGACTTCCCCCCTGCAGAGGGTAAAAGTCCCTCAATGGGGGTCCTGGATATGACCTTAAACTATATCCAGTGGTGAGGCCCCAGCTTGTGGGCTTTGGGGAGTGTGGAGCCACCCTTTAATTACCATTGCTCCCAGGTCCACTCTGACCCGGAGTGGTAGTACCTGTTATGGTTCCAACTATGAGTTAAATAGAAACCGACGTGAAAACAACAAATATATTCTATTAAAAAAATTTTTTTTCAAAATCTTTGGATTCGGCATTAAATAACCCGAAAAGGGTTGATATGCCGTAAAACAAAAACAACCAACCAATCAATTCAACAAGTTATGAGGATTTATATAAAATAGATTGTGAATAATGCGCACACTCTAAAAGGTACTACTACTACTACTGCTGCTGCTGCTACGAAAATTAGGGACCACCGAACATAACACTAGCGACTTGACTTTTGCTGAAGCTGTTACACTTCTTGCAGAACTTTTAGTCCTTAAACTTCTCTATTCCACAAAAGATGCAAATGTCTGAACTTAACGAGAAAAGACAGCAAGGACTTCTCGACAATCGCATCAATAGTCAATAAACACTCTGACAATTTCAAGCTTTCTGAATTTAGCGTGAATAACTTTAAATGTTTAATATATGTGCAATGACTGGTATCCGCGTAAGACAGAAATTAAACGTTAAACTTGGTTTTACTTCCAACTTGCTAAGCAAGTTGGAAGTAAACTTGGTTTTACTTCCAACTTGCTAAGCAAGTTGGAAGTAAAACCAAGTTTAACGTTGCGAATCTTGGTCGATGGCTGCCAAAGGCTTATAACTGTTAAACCAGACAGTAGTTTTTAACCTTTTTGCAGGCAAAGATCTTCTGAGAAGCTAAATTTTTTTTTGCAGATTCCCATATATATATAAATATAAAGAATTTAAAAAAATAAAACAAAAACAACTATGAAGATGAGGATAACAGACCACAAATAAAAAAATATACAAATTACTAATCTCAAAGGATTCCAATAATGAAATAATATAACATTCGGTACAAACCCGACGATGGGAGACTAGATAAGAACGAAAAACTTGGATTTATAAGACCAAAATATCCAACCTTCGGGGTCCATGGCACAGTGGATAGAGGCGTTGAATCTCTACAGTTCCAGGTGAGCATTGTCTGTAGGTAGCTGCTTCAATCCTACCTAAAGCCGGCAAGAGATTTGTAGGCTAAAACATGGTGAGACAACGACAACAACTATGGAAGGCAGTAATTACTGAGGATACAGTTAACAAACCTAGCGTTCTTATCTCGTCGCGGTTAACCACCTGATGAAGGAAAGAGAAATAGTTGGCCAGGACGCCTTGAAACAACAACTATGAAGATGAGGATAACAGTCCGCAAATAAATAAAAAAAGGTTAAAAAAAAAAACACAATACTATCTAAATTTGTTTATTCAAGAGAATTACAAATTAATATGAAATTCGACCTTGTTGATTTTCGAACAGAACTGAAAAGTTTGGCCTTGTGTTGGATGGAAAAACACCGACGCACCTCTTCTTCAAGTGCTACTAATTTTTCTCTTTTCTTACTTTTATGACGGAGAATCTTAATTCGCAGAAGTATGATGTAGAAAACTGCAGGAGAATACGCAGAGCAATTTTTGAGATTGATGGGCATTCTTTTGCAGTCAAAATAAAAAATGAGTCCAGATCAAGCTGTGCTTCATTCTTAATGTCCGGTCCTTTGAAATACTTGCCAATTCTTCCTCTTCAATCAAACTGAAATCCACGTTCACATATAGAAGGAAAGTGTTTATCTAGTCCTTTAATTAAAAATTCCAGCTGGTTAGTTACTAGTGGCAAAATGTCAAACAAATTTGGTTTTTCTACTAAAATAGGAAACATTTCACAACATGCTTTTTCCAAATAATCAATTTCTTTTTATACGCATTAATTTTGTCTACTGAAGTTAGAATACTATCTTTTTTTCCTTGCATACTCATACTTAAATCATTCAGGTACTGGAAGATATCATATAAGTAGGCCAATTTTGAACATCAACTTTTGTCCTTCAGAAAGTTCACATAAATGTTTTACTTGTAAAGAAAATCAACAACTCTTCTCTAATCTCATAAAATCGAGATAGTAATCTGAAACAGACAACGAAACGAGAAATATGTTAGTTGTTTCTTGAATGTATTGTTTTCTGATTACAATAAGTGTTTGTAAATGAAATATTTTTCAGGGTTGTTTCTCAAAGTGTTGCTTCAGTTGTTTTATTTTTGTTTAAAGTGTTCGATTTTGGCTCATTTCGTTTTCCGTTTCAGATTACTGCGTTTCACTTTTTTGGTCAACAAGGTCAAGGCTTTTCGCTTCAGGATGATAAAAAGACACCTTTTTGTTGATTAGTTTTTACTCAATATTTGTATATTTAAAGTGTATTTCTCCAGTTTAGATGCTTCAAATAAAATAAATTTTAACTCGAATGACTTTTCATGTAATAATATTTAGCAAAACACTTGTTGGAATGCTTACACGGAATTACTTTCTCGCTACACAATATTTAGAGATATTACCCATTAGCAAAAGTCTCTGGCTTTAGATGCGAATGACGAGTTGTCTCGGTAAGGCAAGCTAATACATAAATACTTCCTATTTTTAATTTTCATATCTGTCAATGCTGCAGATCACTGGCTTAAATGGTAATACTAAATTAACTGAACTTACGAAACGGAATCGGGATGTGATGCAGAAACTAATGGATGGTATTGCTAAATCAGATCTTAAATTTGATTGTGAAGGAATGGGATACGGACTACGTAGTTCATGGCCACTAACTGATATCTCAAGACCTTATCATGATAAACCGTGAGATTTGGCAGGGGAATTGTTGTGTGTCCACCCTAAGGATAATACTAAACTCTTCTACCTACTATGAAGACCGAAAAGAAATTACTAAAATTGACTACTCCGCCTACCCAGGAAGCTCTATTAACAAAGAAGGCAGCATCAACAATGAGTTGCAGTGCAAGATATGTAATGCCCATGTAGCAATTAACCAGCTCTGCAAGATCTGTTGAAACAAAAGTTACTCCCAGATATAAATGGGTTTTACAACAACAATCTCTGGTCCACATTATTATTATTAGGAAATGAATCTTAGCATATCAAAAGAAGAAATTAGAGTTATTTGATTCTAAGTGTCTTAGAAAGATGTTAGAGATAAAATGTAGCAATCGAATTACCAATCAAAAAGTCAAAGATCACATTATAACCAGCAGGCCGTATCGTCAATAATCTGAAAACGACGTATAGGTTGGTTTGGAATACCCTAACATTGGACCCAGAGAGAATTGTCAACTAAGTGTTCCAATGAATCCCTGATGGAAATAAAAGGAAAGAAATACGAAAAATTAACTTGGAAAATAAATAAAATAAAATAAAAATAAAATAAAATAAAAATAAAAATATGAACTAAAAATCTAAAATAAAACTAAAAGAAATAAAATCAAAAATAAAATAAACATAAATAAAATAAATAAAGCCAAAATAAAAATAAAATAAAAACAAAATAAAATTACAAAATAATTTAAATAATAAAATACAAAATAATATAAAAAATGAAAAGTAAAATAAAAAGTAAAATAAAAATTAAATAAAAACAAAAAGTTTAAATGTCTTTAAATAATAATATAAAATAAAATAACAATTAATATAAAAAAGTAAAATAAAAATTAAATAAAAACAAAAAGTTTAAATGTCTTTAAATAATAATATAAAATAAAATAACAATTAATATAAAAAAGTAAAATAAAAATTAAATAAAAACAAAAATTTTAAATGTCTTTAAATGATAATATAAAATAAAATTAAAATTAAAATAAAAAAGCAAAATAAAAATAAAATAAAAACAAAAATTTTAAATGTCTTTAAATAATAATATAAAATAAAATAAAAATTAATATAAAAAACATTGAATAAAAATAAAAATGAAATAAAAATACTGTTAATGCAAGAATGTAATGAAAGTTTTTTGATTATATTTATCCCCCTCCCATGGCTGGTAGTTTAGTCACTAGGGTCGGATAGTGGAATTGTAAACTCAGCACTCCTGAGGAGGAGCACTCTGGCCTGCAAAATTGCCTGGCTCCGTCGCCGTTACCAGTGATTTATTGACGCCTCTATTCAGTCTCAAGAGACAAAGGATACCCCAGTAACGGTAGCTGCGCGTGGAATTGTGAGGCAAGGGTTACACAGTTACCAACCTCACTTCTCCTGAATTGGCGCTGTTTAGGTCCAGTGGCAAGGAGAAGTGCTAGACGACTGGAATCAATGCTGAGATAAACGGAGAGCACATATAGCACTTGGTGTTCCCAAATGGTCACCCATTTTAGTACTGACCAGACATAGTGTTGCTTAACTTATCTACCAGGATCCGGTGAGTCAACATGGTTTACTGTATTTAGAATATCATATCTAAACATGAACGTCTTCGGACGTTTAAATTTTTACTTTTTAATTTAACCTAGAACATATACACTTTTGCCTTTTTGGCTAAGAGCAAAGTGTAGTATCTGTTCTGATGATAGATTATGTCTATTTTGTTCTTAATCAGTGAACTGAAGTAGTTTCTATTTTTGTTCTAATCCAGAGTACTATTATTTGTGGCGTTGAATTTTCTTCTATAAAAATTGACCTTGTCTTAACTCTCCCCTCTTAGTTCTGAGATGACACCCATTTATTTCTGTGTATTTCTTAAACAGTAACACATATTTCTCTAAATAAGGTTACTTTGGCCAAAGTGTAGTATCTGTTCTGATGTTACGCTTAATTTATTTTCTCCTTGAGCAGTGAATAAGAAGTCCTTCTAGGATGTAGCATTTTTTATTTTTGTTCCAATCCAAAGTGGCCCTTTTCGTGGAGGTGGATTTTCCCCACATTAAAATCCGTCCTTCTACCTAACTCTGTCCTCGTAGGGAGACAAGTAAGGTTGAACACAGATTTCTCCATCAGCCGACCAAGATATGGCTTTAACTACCTTCTTTATATATTTCATCAGTTCCGGGGTGGTCCTGAAAATCCATACATAGTCGTGTCTGTAACGTCGTCCCAGAGAAAGAAATTTGGAGGCTAAGGTTCGATCTGTGAAATGCCATCTTGAAACTTGTTACATAGTTTTCAAAGTTTTTTTTTTTTGTGTGCCCATTCTGTGTCAAATATAGTGGCCGCCATGTTTTAAAAAATAAAGGTTGTTTTCATTATTTTATCATTTTTTTTTTTTTACTCACTTTCACCCCCAAACAATGTATATCGCCACTTGGACATAAAGAGCTACTGGTTGGAACCATGCCTACGTACAGTCAGGGAAGCAAGTAGCAGGAAGGGAATTCCAAAGTTTAGCTGTTTGAGGGAAGAATCTATTAGAGTAGAGTAGATTAGAAGCTTTTTGACATTTAGGGACCTCAAGGGTGAAGGGGTGTGATTTTGTTGCTAAGTGAATTTGTTAGGGATATACACATCGAGAGTTTTTTTTTTAATTTCAAACACTGCTGGGACTATGACCAGATGGGGCTACCAAATGGAGCAAATATGGAGAGGAAGACCATACGATGCAACTGCCTTGTCTGTCCTCTACTGCCAGAACGGTTAAGCTTAAAGGATCTTGCAGAATATAACAATAATGCAAAGAACTGCATAAAAAGTGGGAATCTGTTGCATTAGCACATGTTTCAAAGGCATGCAAAGAAGAATAGGCGAACATAACTCAGTCATCAAACTTGTGATTATATTAACATGCATTTTATGTAATTGAAATACATAGTAAAAGACCAGAAAGAAACGTTTATTAACTCAGCTTGAGTATACTAATAGAGTATTCATTTAAGACTAATGCGTTTTTTTATATTAACCAATCACCAGTTACTAAGACTAAAAGCAATAGATAGAAAAAATTAATGCAATTATCAGTTGTATGATGAAAACTACAGTTATAGACAACATTGTTTGCTGTTTGGGACTTCCGGTTTCTGCTCCGAAGATTGAACGACAGTGATAAGCAAGATATGGTTCCTTCTGATTAATGATTATCTTCCTCTCAGGTAACGGGGGGAAAAAAAAACCTTCCCAATGTTAAAGTTTCACTTAACCAAGTTTAATTATTCAGCCAAATGAACAGCAGAAACCGGATGTAAAAATGAGCAGACAATGTTGACTATAACAACGAAAGAATATAAACTGATGAGTGGAATCGGCAGAATTTCATTATTTAAGAGAACGACTCCACAAACATTTATTGACATTAGGTTTGGCAGACGACCATATTGTAGTCAAAAGGGAAACAGCCCCATGGTATTGTGTTCCACAGATGGAAGTTTCTGAAAAGAAACTATGTTCATAAAAGTTCTGTTTGACTCTGGTATATGGGGGGGGATAAGCTTCTCTGAGGTGGTGGTAGCTAGACACTTTCTCCCCACGAATGTTTTATATACAGAAATCGGAACTCAGTCGAGAAACATCTATGGAAATAACGGTAGATCAAAAGAAGAATAGCAACCTTCTTTTGTGAGTAAAGGCCGGCGGAGAAGTTTACTAAGAATAGGAGCCAAATTTTGGCACACCAATACTTGCCGAAGTCTTTTTTTTTCCGGAAGAGTTATTATCTATAATCTCACCTGTCTGTTTAAATGTATGTATGTATGTATGTATGTATGTGTGTCTCACAAAAGCTTTCGACAGAGGAGACGAATTTTCACGAGATCGGAATCATTTTGAAGCTCCATCCTTCAGACAACAAATATCAAAAAATTGGCCAGAAACATTAATTCTTTCACTCCCAACTAGGCACTTTTCTACAAGAAGGGGTTGCTTTGTTCGCCGATATTTTCGAAAGTCGTGGCCTCTTTTCTATTGTCTAGCCTTAATTTAAACATACGTCACTTCCGGTTTAGCGATGGACGCAACAGCACATTTTCTTTTCACTTTCTTTTCATCATTCGCGGTACGGATTCGAGCCTGCTTGCCTACTATAACTTTTTTTTTGGGGGGGGGCTCAATACACACCTCCAAACACTTGGGCAACGCCGGGCACCAAGGCTAATACTTGCTAAAAGAGAAGACAATCCAACCAAACTTATCTGTTCATTCAAAACATTCAATAAAGTAACAAAATACCACAAAAAAAAAAAAAACTTACAAATCGAAACATTTATTTTATTTAATTGAAATATTAAAAAATTAACCAACAATGTAGAAAATAAATTAAATTAAAAATTTACAAATAACATGTAACATTCTATATTTTCAAAATATTTTTTATAATGCACAAATAAAATATGGTATGAAGTATTATGAAACGGAATGTATTGTTTTTATATAATGTTTTCTATTTTTTAAGGTAAATTTCTTTTATTAAATAAAAAAAATTAAGAATTCTAATAGTCATTTTGGATTGCCTTCCCTTTCCACTATTATAACTCTTCCGAAAATGCAATATATATATATATTTTACACAGTGATCACCACTTATTAAGGCCCGGAAGCCACTCAGGGATAAGGGTTATTGCAAGTACATTACGTTAGTGTGGAGATTTGATGAAGTGTTTACTTAAGGGGGCGGTTCATTAGGAATTTGTTAACATTGGACTTGAAGACATCCAAGTTGTAGTCAGGTGGGAACCAGACAGACGGAACAGAGTTCCACAGGCGTGCAATTCTAAGAAAGAAGCTTTGTTCATGGAATCTACGTTTTGATTTAGGTACAGATATAGAGTGGGGGAAATTTTTCACAGTGGATTCGGCTAGACGGGTGTTTTTCGTGAAAGATTGGCGAGGGGGGACCAGAGATTGGAGTTCAGACGAGCACCTGCCATGGAAATAACGATAAAACAAGGATAGGCTCGCAACGTCTCTTCTGTGGGAGAGAGGTTGCAGGGTAGAGAAAAGGGCATCCCCCACTAAGCCGCAAAGTCTATTTTGTACTCTGTCAAGGCAGGATAGGCTGTTTTTTGCAGCTCCTGCCCAGATATGGCAACAGTATTCCATCCTATATTTATATGAAAGTGCTCAACGATAAGAAACGAATTTCTTAAAGGGCTGACATGATTATTTTTTTACTATAATAATTAAATATCTACAGACACTAGTGTTTCATCCTTTCGGGAATCTTCAGTGCAGGGTGTCACGATTACTACCAGTCGAACGATTCGAACCCCGCGACACGAGACATCTCGGTTAGCGAAGATTTAATCCATTCGGCTACCATTAACCGCGTGAAATCACGTCGAATTTAAACATTTTAAATGTTCATTTACGTCAGTCAGAGAGTGATGTGATCGTTATACATGCATAAGAGCTAAATTGACCGACTTTTAATTCAACTGGAATATATATATATATATATATATATATATATATATATATATATATTAAGTAATGTGATTTATAATTTAAAAATTTTAAAAAAATTTTTTAAATTTAAAAATCAAAATTTAATTAAATTAAAAATCAGTTTCATAAGAAGGAACAACAAAGTCAAAATCAGATAATTGACTTTGTTGTTCCTTCTTATGAAACTGATTTTTAATTTAATTAAATTTTGATTTTTAAATTTAAAAAATTTTTTTAAAATTTTTAAATTATAAATCACATTACTTAATATTGAATTAGCTCTAGGACATTTAACTATCGAGCTTATTATATATCTAAATTACAACGAGCATTTCCTGTATTTTAATTAAACTAGTAATTTCACTATTACATTAAAATACATTTAGCTCTTTAGACTATTATTCTAATCTCCTTTAAATTATATATATATATATATATATATATATATATATATATATATATATATATATTTCCGGCAAGTTAAAGTGCATTTTTGCTAAAATTGTTTTTTAGCGGTTGGGGAGCAGCATTTTTTATAGAGCAGCAAGATATTTGTACACATTATATTTAAATTTCTGCTTTGAATCCCAAATAGTAGACTTTTACGTTCCAAATAGCAGTATGTCTTTTTTGGATTGAAAAAAGTAAAAGATGAAAAATAAAAAGAAGAAGGAAAAGTTAGTTTGATAGACCAAATATGGCAACAATACTCCATTTATATAGTTGCGAAATTAAAATATTTTTTAAAGTCGTTTCTGACAAATAATTCTTAGAATGTTTGGACTCATTATGTCATTTTTTATAAAATTGAATAATTTAAAGATTTTTTTAAAATTTGATTTTGATTTTGGAAACTTTTTCTACAACTTACCGCCATATGAACGCAAATTGATATTTTATTATTAATAAAGTATTTTATTATTAATAAAGTATTTTATTATTAATAAATTATTTTATTATTAATAAAGTATTTTATTATTAATAAAGTATTTTATTATTAATAAAGTATTTTATTATTGATGAAGTATTTTATTATTAATAAAGTATTTTATTATCAATAAAGTATTTTATTATCAATAAAGTATTTTATTATCAATAAAGTATTTTATTATTAATAAAGAATTTTATTATTAATAAAGTATTTTATTATTAATAAAGTATTTTATTATTAATAAATTATTTTATTATTAATAAAGTATTTTATTATTAATAAAGTATTTTATTATTAATAAAGTATTTTATTATTGATGAAGAATTTTATTATTAATAAAGTATTTTATTATAAATAAAGTATTTTATTATTAATAAAGTATTTTATTATTAATAAAGTATTTTATTATTAATAAAGTATTTTATTATTAATAAAGTATTTTATTATTAATAAAGTATTTTATTATTAATAAAGTATTTTATTATTGATGAAGTACTTTATTATTAATAAAGTATTTTATTATTAATAAAGTATTTTATTATCAATAAAGTATTTTATTATTAATAAAGAATTTTATTATAAATAAAGTATTTTATTATTAATAAAGTATTTTATTATTAATAAAGTATTTTATTATTAATAAAGTATTTTATTATTAATAAATTATTTTATTATTAATAAAGTACTTTATTATTAATAAAGTATTTTATTATTAATAAAGTATTTTATTATTAATAAATTATTTTATTATTAATAAAGTATTTTATTATTAATAAAGTATTTTATTATTAATAAAGTATTTTATTATTAATAAAGTTTTCTTATTTATGAAGAATTTTATTATTAATAAATTATTTTATTATTAATAAAGTACTTATTATTAATTAAGTATTTTATTATTAATAAAGTATTTTATTATTAATAAATTATTTTATTATTAATAAAGTACTTTATTATTAATAAAGTATTTTATTATTAATAAAGTATTTTATTATAAATAAAGTATTTTATTATTAATAAAGTATTTTATTATTAATAAAGTATTTTATTATTAATAAAGTACTTTATTATTAATAAAGTATTTTATTATTAATAAAGTATTTTATTATTAATAAAGTATTTTATTATTAATAAAGTACTTTATTATTAATAAAGTATTTTATTATTAATAAATTATTTTATTATTAATAAAGTATTTTATTATTAATAAAGTATTTTATTATTACTGAAGTATTTTATTATTAATAAATTATTTTATTATTGATGAAGTATTTTATTATTAATAAATTATTGTATTATTAATAAAGTATTTCATTATTAATAAAGTATTTTATTATTAATAAAGAATTTTATTATTAATAAAGTACTTATTATTAATAAAGTATTTTATTATTAATAAAGTATTTTATTATTAATAAAGTATTTTATTATTAATAAAGAATTTTATTATTAATAAAGTATTTTATTATTGATAAATTATTTCATTATTAATAAAGTATTTTATTATTAATAAAGTATTTTATTATTAATAAAGTATTTTATTATTAATAAAGTATTTTATTATTAATAAAGTACTTTATTATTAATAAAGTATTTTATTATTAATAAATTATTTTATTATTAATAAAGTATTTTATTATTAATAAAGTATTTTATTATTACTGAAGTATTTTATTATTAATAAAGTATTTTATTATTGATGAAGTATTTTATTATTAATAAATTATTGTATTATTAATAAAGTATTTCATTATTAATAAAGTATTTTAGTATTAATAAAGAATTTTATTATTAATAAAGTATTTTATTATTAATAAAGTATTTTATTATTAATAAAGTATTTTATTATAAATAAAGTACTTTATTATTAATAAAGTATTTTATTATTAATAAAGTATTTTATTATTAATAAAGTACTTATTATTTATAAAGTATTTTATTATTAATAAAGTATTTTATTATTAATAAAGTATTTTATTATTAATAAAGTACTTTATTATTAATAAAGTATTTTATTATTAATAAAGTATTTTATTATTAATAAAGTATTTTATTATTAATAAAGTATTTTATTATTAATAAAGTAATTTATTATTGATAAAGTATTTTATTATTAATAAAGTATTTTATTATTAATAAAGTAATTTATTATTTATAAAGTATTTTATTATTAATAAAGTACTTTATTATTAATAAAGTATTTTATTATCAATAAAGTATTTTATTATTAATAAAGTATTTTATTATTAATAAAGTAATTTATTATTGATGAAGAATTTTATTATTAATAAATTATTATATTATTAATAAAGTGTTTTATAATTAATAAAGTATTTTATTATTAATAAATTATTTTATTATGAATGAAGTATTTTATTATTAATAAATTATTTTATTATTAATGAAGTGTTTTATTATTAATAAAGTACTTTATTATTAATAAAGTATTTTATTATTAATAAAGTATTTTATTTTTAATAAAGTATTTTAGTATTGATAAAGTATTTTATTATTAATAAAGTATTTTATTATTAATAAAGTATTTTATTATTAATAAAGTATTTTATTATTAATAAAGTATTTTATTATTGATAAAGTATTTTATTATTAATAAAGTTTTCTTATTGATGAAGAATTTTATTATTAATAAATTATTTTATTATTAATAAAGTGTTTTGTTATTAATAAAAGTATTTCATTATTACTAAAGTATTTTATTATTGATAAAGTATTTCATTATTGATGAAGAATTTTAATATTAATAAAATATTTTATTATTAATAAAGTGTTTTATTATTAATAAAAGTATTTCATTATTACTAAAGTATTTTATTATTAATAAAGTATTTTATTATTACGGACGTATTTTATTATTAATAAAGAATTTATTTATAATAAAATATTTTATCATTAATGAAGTATTTTATTGTTAATAAAGTAGACAAGACAATCATTATCAAAAGTGAAATGTTCGATATTCAATTAAAGTCAAATTGGATTTATTTTTATTCAAATAATTTTAGCGTGATTCTTACTCTATAATTTGTGCTTCGCAAATAGCACTTATTCTTTAGGACTGGATTAGGAATTAAAAAGGATCTGCGAAAAGAGGAATTACTTTCTTCCCACATCGTTATTGTGCGTGAAATGAGAGTTTCATCTCGTTTCATCATTTGTGATTGATGGAAATCAACAAAGAGTAAAAAAACTCTTCGAAAGAAAATTAATAAGAGAGAGAGAGAGAGAGAGTCAAAGAGAGAGAGAGAGAGAGAGAGAGAGAGAGAGAGAGAGAGAGAAAAGAAGATAGCACGTGTGCGATAAGAACGTGTATATACACATACAAAGTGAGAGAGAGATAGAGAGAGAGAGAGAGAGAAAGAGAGAAAGAGAGAAAGAGAAAGAGAGATAGGGTACGCGTGTGAGATTATAGAGTTAAAGTTATAATTATTGTCGGTCTGTATATCCGTCTGTATCTATCTATCTATCTATCTATCTATCTATCTCTCTCTCTCTCTCTCTCTCTCTCTGTATATATATATATATATATATATATATATATATATATATATATATATATATATATATATATAGAGAGAGAGAGAGAGAGAGAGAGAGAGAGAGAGAGAAGGAGTGTGCGAGAAAGGAGGGGGAGAGAGACTGCGTAGAAAGAAGAGTTTAAGAGATTGGGAGGAGGTCTTAATGCTAAATAGCAAACGCGTTAAAATATGCATTACCGTACAGACAGTATAAATGACATCATTTTTTGTTACGTCATAGGAGATTGCAGAAAAAGGAAGTCCTTAACGGTTGTTAGGTAAGCCAACGACATTTTAGCGACGAGGGAAGTAGAAGAAAATGGGTTTCGATTTTCACTTTGTCGGTCAGGTGGCATAGGATTTCACGCGATGGCATAATACAGGGTGACCCCCCCCCCCTACCCTAAAAAAGAGGCCATCTAGAACATATGCTGTAGAACGGAGAAAAAAATTTAAAAAAGGCCAAAGACCCTAGTGTTTTGATGTGATGTTTTGAATATAATAAACTAGTTATGACCTAAGTGTCATTTCATCTGGACAAGACACTAAGAAACGGGGCCTAATTAGAGTTGGGGCCCGTTTTTTTTGGTCACCTTGTGTGTGTGTATATATATATATATATATATATATATATATATATATATATATATATATATATATATATATATATATGAAACAACGAAACAGTAGTGTATGTGGATGTATATATATATATATATTATGTGTACGCATAAAATAATTATTTATGATTAATACATATATATATGTATATGTGTATATAAGTATATATATATATATGTATGTATATATATATATATATATATATATATATATATATATTATAAATTATTATTTTTATATCTACGGACATTAGTCGATTATGCTTTCGCAATCATCAGTACAGGAAGTGACGATTGCCGAACGACTCAAAATCCAATACGAAGTCATGTTTGACTCCATTAGAAAGAAACGTTACCCCTTAGTCACCGGCAACTGCCACGACAATAAATGAACATTTAACATTTGTAAAGCCAAATACAGGCATAACGTTATTAAGACGATCTAAAGTGATTGATCGGAAATCGCCATCACACACACACACACACACACACACACACACACACACACACACACACACACACACACACACACAAAGATATATGTATATATATATATATATATATATATATATAATTCTAACTTTACAAAATTCTTTAAACTTCAAGCAAGTATAAGTATTAGTATTCATATTTATGGGAAAATCCTAACCAGATAAAAAAAACCCTCAATATTCGAGATAGAGCATTGATATGAGAAATTTAATTTAAATAAAAACTAACAACAAACGTATTATTCTACAAGTAATGCAAATTTAACAAATTAAAATTTTCCTTTTTCAATGGAGCTTCAAAGAATAATGCTTATGCTCAGAGGAAAGTATTTAGTAAAATGATATTCATACGCAAACTATAACTCTGGCTGGTTAATAAACTGATAAAATTGAAAACTACAAATTATGAAAAGTTATATTCGTAAGAAAGTATATAATAATGCAGAAATTTATAGGTTAAAAAAAATATCCCAAAGAAAGTTCAGATTCGATAAAGAAAAGTCGGGAAAATATTGATCAGTCAAATGTATAGAAATTGTAAAAATCTTGGTGATTGAAAGGTAAATTCCAAATGCGAAGATGGCACCTTAAATTTGCGGTAGAAGATTTTTTTCCACTGGAAAAGATCCTGAGTGAAAACGCTATAGTTGGTTTCCTGGCGAGAGATAAAACAAACAAACAAACAAACAAACAAACAAACACACACACACACACACACACACACACACACACACACAAATTCTTCAATCGGCAGAAGAAAATTGAATAAAATGAAATATGTGTGTCAAAAGAAACGCAAAAACTTCAATTAGTTGCTAAGGTTAAGATGGAAACGTGACATGGAGTTGGAATTGGGAGAGGAACGAAAGAAACTTCATCTTAGTTTATTTTTAATCAGTTCATATGTGTGTCACGTTGGTACAGCTTTGAATGCTAGTTTGCTTTCGGTTTCAATTCTAGCCGATGGCACACGAATACTGAACCCTTTTTCGGGGTCAACGGCCAACTAGCGCTGTGTATATTTGTGTGTATGTACATATGTGTATATTTGTGTGTATATACATATGTGTATATATGTGTGTATTTGTGTGTATGTACATATGTGTTGGGGTGGAGAGGGCTCCCGTAAGCCGTGGTGAAGGCAACCTTTCTAGGAGAAGCAAATCTCTGATTAAAAAAAAAAACATAAAGCGGGAGACCAGTACCCGCATTAAGATGGTCTGCAGTTTAATTTGTTGCTGTCTATCTTGCTTTTGCTTGTTGCTGGATCTCAACATTTTGATCCGAGAGAGATTTAGCTGTCGTACAAAACTAAGACTCCGTAACATCATCTTTGTATAGATGCTCCCTCATGCATTTGGGGTCATAGACTTTAAGTGTCCGAGTGAGTGGCACTCGTCTGGCAAGACGTTGCAATCATCATGTATGTGTGTGTGTGTGTGTGTGCGCGTGTGCGTGTGCGTGTGTGTGTGTGTGCGTGTGTGTGTGTGTGTGTGTGTGTGTGTGTGTGTGTAAAATAGCCGTTGGATATATATCTGCCGTTAGATTCAGGAGTTTAGTTCTGAAGTTTCTTTTTTTTTACAAAGGAGTCATCACTTATCAAGGTCCGGAGGACACTCGAGGATAAGGGTTAATTAGCGTACAGTAGACAATGGGAACATGTTGTAGTAATCGTTAGTAGTGGAAATTTGGTAAATTGGATTATTAAGTAATCCAATTTACCAAGAGGAATGCTCATCAAGAACTTGTTCACATTGGACTTGAAGACAACCATATTGTAGTCAGTTGGAAAGCACGAAAACCGAACAGAGTTCCACAGGCGTGCAGTTCTAAGAAAGAAACCTTGTTCATAAGAATCTATATTTAGGTTTAGGCACAGATAAAGAGCGGGAGAAATTATTGATAGTGGTTTTAGCCAGGATGGACCATAGATTGAAGGTCAAGCGAGCACTTGCCATGAAAATAACGATAAAGCAGAGACATGCTCGCAACGTCTATTCTGTAGGAAAGAGGTTGCAGGAAAGAGAAAAGGGCATCCCCCACTAGTCTATTTTGAACTCTGTCAAGGCAGGATAAGCTGCTTCTAGCAGCTCCTAATTGTTGATTAAGGAAGGAGCGTTGGAATATGTTCACATTAAGTTTTGCATAAAAAAAAAATGTCAAGTCGACATGGAATCGGAAACCACACGATGAACACATCAAAGTGTAGTTTCAATTATTGGTGAATGTTTTGATACATATTTAAATTGTTCAAATTCTGCATATGCTAAACTAAAAGTTCCGGACATGATCGACAATGAATCCAAAATGTGCTTTGTTTTATTTTCATTTTGTTTGTTTGTTTATCGAAATCGCTTTAAACAGAGCATGAAGTTTATATATGGAGCTTGAAAAATCAAAATACTACTTCAAGGTCAAAACCCAAGCAAAAGCAAAATAGATTTTGACCCAGAAGATATCAGTTCTTCTCCCTTTGTCAGAAGCTTCACTTATGAAATGCAAGGAATAAAGACGTAGATTCGACTAGTCATGCACTGTGACTATTTCTCTGTAGGCTACAACATGTTCATCCTCAAGTAAAATCTTAACAAATAATTGTCAAGCCGCCATTTCAAGTAGTCAATTATCTAACCATTCTGACCATTTTCAATCCTCTCACGATACTGTTCGTTATTCAGCTAACGATCTCATTAACAGTAATCATTGACCGTTTATTAACCTTAGTGACTCATTATCATATACAACTGTGTGTGTGTATATATATATATATATATATATATATATATATATATATATATATATATATATATATATATTTGAAATATCTTTCTTTTTTCTTTTTTTAAAAATATATACACATATATACACACTTATACACACATACATATATATATATATATATGTGGAGATGTGATCAAGATGCATCAATTCCTATTTTCTGTGGGAACGAAGCTGATGTTGGAGAAGGAGACATGGTAGTAGGGGTCTACGTTGGAAGTTGGAGAACCGGGTTTAATCGTGTATTTTTTCTTGAAACTTGTCATGATGAAATTTTGGAATTTGTCGACCTAGTCCACAAATTCCAAAATTTCATCATGACAAGTTTCAAGAAAAAATACACGATTAAACCCGGTTCTCCAACTTCCAACGTAGACCCCTACTACCATGTCTCCTTCTCCAACATCAGGGGTCTACGTTCTAACCTTCCAGAGGTTGAAACCCAATTACAGGAGACTAAACCAGACCTTTTATTTTTAAGTGAAACTGGCATTGGACAGGCTATTTCCCTTGATGAGTTTGCAATTACAGGATACTCTAACTTAACTTCTAAATCTGACCCCCAAGATCGCCATGGGCATGGAATATGTGCCTATATTAAAGATAGCTTTCCATGTGGGAGGGACATCTCCAGGGAAGATCCTAACTTACCTTATATGTGCTTCCGGGTTGCTTTAGCTCACACTACTGCATTTATATTTACTCTCTATCGCCCCCACAACAGCGGAGTTACTATCTTTCAAAGCATATCTGAGAAAATTGACCAAGTCCTTTCTACTTATCCTTCAGCTAACATTCACGTATGTGGAGACTTCAATGTTCACAACGTCGAATGGTTGACCCACTCAAACAAGACCGATGATGAGGGGAGGTTCTGTCATGATTTCTCCATTGCCTATGACCTCACTCAGATTGTTCAGGAACCTACCCGTGTGCCCGATAATGACGGCCAGTATGCGAGCCTACTAGACCTTTTTCTCACAACTTGCCCTGAACTATGTTCAGTTTCTGTTCTGTCGCCTCTTGGATCTTCCGACCACTCTGTTGTATCAATTAAGATAAAAATGAAATGTAATAAGTCCCCAGACGTACCTCTTCATCGTACAGTATATCGATACACTAAGGCTGACTGGGATAGCTTCCGTACATTTATATCTGATCTACCTCTGCATTCCATGTTTAAAAAGGATGTGTCCTCTATAGTATTAGACCTAACTGAATGGTTAATTGTAGGTATTGACCATTTCATACCCTCTAAAAAGTTTCAGCAAAAACCTAACAGCCAGCCATGGTTCTCTCCAGAATGTGCTGCTGCCATTGCGCACAGAAATCACTTTTTCCACTGCTTCAAACGTAATAGATGTATGGAAACTAAAGCCGTTTTCAGGACTGCCAGCAACCATTGTAAGAAAGTAATAAGGAACGCAAGAGAGTTGTATGCTCAATCTGTTAAGTCCAAAGTAGCTGAGCAGCGGCTTGGTTCCCACCAGTTTTGGCAAATAGCAAACAGAATCCTGAACAGAAGCGTGTGCTCCATCCCAACTATTATCAATGGATCTGAGGTAATCTCGTCAGCATCAGACAAAGCCAAACTCTTTGTCAAGAACTTTGCAGCTAATTCTACCCTTTGCGACCAAGACCGCCAACCCCCAATATTTCCTCTTGTATCAGAAAACACGCTATGTGATATACGTATATCTGTACGTGATGTTGCCAAGCTAATCAAAAACCTTGATTCCAGTAAAGCAACTGGCCCTGATGGTATTCCAATTATAGTACTCAAAAAACTTCAACCTGAACTAGCGCCCATACTTACAAAACTGTTTAAACGTTGTCTTAAGGAGAATAGTTTCCCATCTCCCTGGAAAATCTCATCAGTATGCCCTGTATTTAAGAATT
The DNA here is from genome assembly GCF_053919585.1 of Euprymna scolopes. NCBI lineage: Eukaryota > Metazoa > Mollusca > Cephalopoda > Sepiida > Sepiolidae > Euprymna > Euprymna scolopes. The sequence continues at coordinate 14,351,163 of NC_136482.1, read as the reverse complement.
CAGGTGATCGCTCATCCCCCTCTCAGTACAGTCCAATAAGTCTCCTGTGCGTCATGAGTAAGTTGCTAGAATCTGTATTAAATACAGAAGTAATCAAACATCTCAACAAAAATAACCTTCTTAGTGACACTCAATATGGTTTCCGTTCTGCTAGATCTACAGCAGATGTCCTTACAGTTATATCGCATAGGATTAGCAAATCTCTCGACGGTGGCAATCTTTCTAGGGCAATTGCTCTTGACATATCTAAAGCCTTTGATAGGGTATGGCATAAAGGTTTACTTCATAAGATCGCTAGCTATGGTATAGCTGGAAAAGTCTTCTCAATTATTAAATCATTTCTTTCTGATAGGTTCATAAGAGTAGTAGTTGAGGGGCAAAAATCAGAAGCTCACAATATTAATGCCGGTGTCCCTCAGGGATCCATCCTGGGCCCAACTCTTTTCCTGATCTACATTAATGATCTTCCAAATCATATCCTTACATCATTTGTAGACATTTATGCTGACGACACTACCATTTATGGTACCACATCTAAGACAGTAAACGAGCAAGTTCTCTCCAATTCTCTCTCCTCTGATCTTGAGCACGTAGTACAATGGGGAAAGGAGTGGCTGGTTACTTTTAATGCATCTAAAACCAAGCTTCTCTCTTTACATCACCAACATTCTAATCCACATTTGTCATCAATTGAAATGAATGGCTCTCGTCTTCAGGAGGCCTCAAGTTTTGACAAGCTTCTGGGCTTGACCATTACTCCTGATCTTAAATGGAACACGTATATCAAATCTGTTGCCAAGGCCGCTGGAAAAATGGTGGGATCTTTCTATCGATCCAGTAGATATCTCACTGCTGATGCTATTCTCTATCTATATAAGAGCCAGGTACGTCCAAGGATGGAATACTGTTGCCACATCTGGGCAGGAGCTGCTAGAAAGAACTTGTCCTGCCTTGATAGAGTTCAAAATAGACTTCGTAGCCTCATAGGAGATGTCCTTTTCTCCTCCTTGCAACCTCTATCTCACAGAAGAGATGTTGCGAGTTTGTCTCTGATGTATCGTTATTTTCATGGAAAGTGTTCAACTGAGCTTCAATCTATGGTCCCCCCTCGCCAAACTTTCACAAGAAACACTCGTCTAGCTGTAAACACTATCAATAATTTCCCCCACTCTTTATCTGTGCCTAAACCTAAACGTAGATTCCATGAACAAAGCTTCTTTCTTAGAACTGCACGCCTGTGGAATTGTCTTCCGTTTTCCTGCTTTCCGGCTGACTACAATATGGTTTTGTTCAAGTCTAAAGTAAATAAGTTCTTGATGAGCCGTTCCATATAAGTTATTAAATTTACCAAATTTTCATTACTAATGATTACTATATTGACCAACTTCTACTGTACACTCTTTAACCCTTATCCTTGAGTGGCCTCTGGGCCTTGATAATGTGGTGATGCCTTTGTAAAAAAAAAAAAAAAAAAAGGTGGCTCTTCAGACGATCCCTGCTCTTACACAGTCTGTTGCAAAGGTCACACTTAAGCTGAGATTGAGGGATGCCAACTGGTGCTGCTCTACTGTGGACGCTCATATGACGCTTCAGGCCTCCACTCGATTTACAGACCACAGAGCAAACAGAACATCTGTGCCCTGCAAAGTTTACTCCATCAAAGAAAGATTGATCTCCATGTGAACGCTTATGGCTAGCTAGGCCAGCTCCGGATAAAGTCATTTTACCGCATAAATCACAGGTGTGGTTCTGCATGAAATCCTCCGACAGACCTAATATATCTGACAGATTTTTCTTCCGGATATCACGCTTCATTTTTGCATGCTCATATTTTTTCTTCTCAAAACTATCACAGCCATGATAGACTAAGGAGCGTCACTTTTTACGATCATTGGAAGTACTTTCCCAACTGAACACGTCAATACCAAGAGCTAAAGATTATCTCGGTTTATGTTGTGGACGCTTTCCTTGTGTAATTTCACCATAGAACAGGCGCTTTGGCAATCTATCGTCGTCCATCCTTGTCAGATGTCCAGCCCACCCCATCTGGTTACGTATAATCAACTTCTCGATACAAGGTACGTCAGCTCGCATGAGAACATCCATATAAAGTATAAAAGTGCTCCACCTGATGCCCAGAATGTGTCTCAGGAATGTCTGGTCCACTCTCTCCATGACTTCTATGTGTCTACCATAAGTTGTCCAGGCATCAGAAGCGTAAAGCAAGGATGGTAAAATACAAGATTGATAGACACTGATCTTTGTATGAATAGTTATACCCCTGTCAGACCATATATATATATATATATATATATATATATATATATATATATATATCAAGTATTATTTTATGTTATTACCTTTTTTTTACAAGGAAGTCCCCACTTATCAAGGCCCGGAGGCCACTCGGGGATAAGGGTTATTGCGTGTACACTAGTCAATGGGAGAGTATCGTAGTAATTGCTAGTAATGGAGATTTGATAATGTGTCTTACTTAAGGGGGCGGTTCAACAGGAACTTGTTTATGTTGGACTTGAAGACATCCAAGTTGTAGTCAGGTGGGAAACAGGCAAACGGAAGAGAGTTCCACAGGCGTGCAGTTCTAAGAAAGAAGCTTTGTTCATGGAATCTACGTTTTGATTTAGGCACAGATAAAGAGTGGAGAAAATTACTGACATTGGTTTCAGCTAGTCGGGTGTTTCTCGTGGGAGATTGGCGAAGGGGGGGGGGGATAAAATAGAATATTATAATCTGTCCATTCTCAAAGAAATTCAAGAAATTCAGTGATTGTTTTCCCTTGTCACGGATGTAAGTCTCTTATAAAGATAAAACCCTTGAAAACTGTTCAATCTAAGGAATGAAAAAGCTTTTATTATTTTCTTAAATTCGATCATTTCCCGTAATTTTCGGCCTCAGGTTAGATGCGAGGCGAGATGATGCATAAGTGCTATAGTGTGCGTCCACGCATTGGATTCTACATTTCTGAATTCCGACATGCATTCAATTAATTAGTTAGGATGAATTAGTAATGGGCTGTATTTTATGTTTCGTTATCTCCAATTAGACCAGATTATGAACTAACAAGATCATTCGCATGACAGTTTTCTGAGCCTTACTACTTCCTAGTTGGCTCATGAGTAGGCTTATAACAACAGCATATTCTTTTCATTGTTTTGACTCTCGAGTATATATCCGGCACAGTTAGACACAATTAATCAATCGAGAACAACATCACTCTACAAAAAAAAAAAAAAAACAGATAAGATATCAATGGATATATACCTGAGAAATCAAACAAGGAAAATAATATGCTGTTGTCATAGCCCTACTCATGACAAATTGGAAACGGGTGCCTTGTTCGCAACGCCATTACTAGAAATTATTGTCATACAGGGCCAATGGACTCCCTCTATCTGGTTTGTTTTTTCAACAGAGTCCCACCTATCCCCTTTCTTAGACGCATAACATATCTACTCGCTATATTATACACACTTATTCTAAAATTGTCACATATCTGATAATGGGCAGGCGCATTGTCACCTAAATTAGGTGATCTAATAAAAACCGATGCGATTATGTCGTATTAAGACGATTGATGATTGAAAATGCATCGTTATTTGCACGGTAGGTACTCGTCTCAACAAGAAACAATCATCTAGCTACAGCGATCGTCAAAAATTCCATTTACTATCCTTGCTTAAATCTAAATGCAAATTCTATAAATAAAGATTTTTTTCAAGAACTGGCCGTCTATGGACACAGTACCGCGGTGCTGCTTCCCAACTGCATACAAGATGGTCGTATATAAGTCCAATATAAACGATTTCTTGTTGAGTCGTCGACTTGAAAAATCAAATTCTACCTAATTTCCATCACTGCCGCTCATTACGCTGCTGATAATCTTGCACTCATTCCTTGGTAAGTTGTGACTCCTTTGTAAAAGAAAAGAAAAAAGCCACCGTGGAACGTATCGTGGAATGATGGAGAGCTGTGTCATTTTATATAGAGGGCGAAATATGATTGAAAAGATCTTTTTTTATGCAAATGTTCAATGACGTGAATACATTCCATACTCTTGAGAAAGTCATCATATGTTTAGAATTACTACTCGCATATTGTATGAGTTTTTTTTTATTCGGATAGTTTGGTGTTGCCTATTTTCTACAAAAATCGGAACAAAAATTAATGTCAATGAAAAGCCAACAGCAGACGAATAACCGAATAGAGAAAGAGAGAGAGAGAGAGAGAGAGAGAGAGAGAAGAGAGAGAGAGAGAGTACGAAAAGGACATGTTAAAACGACTAGGCTAAGACAATGTCTGTTATATAGATTGACGAAATGTCATTTATACCCTTACAGAATGCAGAATAAACGCTACCGTGAAATGCGCTGTGGAATGGCTGACTACTATCTGTGTGTGATTATGTGGAGGGGAACTATAAGAGAAACGATGTTTTATGAAAATACTTAATGACTTGAATGGAGTTGATCTTCTGGAATAAGTATTAAAATGTTTGTTCTTTTAAATACCACCCGAATCTTGTCTGCTTTTATTTTTTATTTTGGATCTTTACATAGATTAGTGATCTTATAAACCAACTCATTTCAGGTGAAAACATTCAGCAAAATGTAAACATTTCAAGTGTATTATTTTTAATATTACAAGCGTAATGCTAAATAGATTTTGACTCGAAATTATGTTTCATTTACAAATATTTGATAACAAAAATTACGAAAATTGATACCTATGCAGTATAATTAAATTTAAAAAATAATGCATTTTTAATAAAAAAAACAAAACAAAACAAAAACAAACAAAAAAACACTATTACATCATTACATGTCGTGTCGAAATTACTAAAATTTCCAAAAATGACGAAAAATGACCGAGTAGAAGATCTGTTATCTGCCATTTTCTATTTTTAAATTTTAATATTTTGTCAAAATCATTCCATGCAGTTACCTCCATGTATTTAAGAACTCTTCATTGACAATTACGATAGAATTGTATAATTCGATAGATTTTTTTTAATTGAATTTTTCTATTCGATCATTTTTCGCAATTTTTTTGGAGTTTTTACTAATTTTGACATGACACTTAAGTGCGTAACTGTTTTTTTTTGTTTTTGTTTTATTTTTATTTTTTTGTTTTTTTAACCTAAAATGCATTTAAAAAATGTAATTATAGTTCCCAAGCATCAAACAATATTTATTGCCATACACAATTTTTCATCGCAATTTTTATATAACAGTACCGTAACCGCTTATCAAGTCCTGGAGGCCACTCAAGATTAAGTCTTAATGAGTGTCAGGCGCGACAACACCGTGATGATCGGTTATGGTGGAAATCGGATAGGAGTTAATTTGTTTTATTTTTTTTATTTTTATTATT